>NC_133933.1:87594051-87912384 GCF_031877795.1 Strix aluco
CAAAGTATCTATTAGGACAAAACACTCTCTGATTTCATTCAAAGAAATTTTAAAGTGCAACAGTGCTTACAGTATTTCTAATCATCTTTCTAGTTCATCCTTATTGGGCAAATGACACAATGGGCACAGGGAAGCTGTCGTGGACGGAGTGGCACACTTCACTGTAAGAGAGAAGCAGCAATATGTTTATTGATATAAATCAGCAATTTAACAAAGTTTGATAGCAAATGACAGTGGTTTAACAAGATCAGATGGCAAGGTACACTTGATTATTTACTACATAGAGAACAGGGTCAGACAAAACTGTCAGGGAGACCCTTCTTTTGAGTCATGAGGTTCAGAAACGACTCCCTTGCATTCTGAACTCCTCAGAGGGGATTTTAGGTGTGTCTGGATCCAGACTTAGTCCCAGACTTGGTCAACAGTTTATGTCTAAAGGATTATATGTGCACAATCAGTCCTTTATATTACTTAGCTAAGATTTCAAAGTTTCAGCACACCTATTCCCAATTCACGTACCGAGTATCTGACGCAATAAGGATTCTCTCAACCTCAAGGTGTAACCTTGAAAGGTGTCACTACCCAAGGGGAGATCCTGGTGTGCAGCCTGCTGCCATGCAGGAGAGCTCAACGGGCCCTGGGCTGTCCACTATTTATGGAGTAAGATGATTGACTTATAATCATATTTGCATACCATCCATATTTCATTTGGCGCATGCTTAACTTAGTCATTGGCTATTGTGTTGTTCTCTGTCTTCCCTGAATCCACTTTGAGCCAGATGCAGCCACCAAGACCAGATGCATCCATTATGACCACCAATGGTGGTTATCGCTTGAGCAGGGTTACAGGAAATAAAGGTCAGGTTGGGGGGTGGTGGGGAGCACAATGTCACAGAATGAATCACACAACGTAACACTGGCAATGTTTCAGAGAGGGTATTAAAACTCAAGAGTACTATTGCCAGTATGTCTTGCTACCTCCTTGGTTTAAAAGATACAAAAGTATAGACTTCCATTC
Organism: Strix aluco; assembly: GCF_031877795.1. NCBI lineage: Eukaryota > Metazoa > Chordata > Aves > Strigiformes > Strigidae > Strix > Strix aluco. Next base: position 87,595,070 of record NC_133933.1, read on the forward strand.
TTACAAAGTCCAGTCAAGTTTGTGATATAAATAAAGGATCTGCTACCATGACTCCCATCATAGTATATCCCATATTACTCCTCAAAACATTTTTCTAAGCCTGTTTAGCCACTGGGATCCTATCACCATTACTTTCACTGATGGTATTTGTGCAAAGCTGCTTATTTGAAATATCCAAAGGCATCAATTTTTTGAAAATTAATGTGAAAGGATGAAATTATCAAAAAAAATGGTACCCACTGACTCTGCCCATCCTTTCTTCTTTCCAACATTCTAGGCACAAATAAAGAACTATAATTTTGTTTCTTCTCGTCTCTCTCCCACAACTCAGAATCCTTCAGAAGAAATAGAGAAAAAAAAATCCAACCTAAATATCACACATTATTAACTAAACTGAGAAAGTGAGCCTGCTGGGAACCACCCTTAGTCCAATCTGAGGTCATGTTGAGGTGTCCAGATGGCCAAACGTCTTCTAGGTTATAACAGTAAAGTCTGCACCATATAACTCAATTAGATGGTACTGAACCAAAATGGAATTGACCTAGTTTTATTTCCAAGTAAAGAAAAAACAACTAGTGGAACTCACAGACTGGTTAGAAACTGAAATTAATTATTTTAAATCAAATGCAAATAGTAGATTTGCCAGAAGGAATAAGTAACAGAAGACAACAGCAATAAAGGGTAATTGAAAATTGGCATACTGGATACCAGGTGATGGAAATCCAAGATAAGCCAAAGAAAGATCTGACTCTCCCAAGCTGAGAAGGTGAAATTGTTATCCAAAGTCAATTCACTTTTGCTTGGCTGTGTTTCTCCAGTGGAAGAGACTACAGTTCACTGATTATAAGCTCTCTATAAATGCATTAGAATATTTTCCTTTTTGTGCTAATAACAAAGCTTGAAGGATAATCTCAATATAACTTCAGAGCACATTATGCATAGCTGTCTTCTCGATTGTAGAACACCTGAAATCCATTGATTGTATCCACAGTGGTAAAAAAAAAAAAGTGCAAACAGCAAGCGAATTAATTAGTAAGCTGTAGCATGCTGCCAAAAGCAAAGATTGCTGAACATTAACTTTATTGGGGTGTATGCATCTGACATCTTGATGAATGTTTCCAGCACCGCAGAAATTGTATCAGCTACATTGTGCACCCCAGTAGTATATGGTGACCTACTAAACCAGATGGATACAATGAGCTAGGTTTCTTCCAGACTCTTCCAGTGATCCACAGATCAGTTATTATATAACAAACCTCACCAGCTCCTTCACACCTTGCTCAGCCTGCTGTGTCACTATGTAGTTAAGAAACCTTTAATCTTCAGGATGTCACAGGCGCAATGAGTCTACAGACTAAAACTTCATACACAATTTGGATGAAAGCTAATTACTGCCTGTTATTCTAGTTGCTTTCTTCTGAGTAGAAGAATGTGGGGAAAAAATCAAATGTATTGCTTTTACTGCTTCATGCTTTGTGCTATAAACTGCAACTGTGAAAATGTTAGTACAAAAATAAAGCTATTTCTATGTTTCAAGAGTATAAAAGATTGTCAGATAGTCATAAAATACTGCTGGTCAAGATGTATCCCTCCAGATATATGCTTAATTTACTCCAAATTAAAATTCTCTTCTCCAGGTTCCCAGTTGAGGACATATTTTTACAGTTGTTTCCAGTGAAAAGTACATTTTCAGATCTGTGCAACAGTCCTTAAAATGCAGCTTTGTGATACTGAAAATGAGCCCACTAAAGGCAATCAGCACTCAAAGCTTTATGCCCATGTGTGTAACTCTTGAACTCCAATGGGACCGTTCACATTGTGCAAAGTGAGTAACATGAATCAGCCTTTGCAGGACCAGGGACTTCAGTATAACATCACTAACAACATTATGATATATCTTTAAAAATCAAACAAGCATAAAGATTAGTCTAAGTGAAAACTGTTTTTCATTGTGTATAATAGATCAAACAGAAGGAAGAAAATATAACAAGGGAAACAAGAAAAACAGCAGTAAAATCAAAGGATGTGAACATGTATATAGCATGGTTTACCAGAGGTGAAAATACGACAAATAAGCAAGGAGATAATGTGCTTTAAAATTCAATAATCTGAGGAAAATTATGAATTAATAAGGAAAATGATATCTTCCAAAAGTCATATTTCTGATGTGCAATATATTTGAGCCAGATTCATACATATATTTAAAAAAATGGCAAACTGCAGATTTCAACAATAAAAGGCCTTTTCATAATCAGAGAATGGTATAAGAAATCTTGTTAATAAAACAGTTGCACTGTCTCCTGTCACAATATCCTTTGATGACAAATTATGCTCAAGGTGAGAGCCAAGTCAGTTGAGATTCTTATTATGAATTACCCCATAGGAATCCATCTCCCTCTCTCTCTTCTGACTGTGGGTAGACCCTGATGAGTCGAGAGCCCATGGAGTAAAGTCACCCTTTGCAACTTCTTTCCTACATAACAGTTTTCTGATTAATGTATCTATTTATTGGACACCAATTTAAGTACTTCCATACATTCATTTATTTTTTTTTAGTTTGGAAAGGGTCAAGCAATTTAGTACATTACTTCAAGAAATTGTTTCTTCCTTAGAACCTTTTCTTACCATGTTTTGAATCCTACAACAGTGGTTTTCAGCATTTCTCATCATTCATTCATATTCACCACCATTTCATCAAAAAAGGACAAGTTTAACTATAGCTTTTGCAGGAGATTTCCAGATAACCCATTAACAGGTCCTCCACACTGTACACTCAAAAACTGTTTTACATGTGTATGCTATTTCACCCCAGTTCCAGTTCTCACTGTCTGACTAAATGAACTGAACTCAAAACAAACAATTTTCTAAAGGATGTTGAATTACAAAATAAACTCATTTGTGCATTATAGGAAACATTTCCAACAAGAGCCTCCTTTACACATCAGCCTCACCCTTTCCAATCTTAAAAAACATCTTCGGAATCAAATTTGAAGTTAGATGACTTGCATATACTTTTGACATTGAACTAGCAACAGTTGTGCTGCCTACCTCACTACAAGTTTTTAGGTAACTTCAAAATTTCAGAAAGGTCAGATTCACTAGGAAATAAGCAGAGAAGAAAACAAGACCATAATCATGTTGCTCTATAAGTCCATTGGTATGTATATCACTAACGTTACCTGCAATTCTCATCACACTGTCTCAGGAAGAACATGAGTGATAGTATTTCCAGATGAGGAGACACTGGAGGTGCTAGGACTCTCCACCTAGAGAACTATTTCAGAGCCAGGGTCACTCTGGACTAGCACTGATTTTCAGTGCAGAATACCAGAGCTCTGCTGGAGACAAACTGCTGAGCTGCCGGGATCCTTGATCTGACCCAGCGTGGCAGCTCCCGCACGTTTTAATAATGCAGCTAGTCTCCAGAAACGACCAGAAGAAGCTTCCTCTTCATTTATCACATTGACTTCTCACATGCACTGAGCTTTATTTTTAAGGCAGTGGCCAACCACAGCCAAGTGGGACCCTGGATATTCTAAATTATATCAAGGCTGAGAACACTGTAAATCAGGCAGGAAACTTTAACGCCACCTTTGGCCACAATGACCATCAATCCTTTATACCCATTAGTCACAACTGGAATCCAGCCCAAGTGCCTGCAGCCTTAAACGAGATACCATCTTTGATCACCAAATTTCATCAGACTTAAACCAGTCCAGTAACAAAACAGCTCTTCTACCCCACAACCTATGGAGGTGAGAAAAAACAGGGAGAAATAGGATATTTTCCATGAAAGAGAATTTATATGCAAAAAACTGTGCTCCTGCTACAACCAGCAATCCACGGTAGAATATTTTTAGGATACAGATAATTCTGGCTTAGTTCCACAAAATGAACGGTAGAACTGCCTCAATTTAATTACCACCCCATGAAGCAATCTGACAGCCCCAATGCAGTGCTTAGTAAGCATTTTACTTCAGACAGCTTGAAGATGTATTGTAGCACTGAAATTACAATACGTACCATGACTTGTTCTGTCATCCTACTTTGGGAGTGCAGCACGCTTGTCTCTATAATGAGCTGTCTGATATTCACCCATTTCACCTGTAGCAAACAGGAGTAAAATGTAAGTAACCATAAGTTGGTGTATTAGTTGAATGCAAGCTAAAATATTCATTTTTGGCAGAAGGTTTCAGATTCTTTTAACTATCTAGACAAGTGTAATACATAATTTACTTACATTTACATTTGAAAAACATTTTGAATTTTCTAAATCTTTAATTATTACAATCTGGAAAAAAAACCCAAAACAACCCACAAACCCTGTTCTCTCCTTTTCTATCTTACTTTCTGCTTACAAGATTCCTGGAAATTATATTAGGCACATACTTGTTACTGTGTCTAACACAGGGGTAAAATATGTCTAACTTAAGAACACATGTGTATCCTATTAAGAATATTAACTCTGCGAGAAAAAGTTTTCTCTGCTTAGTTCAAAAAACAAAGAAGAAAAACAGTGTATTAAAAAAATGCAATAGGACACTTTATAAAGCTTACACTAATGCAGTTCTATTACACTTTTTAAATAAATATATTTATGCTTGAAAATATATGCTAGTCTGCACTTCTGCAAGTATAATGAAATGATGTACCTTTATTAAAAAACAAAACAAGTGATCCAGCTTGTTTCCAGCAGAAGAAAGATTGAAACTTATTTATCCATATGAAATCTTAGAGAAAATTGAGTAGCTTTATTTTCTTTTTAATTACGCCATTACATCAGAATCAGACTGTGCCACCCTTCCTCTGGTTCAGCAATTTTTAGGTGTGTGGAAAAGCAAGTAAGACCAGGCTAAATTTTAAAACACCCACCTCACAACTATCAACACCTATAAGAAGGCCCACCTAGAGCATCCAAGAAATCAGTGAATTTTCATTGACTTAATCATTGACTTAACACCACTGTGAGTTAAGTGTCATAGACTGAATCCTGCTTAATGTCATCTCAGAAGCCATGAATTGTGGAATGCGGAAAAATAATACCCCGCATTAGCCATAGCGATAGCCTAAAAAAAACCAACAAACCAATCCACCTTTAAAATAGACTTAATATAGATAAGTAAAGAACTGAGACCCTTCTTCTGTTTTTCTGTAGGATTCCAAGGAAAGATTCCTTGCAACAAAAATTTACAGGTAAAAAAGAAGTTTCAGATGTTATTAGAAGCCTTGGAGTCCAGATCATACAAGTATGGGAATATACAGTATCTGTAATACTATCAGTGCCTATGAGTTTAAGAAGTTATTTTGAAGTTAAATGAAAATTTAGCAGGAAATGTCTTTATAACTGGCAGAATACCAACAATACATGATAAGATATGTCCATTTGTACTCAACCTTCTTTCTTCTGGTTACTGCACCTATGTTTGATTAAGTCAGCGCTCTCTTCCCTGTGATTGTCTGGGAACAAGGGATCAAATGCTCAAAAGTAATTGTGCAGGTCATACAACAGCCCAGTTTTCTGACAGTGTGTGCTTAGCTGTTTCTGAAGACCAAGTCCTCCCTGAGATAGCTTAAGTTAAGAATCTAAAAGCCAAAAAGTCAAGAAACCTAAATTGTTGAGCTGAAACAAGACAAGTTAGATTACATAAAGAGTCTGATGCCTACAAAGTCAGAAGCAGAGATGATCCAATCCACAGATTTAAAAGTCCAAATATATTTTAGAAAGATCACTTGCTATATATTTTTTAATAAAATAGCTGGCAACATCTGAAAGATCAAATATAGTTTAGATTTGCCAGATGTTGGCTCCCTTACAAACCCTGTGTACAATTAATTGTCTTTGGGTCTTACCCATTGTTTCTCAAACTTTATTTTCTTTCTCTTACACAATATATCTCTCTTTATTTCTTTTAAAAAGAGAAATGTTTGGTCACCTTTATTCAGACTGACGGGTTTACAGAAAACAGAAGCACCTCAGGATTTAGAAGGCACTTCCCAGTCACTATTACTTGAAAGCAAGAGTTTTCACTCTCAAAGAGGCATAATGTCCAAAATGAAGCAATACTCTGAACAAAGATGAAAAATTGTAGATTACTTTCACAGGCTCTTATTCTACAATGGAGAAAATATCCACACTCTAGCTAGGCTTCTTTGAAAAGAATATTTTCCCTTTATATAGAGATAAAAAGCAAAGCTTTCAGGTCAGAGGCTATAGGGGAAAAGAGCTAATGTCTCCCCATGCTTTGATGTTACAAGTATTTCCTCATTACAGAAGTGTATTAGAGCTACTAGTAAACCGAGCCAGCATATTTAATAACCACTTTCAGTATGGGCGGTATATGGATTATTCTGTTCATAACACAGCAAAGAAAGTCACATGCATTAAAACAATACACAGACCTTTATTTTATCATGTTAACATTATTTTAAAATATAGCATAGCTAAAAGCTAACATGTGATTTATCGATCCCATAGGAAGACCTCTCTTTATAAATGTATCTGAAACAATTACAGACAGCAAACCAGGATTAAGTGTTCTCTCAGTGAAATGTAACCACATAATGGGTTTTGTACTGGTGTGTAATATCTGAAAACAGCAAATTTCAATCTGTTGAGTGCTAAACACAACAGTGTTGATTAATAGTATATGGTATCTCTGTTGCTTTTGAAGCTGAAGGACTGCAGACTGGAGGAACCAGTCTAAAACAACACGGTCTAGTTCAGTGACCTTACACAAATTCTTAGGAGCAACACCTGAAAGACCTAATGCACCAGTTTGCATTGGTCCTAACGCACCGATGCATCTAATGGACAGATTTACTTGTTAACTCACCTTTTGGAACACTATATCTCAAAATTCAGGATATGCTGGAATGAGATCAATAAAGATTACCTTAAAAAAATCAGTCCAAAATAATTAAATTTTTGATGTTATGTAGCACCAAGCTGCAAGACAGCAAGTGATACACTTGGAAAAAATTATTGAATTATTTTTAACTTACCTATTTTTTTGTAGCTATGTAAATTGAAACTTGCTAGAAGTACTAATCCTCAAATTAACAAAAATAATCTTTATTCTCTTAGGTATTTGATATCCTCCAACAGACCACTACACACAAGAAAACATAATTTCTGATTGAGTTCTGTATAATTTGGAAAATTATGTTTGTTTGGATATTAGTGAAATACTAATTGCTGACTGAGACCACTGATTATGCAAATTTGAAAATTACATGAATATTATTTAGGTACCCTGTAGTTTCAGCATTGCTTAGTAGACAATCAAACGGAGAGATTGTCCACTAAATTCTCTCAAAAATCTAATGTAATCAGAAAGCTGAAATGCAATTACCCTACGTTTGAACCAGAGGCAGATACACCCTGGCAACTTTTCTTGTCAGAAGTGCCTACAGGAACTTCTGTAACAGCTCCAGATGTCAGCTAGAAGTGAGTCACCACAAGAAGGGTAACAAGGGTTTGTGAAGGACTTGCACTAGGGAATTTCTGCAGGAAAGATGGAAAGGATTCAAAAGAAATAGAAAAACAGTAGAAAGGCTGGGAATGGGAAAGTGAAGAAGAATATGAGTTCAGGGGAAAGCTAAGAAAAAGGGGATAAAAAAGCTAGATAATATATCTAGGAGTAGGGATAAAGAAAGAGAACTGCAAGAAAATAAAAAATGGGGAACCTTAAATAGAGAGGAACAAGGGAAATACCAGTCTCACTAAATGTTTCCTGGAACAGCAGCAAAGAAGCAAATCATTCTCCCCCTAGGTTCAGGTACCTGCCACAAAAAGTCCAGGAGGAGTTTTTGAGCCTGATTATTCTTAACAGATTTCCAGATTACATTTTTAGCTTTGTAAATTTTGTTTATAAATATATTTAAGATGAATGATTCCCTGGAAATATTGGAGAACACGATGTCCTAAATAACAGCAGCCTTTCTACACTCAGTTTTCACATTGGTAGGATATGTTTGAACTGATTACATTGGCTTCACAATGCTATTATGTTCCCCCTACCCCTCTGCTGGAAACTACATCTCCGAAAGCAGAGCTGTCTGAAGGGAGCCCATCCTCTGTCCCTCCAGCTGTAAACCCACTGCACTAGCATGAACTCACATTCTGAGAAAGTATAAATTCTTCATTACGTAAATATAAACATATGCTATATGGATAATGGGTGCAGCAGAAAAAGCTCACAAGTCCCATACTATAGCATCAGGAGCAAAGAGTTGTAAATCACTGTCCAAAACCACAGCAGCTGTATTCGTCAGAGGCTCTCCTGAGGTGTTTAACAGCTTTAAACAAGTAAAATAACAAAAAAGCAGACCTGTTTCTCAATGGAAGGTATTACACACAAAGGGTACATTTTTTTTCTCTCAAATGATTGAAAGTGCCAAAGTTATGACTGACCATGTGTTGTTTTCTGTTTCAACATCTATTTTGGAAATATCCAGATTTTTCCAGATGTTTCCAGGCTATCTCCTTAGTAACACACTTGTGAAACACTTAAAACCTCTCTGTTCTGGTCTGCTATTTCTTCATGCTGCCTCCACGCCAATTTCTGCCTTACTGCTGAAGTATCTGTGAAATGGCAAGTGGGTTCCTCAATCCCTTTCTCTTTTCATATATCAGTGTAACTCTGCTCCATTTAAATGGTAATAGTTTTTAGACTCATTTTCTCCCCTTTCTTTCCGGGAGGCCCTATGTGGACCCCATTCTAGCTCCCCAGTCAGGACCGGAAGGACCAGGTGTGGGTTTCAAGGTGGGAAGTGTAAGCAGGGTGACTTTTGTGTGCAATTCGTGGCAATGTGGGCTGGAGCTGTAGGGATCCCTGGCAGGTTGGTGTGCCCCAGAATGCTTCCTTCCCCAGAATTCCTCCCCCAGAATGTTTCTTTTTTGCCCTTGTTTATTCTTAAACAGCGAGCCACTGGGAACAAAGACCATCCACTGCATATGTTTGGAAAGAAACACAAGAGAAGGCTCTACTGCTAACAAGAAATAGTGATGAGAGTTTTCTTTGGAAAGCTATGTGAATTATAAACAATATAGTACTGCCATGTGTTAAAAAAGAACAAGGTCACTAGTGAGAAAGAAACTGTTATTCTTAAAAGACAAAGTCAGGAGATACAAAAGGGCATACATCATTTCCCTCTGAAATTGTATGATAAAATGACAGCAAAAATCAGCTTAGAAGCAACACGTGAACTAGCCTTCTGTGCCTCCTGCTCTCTTCCTTCCAAGACTAAATGGATCTGTGTCTCTCTTTTGTCACATTGTTGTAACTTTCATTCAGTCTCCCCACTTCACCTTGACCGCATCTGAACAGTGACAATATGTTTCTTGTTCTTCGCACTTTTCCCAGCAAGGATCACTGACAGCCTCTTACTTTGTATTTTCTCGGCTGTTGAGGCAGTGATTTTTTTTCTCCCTTCTTTTTCCCCCAGCCATCATCATTGCTATTTGGAGAGAATTTGGTTCAATTTCCATTTTAAACATGAAATGTTTGAATTAGCTCATAATGTCTGCCAACTTGCAGAGGAAAGAGCTGGTCTTTAAAAGAGAAAAAAAAAAAGTTTTATTTTTTACAAAATAAAAAATGAAAAGCTTCAGAATAATCTTAAATCATTTTATACTGCACATAAAACTTGAAAATAATGAGAGCTCTTCAATTTAGAAATGATTGGGGTTCTAGGCATACGAATCAGAGAGCTGTAAAATTATTAGAACACTACAGCATCTTTCGCAAGCATTTCAATTCAGAGGTGATCAAAGATTCTGGACTTGCAGAGCAATTTACTTGGCATTTGCAGGAAAGCCTCACTCTTTCAAACTGAAGCACTCTTAACAATATGAAGAACTCCAATAATTTTAAATTGTTATATACCATACATGCCTAGAAATCCAATTTAGTCTTTAAATAAAAACATTATAACTTCAGAAGTATGAAGGGCCCACCCACAACATAACAGCAATCTAGCCTTTTCAATTCACATGTCAATTCAGCCTAGCTGTTATTTCTCCCATGCTAGGTTTTTCTGGCATGAGGAATTGCTGAAAACATTAGAGATAAGTATTTGTTTCTTTTAACCCTATCCTTCAGGCTTGATGATTATCTATGAATTTTTTCTTAAACCCAGTGAACTTCTGGACAGCCTCAGATTGCAAGCTGATTTGCAAGGTGTAAATGGTATTTCTAAATACTTTTAAATACTGACGATTAAAAACAGAAGACAATGTGTAAGCCACATCAAAGATGCAATATATTCTCAACCAAAACTTTAATTCAGCTGAGTTTAATTTTGTAAATAAGTATATCTATTTTTAATTTAGCTGAGCTTAGGTTTGCAAATAAGTATATCTATTCTTAAGGGAAACACAAAGTACATTGATTTCTAAAACAATATTGATAGAGCAGGAAAATAAAATTTTAAGTCTAAATTTTTAAAATTACATCTCAAGTATAAATGAAAAAAGTCATGAAAAGTCCTCTGAGGAAGAGAGGTCTTGTGTTGACCCAGCAGGTTCTCTGCTGCTTCCATGCAAATCGTCCTTCTATGTAAAACAGACTCCTGTTACCAGCCAATCTGTGAAGTCTCTCAGTTTCACATCGCAGGTAACCACCTTTCCGGTTATACTGGCCGTACCAGAAACCCTTCCTGTAGTCCACAACGTTTCTGAGTGGTCACAGGAGAGCTACTGTCTATAGAAACTCAAGCTTTCTTTTCCTTATTGACACAAATGTAGGACTGTGTGAGACATATATGAGGCAAACAGTGATGTTTCAGGTCTTGGCGTTCAGTTCTGACAGTATCATATTCATTTCTAACCAGGTGCTGTAAAGACATCAACACAAGTTTGGATACACCTTGATAATACTGGGGATGACCAGTGCACCAGAAACGAGTAAGTGGAGGGGATTAGTCAGACTAGGTTATCATAAATGTTTCCCTTGGGCTTTAAAACCATGCAGAAGTTGTTTTATTTCATACAGGAGATGCAGGTGATGCACTGGTGGATGGAAAAGCCCTGGACAGCATAATCTACTTCTGTCACAAGTGGATAAGATTCACTGCCATTATTTTAGATTTCACCAACTATAAGTAGCTTTCCCAACATGCAGTATGCTAAAATACTTTTAAGTTGGAAGGAACTTCTGGAAATCATCTGGTGCAATCCCCAACTCAACAGAGAACCAACACAGATCAGGTTGCTCAGGATTTTGTACAGTCAAGATCTAAATATGTTCAAGGGTGAAGTTTTATAAATCACTAATGTTTCTTTATGTTCTTTATCTTTTAAATAACAGTATTCTAATATTAAGAAATCATAGATTATCTATGTGAAAAGTTGATATTCAGGCCTGTTTCTAAGGATAGAACATATCTATGAAATATTGATGTGTTATAAACCGATGCAGGTGCCTTGAATATTTTTTAGTACTACTGGAGTTTATATGATCTATGTTAATAAGTCTATTCTGTTCTCCATGGGCTATAGCTTAGCCTCAAGACTTAGTGCATGTGTGACTTAGTGTAAACTTAGTGGAGACCATGATGTTTATAAACCCTTACAAAATGTCACACACAAAAAAAGTATTAGTAGATTTCTACCTTGAGCTATGCCACGCTTACTGTCAGACAGCAAAAGTACTTACAAGTATCCATCTTAATGTTCTGAGGCTTATAAAATTAATTTAGGCTATTGTGGTGGAGACTGACACCAGCTAGAAGAGAAGTATGCATTCTCCTTTCTTGAAAATAGAAAAGGACACTAAACTTCTCAGAATATTTTAGATAATGAAATCTGAAGTACCTGTAACTGGACAAATTTGTGACAAAGCTTGAGGACTAAGTCACAAATGTTGGACGCAAAATTGCATATTTCACATGTATCTTAATTATTTCCTACCAGATTTGACCATTCTTTCCATATTTGCTTTGTGTGAACTTTGAAAGAAAACTTGTTTTGGAAATGTTAGAAGAGGAACAGTAGTCATGGCTTCTAAAGGGAAACTATCTACATGTTCAGTATTAAACGTAGATGCAGTCAGATAAAGAAGAGACATTACCAATAAGCAAATATTTTCCAGTGCCTAAATTCTTTATAGTTTTAATTGCAGTCTTAAATGACATCTAAATGTATATAATGTATATATTTCATTTCAGAAAAAAAATATTTTAGTTTAACATAGCATTTACCTTTGACTCTCACCTGTTGAAATAAACTATATGGGAGAGAAATGTGTTCTTGTTTCCTGAAGCTGTTTTTTGGCAGTGTTCTGTAAGACAAGGTTGTCCAAACAGAACGTTATTACAACTATTTTGTGTAATAGCCAGATGCCTCCTATTATTTTTGAGTCAAAACCTCAAATGTTCATGACATGACAAAAATCTAGAAGTCTTAATCTGTATCTAACCTTTCAGCTTCCTCAGTGTTGAAGATTACCATTCTGCTTTGAGTAGTTTAACCAGGTACTTAAAATTTCCCTTTATGAACACAGCAGCTATCTGAAATCATCTGCCTTCAGCCTTTCCAGAAGCCTCAGGCCAGGAAGAGAAAAAGGTAAATAATGTCAGAAAAAGTGTCTAAGCTCAATAAGCTCTACTAATAGCTTAATAGATTTCCATTTAGGATTCACCTCAACCTCTTAATATGTTTTAAAAACTAACCTGCCTAATGTCCTAAAGTTTTAAAACATAGTAACACATTTTTTTAAATACCATTTTCAATACTAATTTGAGAAGACCTTGAGCTAAAAAGAATAGTAATTTTAAAACCATTTACTGTTTTTGTTTTAAAATGTTTCTGTATACTGAGAACAGAAGGAACAGCCCTGAACAAGGAAAATACCCACCCAAGTCAAAGCCAGCAGCTATCAGTTGCTTTTGCTGCAGTTTTCTCCAAAGAGCCTATTTTCTGATTATTTTGGTTTGTTTTCACTGCCTATTAAATACAGTGGAAACAGAGTATGTTTTGCACACTCCCATAATTCAAAAATTCTGAAAGGATTTCACTGAAGCTTCCCAAATAAATTCTCTGATTGCAAAGAACATCCATGAATAGTTACAATTTCAGATCGAAGACTGAGGGCTTCACTCAGTTATGAATGTACAGCAACAGGAGCTTATGACACAAACCCTTCTGGTAATCCAACCATGGAGGACTTCAGCAGCTGTCAGCAGTAAAGAGTGTGTTATACTGTTCCTTAACAGTACATGTAGGATATTTGATTTGTTGTAAAAGAAGTATAGTCCTACTTGTAGGGGACTTCCTCCAAAATAAAATCACATTCTCCTACCTTTTTCATTGAGTATTTCTTTCCACTTAGGACTGTTAAAAAAATATTAAATTGAAACCAACAACATTTTTTCATTCTTCCAGATAGATAACATTGGAAAAAAACCCCACAAATGCTGAACTATGAATGCTTAGGACCAAGGAGGGCATTACCCTGAAGGTGAATACTCATAAGGATATGGAAGCACTTAGAAAGTATTTGCATACATACCTACAGTGATCACTCGAAGCCATCACAAAGTACAGTTGGTTTTGTAAACTGACTTGCATTCTACCAACAAACTGAATACACAGTGCCTATTTTTCAGGCCTTCTTCCAAGTCCTTAAAACTAAGAGTAGATTATATTTCTATGATATAAACTTTTTCATACCTCAATATACATATTTAATGTTATAATAGATTATATTTATTTCAATTCTATTTGCCTTTGCAGTGGGATTTATCTCCCCTGATTTTAGCTATCTGAAGGCTTGACAACAAACTCAGTGAGAGCTCAAGACACCTGCAATGACATATTTACACATAGGCCTTTATAGACACACTGAATAGTCCCTGAACTGTGGGGCTTGGTTCAGTTGACCACACATTGGTATCTAATGCCATTTGACATGTCCTGGGGTATCCAAAATGTATCTCACAGGTCCACAAAGATGACACGAGACATGCAGGACACCTGCTTCCAGAGTGGGCCATTTTACAACATCTCAGATACCGTTAGACCCTGTGAGAAGGCAGCTGAATCAGGCCCCTCATCAAAACAGTCAGTCATGTTCAGAAAAGAATTCATTACCAAGTTTGATATCTGCATTATGGTGAGCTGAATGGCTCTGACAGCCTAACACCTAGCACCTATGTCAACAGCATCATTAGAAACCTAACTGTAGCAGGATTTAGGAACCTGAACTGTAAATATCTGTGATTGGGAGCTGAAACTTGCTATAGTTGTCTAGCTTCCTTTTTCTGTTATGAAAAATATTAAACCTACCCAAAGGGTAATTCAGTCTATCTGAAAATTTAAGTCTAAGATAGGTGGGAGAATTTACCACTTGGAAGTATTCCCCCTCCTACCCAATGATTTTAAACTGGACTGAGATAACTGCCATAAACCAATAGAGTGTAAACTGTCTGACATTATTCACACTGACTCCAAATGTTGCAAATTAAATTTTGAGGTAGAATCTTACAATGATTATTTACATATTTTTAAACATTTCAATTACTTTTAATACACCTGGAGAGCAGTGACACACTTAAGAAATTGATATACAGCTCCCCTTCATCGTACAGTGGTTATTCTGGCACCTTTAAAGTTTGATGTCATCAAAATGGGACTGCATTTAACCTGAATCCTTCTTTCAGTCTGTTCTTCTTTAACCACATGGATAGTTTATATACATTTTTCATTAACCCTTTAGATAAAATAATCAAATTTTTCTTGTCTGCTCACAGTAAAGCTTAATTTTTCTATCTGTTTAAAATATCCCTCTTTAGTAACTCATACAAATCCAGATAACTAATCTGGTTATTTCAGAAATATAAAAGCATACATATATTGGATTTTAAAATTATAAACAACAAAGGATCCATGTCATTTTAAAAACCTAAATAATAATTCAAAAGAACTGATTAAAAAAATTACTCCAATATGAACTTGCAGACCAAATTTTGGCACAACTGAATTTGTTTCAATTCATAAATACATGCAAATTAAAGCCTTTGTCCAGTTTAGCACACAACACTTAACACCCAGAATTATTTCATAGAAGACAACATAATTCTAAACTGAAATACAGCCCTTATTCAAAACCAGATTTCTTGAAAAAAATGTTGATCTTTTATTTTACTTCCCTGCTTTACTTTTTTTCAAGCTTAATGCTTTTTCTTCACCTTCTCTGTTCTTATTCTTTTGTCCACCACTCTTAATTTTTCAGTGTTTTTAAGGGCAGGAAGAAAAGAGTGATGGTCGAGGCAGAGATAAAAAGGAAGGAGATTTTCTTAAAAGATTGAAAAAAATCTAAAATAAGGCTGCAGATTTCTACAAGTATGGTCTTCACAAGATGAGGTCTTCCTCAGTAAATAAATATCCCTTAAGACATGAGCAATGAAAATTGCTTCATATTGTAAGCAGAAAATGTACTCCTCTCTACCAGATCCAGCCATCAGATAACAGACATTTGAAAAACAAAGGGGTTGTGGTTTGGCTGGACCATCAGGAGAGGAGGGGTTCAGGATGGAGATGAACTGAGGATGGTTTTCCACACATCCACTTCCACTCACTGCTGAGGCTGTTGAATGCTTCCTCCACTCTCACCTACCAGAACTACACAGGAAAACTGATGCCAGTGGGGGTATCCCCTGCTGTATAAAGTCATCAGCTTAAACTAAGGCTTAGTGTGCCGAGTCTTTTCACTTCTTTAAGGACTAAATTCCTCTTGAGTGTGGATTTCATGACAGACTAGGAGAAATTACTCTGGATTTAAAAAATCAAACTTTGTTGAATCTGGTCTCGGTATATGTTTGCACAACTTAGTTGAAGTTGAAGGATCTTAAACCGGAAAAAAAGTGTGTATTTCTCCTTGACAGTAGATGATTCATTCAACAAAGTTACTAAACTGGACAAGAAACTGATGCTAAACTGACTGATGATCAGTGTAAGGCCACTCCCTACATTTCACGCACGTCATCTTAAGGTACTCAGAGATTTTGAGCAAGGTATTCCACATCTGTGAATAAAGAAAATCTCAGAGGGTATAATGTTACCAGATTTGACTTAATTTCCTCCTCCACCAGCCACTCTGCCTTGTACAAATGTAGGAAGAAACATCCCAGGGATGTAAAAAAGTACGGAAGACCCTGGGTGCTGAAGTGCCTGATCCTGCCCTCTGGTTTAATAGGTGATGTGAGATCAGTGTGAACCCATACAGCAGCTCTTTGACTTGCACGGTGGGTGGTGGCTGGGAAGCCAGGAGCCCTCTCTACTACACCAGCAGCCCCTGTGATCCAGCTGGCACATTGAAATTGTGTGAGCTAATTCAAGGCAAGCAGCACTCAATTTTGTTTAGTTTTGAAGGTCATCACAGACCCATGAACAAACCCAGGAATCACCCAGAGTTTGTGACTTTTCTGCTGCAACCACCAGACCCTCACGGTCTGAGAGATATAAAGAGTGAGAAATGCTCGAGGGAGCTGCTCCAGCAGCAAGGGCCTGAGGGCTCCTCAAGTTCTTGTGACGGAGCTGGCAGAACCATTTCAAGCAAGTTTCACCAAGCCAGCAACACACGTTTGCAAAAATACTTAATTTTCTCCCCAATAAAACAAGCAATAAAACGTCGAGGTCCACGTTAGAGGGTGCCTTTTTGTCCAGTGGATTTTTTTTTCCACACGTGTCGCTGCAAGATGTACGCAGGTAGATGCACCAAAGCACCCAGGAGCAGAGAATTTTGGAAGGCATCTTGCCCAAGGGTCCCACCGTCTCTCCCCTGATGTTTCACCGCCCTTCTCTAATGAAGAGGTCAGCGCGGAAGCCCCCGGCCGAAGCGATCCGGCAGCACAAAATAATTTATGGCGGAGGAGGTTTGTCAACCTCCACGGCAGGGCCAGCCGGCGGGCGGGAGGAGGCCAGCCGCGCCCCCGGCGGCTCCCCGGCCCCCCGGAGTGAAGCCAGAGGGTGTCGCCGGGTGGCCCCGGCCCCCTCCCACCCTCTGCCCCTGCCCCTGCCCCGGCCCCCTCCGGCCCTTCTCCCCCCGCTCCCACGGGAAGCGGCGGCGTTGACAGCAGCCCTGTGTCACTCTCCGTCCGACTGTCACTCTCACTTTCGCCGCTATTATCAGCGGTAAGCCGGGGCAGTCCCCAGCCTGGCAGGGCTGCTGATCGCTATCGCTCCGGCTCTAAGCTGCCCCTGCCATGAACCTGACTACGGGGGGGGGGGGGGGCGGGAGCGGGAGCGGGAGGGGGCCGGGGGTGGGGGGGGTGGGGGTGGAGGTAGTGGGGAGAGAGGCGCTGATACAGTTTGGTTTCTTTTCTTATTTTCCTATCCTTTCTCCGGCGCTCAGTCTTTTGTGTCAGCTTTCAGAAATGCTCTGTTTGACTGGCAGCCTGTCACAGATCAGTTACCACCTAAAGCCGCTTGGCAGGGAGAGGTGACGGCCCAGGAAGGGATCTAAGTGGGTTTATCAGTGCTTCTTTACGCCTCGTGAGCTCCTTGACACAAAAGGAAAGGGTATTAAAGATCTAAAGCGAGCCCAAAAGCGTGAAAGCTCCTTATAGGCTGCAAGATGTGGATGTGACTAAATTTTTAAATATTTTGAGTTGATGCTATTCATTTTGCCAATAGAGTAGAAAGAATTTTTGTTACAGAAATGAGTGTATGTTCCACTTGAGTGAGATTTGGAAAAGGGAGGAAGTCCCTAAATATGTGCTCAGAATATTACAACTACCCTGTATTTACAATCATGCATCTGTTTTGAATATATATAAAATCTGACATATTTCTCTTTAAAAAAAAAAAACAAACCACAGTCATTTAGCACATACAGTATTCAATTTCCTGCTACTATTGCTGAATTCATTTAGGGGTTTTGTATTTATTTGTTTGTTAAAGTTTAAACATTATAACATAGTAAGAAGGGTTGGCAATTTTCAAATCCTATAAATGGTAAGCATGGAAAAGGTCCAGAATTCATTAGGTATATGCCATATCTCCTTTCAGGCTCTTTTATGCATGGATTATTGTTAAAGTAGTGTATTTTTAGCATGCCAATGGCTTCTCACAGCACATTACTACAACCATAATGGTTACACTATAGGCAGCAGAGCACAAAGCCTTTTCCTTTGTTCCTAATTTACCAGATCTCAAACTCTTTTATTGTCTGATTTAAATTAAACCACAAACATTTCTATGGGAGACAGCATCAGCAAGGTGTATGATTTGGGGGTGCTGAAATATCGAAAAAGCCAACCTACATCCTGGTGGTCAAAATAGGCAGATTTTTTTCATCATCTACTTTAGGGAATTTATATTTATTCTAAACCTCACATAATTCCAGACTTGGTGAATGTTAATGAGAGTTACACAGAGATCAAGAATTGTCATGTTCAAGATCACTTTTATTTTCAATTACTCAAAAAAGATAGGAAATGCTTATTTATTCATGTATATCTTTCATATTTTTACCTGAATCGTTTTGAAATAAAGTTTTTAAAGTGTTTGGGATCATAATAACATGTGTGGGGTTTTTTTTTTTCAAATACAAAAGAGTAAGTCTCAATCCTTCTTCTCTCGATTCTGTATAGTCACCCAACTTGTTTTTCATGTCATTATAGCCCCTCCTAGCCTTCACATCTGCTGTCTACCATTTTCATTGCTTATAAGCAGCAGGTGAATGGCCCAAATGAAAGATTTAACAAACCCTCAGCGGAGCTGCTGCCCTGAAATTTCACTCCCCTATACAATGCTCTTTCCCTCTCTTTGTCTGAAGTAAAAAGGGGTTTTCTTGGACAATTGTCCTCAATGTTGGCTAATATTGTCATCCTCTATAAAGTTCTGTAAGTAGCTACTGAGCAGGATAAAGTGAGTACTGTTAAAATATTTTCATGCTATTTCCTCAAATTTGTAAAGCAGGCAACTTAAATCATCCTCCCACCTCTTTGCGATTAGAAACTTGCAGAAGCTTGAGGAATTCTGTTTACTGGTGCAAATATTAAAGCAGCAAATTAACTGCCAATATTTGTACTAACAGTTCTTACATATCCCTTTCCAGAGTGCATGAAAAATGTCAAGTGCCTACCAGACCAATGAAAAGTGAACACTCAATTTTTGAGCAGTTATGGTTAAATCCTGCAGCAAACAATGTTTGAAATGAAATACATGAGTAACTGAAAATGTGGGGAAATCACAATATACTTAGTTGTTTTATCCACAACTAAAATCTAAATTTGTCTCTTTTTTTTTTTCCTGTGCATAAATGACCAGACTTTCAGTTCATTCCCAAATACACTTGCAAGCACAGCAGCACATCTCATCTCTTCCAGATAAAGCAGAGAAGACCGTAACTTCTGAAGCTGTATCTATAATAAACTTGGTAGTTCCTCTGCAGGTTAACCAGAAAGTTTACTAACAAGCTAAACCTATCACCTGTGAGGTGGATTGAGGTAAAAAGAAAACCCAAACTCATCACAAAATTCATTGGGGTAGTATGTCATCAAAATGAAGCTTTTAAGAGGCCTAAACTGAGATTTGAAGATAGGAACTTGCTAATTTAAAGCCTAAACTTTAGATGACATCTGATTGTATCCCAGGTTATATGTATTATGGCACAATGAGCTCTACCTTAAATAAGTTTAGGACTAAAATTAGGTTAAATTTATTGTTGCAAAGAATGAGGGGCAGTGAAAAACCTATGAAAAGTGTACGCAGTAGGCACCCAGCGCAGCAGCTGGGAACCTTTGTGAGCACTGAAGATGCAGTCCCCTACAAACATATTCAGGTCATTTAGACTGCCTTCAGATGAAATTTATACATACTGGTCATAATATTTTCTTTGTAATATTCATTATTCAAAGACTAAATGTCAAAATGTCCAAGTTAGAAGCATTAATTACTTTTAAAGGTATGTATTGCAGCTGGAAATAAATGTATTTACTATATACAGTGCAGGCATTAATTCTTAAACTACATACCCTTTCTCAGATTACCCAGGTGTATCTAAAGCAGAGATCTGTCCCAGCTTGAGGGGTGATATGTTCTCTGCTTCCTGAGAGACCAGCAACTTTTGGAGAGAGAAGAGCTGGAAATCCTGGTTTTATTTGCATTTATGAACTTCCTGAGGCATTGGTTGTACTCAACTAGAGTCTGATGGGTGTAGGGGACTTCTACAGCAAGATTGACAAGTTGCTGGTGCTTAAGGAACAAGCCAGTGAACACAAGCACCATACCTATTGCTTTGCAGATGTTAGATGGAAGGATCCTTTAAACCATTGCATCTGAAAAGGTACCTTTAACACCAACTTTAGTGTCCCTTCACACTGCCAGTGTGGTGCAATGGACTTCAGTGTGAGTAAGGATGTGACTGTGGTGCTAAACAAGGGAAAACGGAAAAAATGTTGTCTTTAAGCTGTTTTGCTTCCTATCTTAGTCCTTGGCCTTATCTATTGGGGTTCTTGTAGCATTTTTCCCTCTTTACTTATGAGGTTTTGCCTATAAAGATAAAACACCCATAAGCACCTGTAAAACTCCCACAGAAGCTTGTCTTCTTTGCCAGTAACTCTTTCTCATCTTTATTTGAGTAAACTGCACTGGAAAGCAGCCTTGCTCAGACACTGCTGAGTGCTGCAGCCTATCTGAGGAAGGAAGCTACAGTTCCCCACTTTTCATCAAAGCGGAAAAGAAACTTCAGCTTGCCAGTACATGACAAACTTTCAGATACATGTGATTAAAAGTGTGCTATGGAGACTGGGCAGTGACAAAGATGAAGAGCAGTCCATGGAGAAGGGAGGGAGGAAGATAGAAATTAAAAACTAGGAGGGAAAGGTGCTGATTTTAAACTCTCTTCCTCATGAACACCATCACTTCTTGAGCCATAACATGGTAGCCCTTTGGCCACTTTGCATTTGCTGCTTATTCTGAAGGTTGCATTTTAAATTGGGCTTTTAATTGGGTGCCTGCTGAAGGAGATAAGAGAGAACCGAGAGTCACAGCCTGCTCTTCACTGGCCACGAGCTGTGGCAGGTGACATGTGGTCGGTGGTGGGAGCTCACCACGGGGACTTGCAGCCATGGCATCCCGGTCCTTGAGGAGGGGAGCAATGGCAGGTGTGAGAAGCAGGAGGACCCTGACACTGGCCCACCAACTCTCAGGCACTCTGGCTATGAAAAAGCCAGGGCAAAGAAAAGACAAATGACATTATTTTCATCTGTTGCAATATGGAAGGTTACACTACGGTAAATTAAGCAACCCACTCAATGTAACAGGGCATGCTGATAGAAGTCTAACTGCTCTTACTCCAAACCTTCAACTGGGATGCCATAAATCCCATCTTAGGTTTTGGGTTTTAAGTTTCTGCCAAAGTTAAACAGAGTATCGTGCAAAAGCATGCATTCTGTTGGCAAGAATGGGATTTTCACAGACACAGAGCATATTTAGAAACTGTGGTTCATCAACAGTGACAGCTACCGGTGTTCAACCTTGAAAACATCAGAATCCCTCTAATCCAAAAATGCTACCTCTGTACCTAATGTATCTGAACATTAATTTTAAATGTGCAAAGTATGTAATAGGTATAAAGGATAAGTATAAACACAGTAATATCATGCTTACCAGTAATTTTTTTAGACGTGATTAAAACAGCTGGTATCTGCCACACAAAGGCAGTTGTATAACAGAGACAGAAAACCTTAATCCTGTCTGTGAGGCCTTTAAAGTTTCCACTAGGATGAAGGGTGCTATAAAAATATTTTTAAGCCTGTAACTAGCAAAAATGACTTCATTATGATCTCATGTGCTGCCAGAGCACCAATTAAATTGACTTGATAATGTTATGATTAGGCTGTACTTTTCATCAGTTACAAAGCTCTTGATTGAAGAAGAGATTTGCAACACTGAAAGAAATGACCTTGTGATATGGATTTTTATCAATGACTTTTTACCTTGCTGGTTTCCAATTACATGACAAATAAATAATAGTACTTGCAGCTTCTATTATACTTCTGAGGATCCCAAAGTACTCTGCTGATTAATTAGCTTCACAAGAGCTGTGAGAGTTAGATACATGTTATGCTGTTCTTATTAACAATTCAGAATTCAAATGTGATATCTTTGCCCCATTCACATAAATGGCAAAAATCCTCTTGACTTTAGAGGGGGTAGAATTTCACTCAAAGAGTTTAAGCAGTTTGACCAAGGTCATAAAATCTGTCTGCAAGAGAGCTGGCACATCTCTCCTTTCTCACCGCCACTGCAGTTAAAGCCATAAAGTAACTCAGGTACAATGTACCCAAGGTTTGAATTACACTTGATCCTGTACTTCCATTGTCAAAAAGTCACCTTTAAAAGTCATAACATAACACTTCCAACTTCATTTAAAAAAAAAAGCGAATTCACATAATGCAAAAACTTTTGATTGGTGGAGGAAAAGGAGCACATATTCCACAAAGCACCCTTTCAAGTCCTTTTCAGTCTATAATATAAAAGTTTGAGAACACTTGTTTTTCAGTATTTATATGAACATATACATTGAAGAAATGCATATTTGTATTAAATATGTTCTAACATTTGTCTCAACATGATAGAAGAGAATCAATGCACAGTACAGCAGTCTATTCAAAGTTTCTCATCTTATGCTTAGGTAAATTCAAAATTACTTAAGCAATCGCATCATAATAAAGAATAATTTAGAAAAAAACATTTGTTTTCCAGAACGCTTTAAAATGTGTACTTCATGGTTACAGTTCTTTCTCAGACCTAATTGCTCCTTGGGATACAGTGCAGTGGGTGTTCTCCACACTGCACTCCTGACTCCTTTGAAGAGTTATAGAAAAGAAGGACAAAAAAGACAATTTGTTTTTCAATTTTCAATCATGGAACTGAGTCAAGGAAAAAAAAAAAGATCTTTCTGGAATCAGTTCAAAAAATGTGGCAGCTAGAGCAGTGACAGCTGAGCTGCATTGCTTATTGTCCACCAGGCAGGCTGGTTCCCCATCAGAGGAGAAATAGAACCTGGGCTACCTTTTTATTTTTGGAAAGTATATGTTACCTTACACCAACTAATCCTCTGACAAAAGAAAAAGCATGGAAGAGTTCCTCCATTTTAGGGATTACAGCCAAACTCAATCAATGCCTCTCCCTGAGTTTGAGCTAAAAGAATTATGATAGCAACCCCAGCTCGTTGCTTCTTTCTTCAAAAGATATTCCAAGGATCTTGCAGTGGATGTGAAAAAGACTCTTTCATCATCAATTGTCAAATGTGGCCAGAGTGGTGGAATGTAATTCTTGCACTTGTTTTCGTCTGGTGGTGGAAGCAGAGGAGACCCTAGTAAGAAAAATTCAACCAATGCAAGGGTGCATCTGTATGGAGAATGGGAAGGTGACACCTACAGACAGTTCTAGACACTTACAGGACATGCAATACTTGTGGCAAGAAAAAATGGAAAGAACTGGGATGACCTTCGGTACTGACTGCATGGTCACCAGTGTCAGAAAAACATTCCCCCTTCAAGCATGTTATTACAAAGCTGAGGACTGCTAAAACCACTACAGTTAAATGCAATGAATTAGATGTGCTAACCAGAGCTGGTTGGTCTACATGGTACAATAAGCATTATGTGGGCAGGCTAGCCCAACTGTGACTTGCATGGGGATCCCCAGGTTTCTAATGCCATGACAATTTCACAATGAAACCATTCTTTTAAAATATCTTTACTCTTCCAATGCCTTTTTATTATAATAGACTTACATTATAAGTTGCATATCTATTTTTATATACAATATAAATATAATAAGTTAGGTTATAAACTTACCTCTATTATAAAACCGCATAATTTCATTTGACCAGGATACATTTAGTGCAGTAGCAGGGACTGGGAAAGAAGTTTACAATCAATGTTTAATCTGGCTGCCAGCTCAATAACAGCAAAAAAATGAAGCATGTTTTCATGGTATCCACAAAGGCTCTAGGCAATGCCAACCTTGTGTCTTAAATTAACGGTTAGAGACAAAGCAAAGCATAAGCCATTTTACAGTTGTAAAAGCCACACAAGTGGTTTTGACCCATAAATGCCAAATTTCACATAAACCACAGTGTAATACAAAATCTTCCTTCAAGCTGCCTTTTGCAGCCAACTCAGAAGTCATGTACGCTGATCTCCATAGATCATAGGTAGAAAATCACCGCTCTTCACCATCCAGGAATTACTGTTAGGCAAAAGGAGTTCTCTGAAATGCAGCATTTCCCAAACCCATGTGCAAGGTGTTTCGGGGGGTTCTGGCACATATCCAGACCATAACAAGCAATGTAAACTGGATATGCTGCAAAAGACTACCTGTACACACAGGTACTCATCATATCGATAGTGGGATTCGATTATATTCCTTTTTATGGACGTGAAGATCAAGACAAAGTCTTGGAAGCCTCTGTGTTGACAATTCACAATTCAGTTTTGAGTAAGTGGAGATATTTGTAACACAGATATAAGAATAAAACAAAACCACAGGATTTTCAAATTTTTTATTTACCTTCACAGAACCAGGGAAAATCCTGAAGATATGCCTGTAGGAAGACATGTTACTACCTCCTGGGATATTAGCAATAAGATTTATCACCTTCTTCCAAAGACTCCCAGAAAGAAACAGTGTCCAGCTGAGTTTGGAGAAAACAGATAAAAGATTTGACCTCCAGTCTGTAATAACAGCAGTGGACACTGAACTAGATTATCTGGCTGGCAGGGTGAATTAGCTTGACCACTAAGTGGACGTGATTAAAATCAAGGATGGACAGACTTTTTAGCAGACAATAAGAAGAGAGCAACATAGATCACTCCATTTCACGTGTCTTCTGGCATACTGTGATTTGCTTTTGGAAGAATATGTTACAAAGCTGGACACAAATAAATCATATCTGTTTGTCTGCTGAGGCTGCAGCTGGTGCATGATTATATTAAAAACAAAAAGGGCAACTTGATTTTATTTTTTTTTTTGGCCAAAGGAAGCTTCTGTGTTGCAAACCACACCAGATACTAAAAGAGAAACAAGTAACTCACATGTGGCATGTACATCAAACTCTTTTTTCTTGATATTTCTGCATTGGATTTTCTGTCTCTTCTCCCTTCACCTATACTCTTCTCCTTTATTGAATGCAAACTCAAAGAAGCTTAAATCAAATATACAAAGTCACTAAGTTCAAGCAGATTTGAAATTAGGTGAAGAAAGTTCACTCAAACTCACAGACTGTATTTCTAGCTTCAGCAATTCTGAAAACAAACATAATCTGTATCCATAGGGCAAGAACCTGAAGCAGCCTCTGATAGCAGAAATGTAGATCTAAGTCTTTTCAAATGCAATGAATTTTAATAAACTTTTCTTAAAATGTCCTTTGACTTCCTATTGGCTGCTAGGTGGAATGGGGCAATACAAACCTCACAAATTATTATTTCAAGTATTTTTTATATTGGTATTCTTACAATCATTATTTCATTACTATTCAAGACTTGCAGTCAAGATTATGGTTTACAAAAATGCTAGACTCTGGCAGTTTATAAGAAATACTATTTCTGTAATATTTATTTTCTGTTAAAGTTTACAGACCATCACTTTTTCTAATCATCTACATGCCAGTGTGGAGGTTATGTCTCTTTCTCTACAGTAAAGGATTCCATTTTCTTATTTGACCAAAATACTCTGATACTGTTTACTTCTAATCAAGATTTGGAACACCATCCGCATTTTTAAAGCTTCCAAAAATATGCTAAAATGAGGTTTAAATAAGGATGAGTAGTATTGGTGTTGTTATGCTTACCATTAATGTAGCACCATGAAGGGCAATAAAATAAATTGAGGCAGCCAAGAATTTAATACTGAAGTAGATACACACTAATTATAAAGCTTGACAGTTCACGCAAATCCAAAGAAAATTCTAACAATTAGATATATAAGGTGAGGCTTCATAATCCATCCAAATACTGACAAGTATTTTACCTCACTCATATTTAGATACTGAGTAATTTGAAGCTAAATCATTTTACATTAGAAAGAACATTAATGAAAGCCTCTTAATTTAAAGATCCTCTCCCTAGAAAAATGATCAGTGACACTTAACCATGTTGTTATGTGCAGCATGTGAATATACATGGTGAAAATTCACCGTCATTAGTGAAGATCTGCTTCCTTAGGTGTGGAGAACGTTATTTTCCTCATTGTAGCATGAACAGAGGAAGAACAGGCAAAGGTGGTGAAAAGATACCAGGAAAAGTGTATGAACTGAAATGAGCAAAGGGAATGTGTGAGTGAAAGATGTGAGGGGGAGGAGGAGGAAAAGGGAAAAGAATATGTGTACAAGATGTTATTAACAGTCCAAAAAAAGATGCATGAAGATGAGAGGCACTAGAAAGAAGAAAGTGAAATCCAGAAATGATGGGACATTATGCTGGTGAAGAAACAAACTGGAGAGCTATAGAAAAAGAAAAGCCTTTTGGCTTCACACATCAGTCCTAAGTGTGACCTTCTCTTAATTACAGAAGAAAAATAAAAGCTGGATAAGCCAATAATGTTTATAAAATCTGTAGATAGTTTTCTATGGCTATAAGCTGAGGTTTTGGAGAAAGAGTAGATTTCTAGATTTCATAAGTAAATACATACCTATGGGTAAACACAAACTTACTGAACTCCTAGATCTGGGATTTCAGGTGCAAAATTCAGCTATCACGGGTAAAGGAACTGAAGTTTATTTTAGCCTCACAATTCTCTACTGCCAAGGAGCCAGAACTTAAGTAGCTCACACTGCGAATTTTGCAGCCCAAACCAAGCATGTACAGCATTATTATATAAAATCGATATAGAAATGTCATCTGCAAAATCCTTGCCTGCCCTGCATACCCCTATACCAGAACGTGTATGTGATAACAAAACAAACTGCAGCTGATTCATGCTGTTTGTGCAAGGGGGAGTATTTTTACATGCAGACCTTTTCCCTTGCCCCTTTTTTTGTTGTCAGTGAAAGAAGCAGAGAGAATTCCTTCTGCTTTATCAAATGGTTCATTAACAACTAGTTTTGATGAGATTCTAATGATGTTACCCCAGTTGCCTGCAGCCTCACCTCATTTCAGGCCTGGAGGTAATAATGGGGCCACAAAAGTCTTAGGAGTTTCATCCTGGTCACCATCAGCAGACATACACTGGCTGTAGTGACCAGAACCTTCAAGCTGTGTTATACTAGTAGGAGGAGGGACAAAGACAGAAATCCTGATGGTCAAAATGTTTATAAAAGGCAACTGAATTCCTGAGCTTGTTGTTGCTGGATTTTACTTACCATAAATAAGAGAAATAAATGCCCACCCTTAATCATAATGTGATTCTGTGATTCTAATAACTCTCATTCTTTCCAGCATAAAGTAAAAGTTAAATATAATGTATTAAAACCTACAAAAATATTTATTTGAGCTTTAATTATTCATTTTGGGTTTTTTTCTAACAATTTATTACAGCAGCCATGCTATTACAGACAAAGAAATATTTTTTCATCAAAAAGAATTGCAAAGATATGTAAGAATATGTTGTGACTTAGAATAAAACATGTCTATTTTTTAGCTACATAGCACCATAAATATATAGTTGAATGGGAAGAAAGTCATCTCACAGGTGGTAACCATCTTCCCCTCATACTAATCCACTACTTCATAGTCTTATGCGGTCTGTAGAGTATTAGAGATCCTTGTGAAAACATAAGTGACAGTTTCAGAATTTTTTTATAGTTTTGTAAAATAAATCTCCAGTGGATTTACCTCATAAAGCTAAATCAAAGCTGATGTTTTTAGCAAACAACACTCATAATAAAGATGTTAATGGTTTTATCCCTTTCCATATGTTCTTACCCATTTGTTTTTGTTTTGCTTTGAATTTCAATGTTGATGTTTTTATTGAAGTATCATGAAAATACATACATACATACATAAGAATTTACAGGGAGAACATCATAATACAACATGTATTGAATACCATACTGAACCCTAAGCACAAGTACTTGTATAAACATAATTATTTTTGAAAAACATGACGATTGCAGAGGAATGTAATGGATGGTAAAGATGTCATTGTACTGGAGAAAATGGTATGTAAAAGGGGACATTCCCATTATGTGCACTAGTTGGCAAATCCCATCCCTATTTTCAAGCCAAAGAACCTCCATTAAAAGGACTCAGTCCTTGCTTTAAAGTATTGTCCTGAACTTTGTCCCATGGGATCTCCCATGGGGGCTCACAGGGGCTCCACTGCAAATGTGCTCACCCACCAGGACATTTGGAGAGAATGACCATGTTCTTGAAGATATTTCAATACTGTGTGATGCTGACACATCTAAATAACAGGCTGCACTCTTCTTGATGTTACTTAGATATTTCATCAAGCTTTAACATCTGATGTTTCTATGCTTTTCATCTGACAACTCCAAGTACAAGAGTCTGAAGTAATCCAGCACAGTGATAAACAAGCCTTGAATTACTGTAGCAAAGTCCATACTGGCAAGAAAAGGTGCAGTCTTCAGCACAGCCTACAGTAGCAGAAAGGTTTCTTTCTATTTATTTATCTAGGATTAGGAAACTCAATTCAGTGCTTTGACAGTCACAGGCAAATGTCCTTTTTAGAGATGCTATAATCATTCCTTCAGTTCAGGAAATATTTTCCTTCCTCACCAGCATCACTTCCATCATGCCCAGGAGGAGTCTAACAGACTGTTCTTCCATCACGTAATGTCTTTCATACACAGGGGCATGTTGTTGATGCCATTGTCTCTTCCTGACAAGAAGGAAACAGAGTTGAGTGTGTCTGTACACTGATTTTATAACTTGTAATAAAGTCATTTAAAGTTCCAGCACATATACCAAATGCAAGAGGGGACAAAGCTCAGTTTCAAATGTCAGAGTTCTTTGCAGAGAGTAACAAATGGCTGTACTGCAGGAAAAGGACAGACCTGCAGAACTAAACAGATCAGTACTGCAGTTCAAGAGCTGGGATTGAGGCTATTCCCAATGCAAAGATTTGCACAGTTACCAGAAATGCTGGAATATCCTAAGGATGCTTAGATTGTTTAGTGATTTCCTTCTGCTCAAGACTTTCATTTGGGTGGTGCAAAAAAATATTATGTGATATTCTTAAAATACGAAGACTCAATTTATGTGTGTACTGTTTTGGTTTTTTCCTTCTTTATGATTAAACAGTTATTAAATTCCAAGGATCTTTTATTTTTATACTTTTATTTTCTAACAAAATAATCACCCTATAGTAAATAGAAACTGTAGCTGACTGTTCAGGTTTCAGACCCAGACATTTGACACTGAGATCAAAAATTCTGAAAATCTGGATATCATGAGTCAAAGTGTTACATGCAGCAACACATTCTAAACATGAAGTATGCAAACCGTTTTTGCTTACAAAAACTTCATACAAACCAGTTGGAGTAAGGAAACAGACATTTATATATGGACATTCGCATAATTTTGCGGATGAGAAATCACAGGCCACAGGTCCTTCTTGATAAAATGCAGCCATTAAAGGATAAATAATTTGAAAAACAAACTAAATCCAGGTAGTCAAATGTAACTTAACTGTTAATTTAGAAATATAGATTTCTTCTTGGTTAAGGAATAGTTTGGAATTATGGTTTGAAGTTGTTTCAGGATCAGAACTCCTTTTCTTGCATGTATGCGTGGGGACAGAGCAACTTCTGAGGTTAGGGAATTAGCCACTGCAAATATTAATTACATTACTTCAGTAGAAATTATACTATATGTTATTAGGCAATATAACACTATATTCCTCATTAGAATTAAGCTGTGTAATTAACTTTTTTATTCTTAATACTGTGGTAAAAAGAGGCTTGACAGGATGTAGCATAAAATGTATTTTACAAACAATCCATTCTGTAATTGGATTGTTCTGAAAATATAATCCTTTCTCTCTGGTTTAAAATTAGTATTTATAATCACAAGTCTTGGTAAATATAAAAATGCAGAACTCTAAGCCTGAGCAGAGCGTTTTCAGTCCTGTTGCTCTTTTTTCCCCTCACTCTTCTGCACCTAAGAGTATTTTCTTTGAGACAGAAAGAGGGATGCAGGCTGAATGCTGAATGCAATCCTGCAAATGTTTTCTGGTTTTGCTCCCACACATTTCCTTTTTCAGAATCCTAATGTAACACTTCCCTCTGCTATCACTTGTTAAAGCCCCGGCTCCTGAACTGGTGTATTTGGCCAGCAATTAAGAAGCTCCCTGCATGAGAAATCCTCCTCCTCACAGAATTCCTCATTCCCTAATGTTAGCCGAGCAAAACGGTATATCTTTATACACACAGTGCAACCACCAAGAAATCAATTCTGTGTGTTTTCCTCCCTTTTACACTTTTAAAGGACCGTGATCTGTTTTGTCTCTGTTTCTTTTACACATCCTTTCCTATCTTTAAAGTGGTGTCTGAGCCCTTCCCCTCTCCCCTGTAAAAATAATGAAAAAAAAGGCAAAACAAAACAGGTAGAATTCCTCTGTTACTATTAACACCTAAAAATATGATCATGAAACAAAAGCTTTGCTCCTCTGTCCAATTTGATGTCTTTTTCATGCTGCCTCAGTGATGGCCAAATAATTGGTTGTTCACTTGTGTCCTTGTCTCCCCCGACAGTTCCACAGATGCCCTGAACAATGCTCCAAAGACTGCTTTCAGTAGGGGCAAATCCTCATTAATCATTCCTGGCTGACAGCACAAGGGAACACCTGCATCTGGTGCAGGGACCAAGCAGTGGCTTCTGGGAGCATGCATTAAAAAGACCAACCAATTCAAGTTGTGGGAGTAGGCTTCTAATAGCCATGTGAAAAATCTGTCTCTCGCTGGATTTTCCTTTCATTAAATATCTAAAATTAGACCTGTGGCTCGTGTTGAGATTAAAACACCAATGTATTCTAAGCAAATCAGGAAATGAACAGTACTGTATGTTATGATAAATGGCTGCTAAATTCTTTATGTCTAGATCAAGCAATGTTAGCATTAAATACTGATGAACTGTCACATAATTTTCATTTAGAAATGACTGCACTTTGAGCTTCATGTCCTGTGGTGCTCATAAATATTTTTCCCTGCTATATTTCACAAATAGACTACACTGACTATACAGATATTTTTACCACGTAGCCCCAAGTCCATACTGTATATAAACTGGTTTTCTGCACAAGCACATCAACCTTTCTGTGCAAAGTATTATCAGGAAATGTTCGTAATGCAAAAAGGTACCATAGCCACCCCAGTACTATAAAGCCATGTTCCAGCTTCCTATTAGAACACTTTCTTGACAGAATAGTTATCAGTTGTTTTGTTGGGGTTTTTTTTGGTTTTTTTTTTCAAATTGTTTTCATTGCATTTAGAGTACAGAGGGGGATTTTCCTCCTAAGGAAAATAGGAAAGGAGTGAGGAGAGCAAAAATAAGTTTCTTCTTTTTTTGTTTGTTTGTTTTCATAAAAATGAATCAGATATACTTAACACATAGGGCCATTAAAATCTACAGTAGGATTTCAACTGATTTCAGTGGGCTTTGGGTCAAGCCCTTAGGCCCCACATCTGGTCTGATTAAATAAGCACATCTCTTCCCACATATAAATGGAGAGAACCACCATGGGCTGGGGATTACAAATGACTAACAATGTATTTTTTTGCACATATGACTGAGCAGAACCCAGCTTTGAGTCTGTCCATAAAATATGTTCACATCTCAAACAAGAAAGCACTCAGCTGATACAAAAAGTATCTTTTAAAAGGCAGTCAGTTAGCACCTATATACCATGGTGAAAATTTTAGCGAAGGTCAGAAGGGGGAGCAAAGGAAAAAAGGGAGGTAGGGATAAAAACCCCACAGAACTCTAAGCATTAAAGCACCACTAGTGCTGAGGTGCTGTATACCATGTAAAAGAGCATAAAGCACATCTAGGATATGAATTACAAATCTAATTCAAAATATATTTTCCTGCAAGCTGATACTGATGGAATTGATTTAGAAAAAAATGAATGAAAAAGCATTTAGAAGTGTCTTTTTTTTAACCTTTAATGAGAAGGAAAAGTTTGCAGCTTTATTTGCAAAGTAAAATCATGTTCTGTACAAGCAAGAACACAGCTTGCATGCAGTAAATCTACAAAAAAAAAAAAAAAAGCAGCACTGATGACCAAGAGAAAAGTTATGAACTGCCACATTTGGAAAATCAAGAGTTAAGTATGGATGCATTACAGTTTACATGTATTTTCATAATTTATCTTCATATGTTTATTTCTGGGGTTTTTACAGTTATTGAACAAAACTTTAAAGACATTTATCTTTTGCATTTCATTGTCAGTTAGAAATAGTAACATTTGACAGAGAAATACTTTTCTCCTACAGAATGCAGTACCATCATCTGCACAATATGAGAAATGATGCCATCTAACTGCTATGAGTTAAGGACATAAATAAGAGCAGCTAGAACAATACAGACACCTGTTTGGCCTATTCTCTGAAAGTTACCAACACATGAAGTCTTGTTCTTTTCACTACTATGTTCTACTGCGCTTTCACAGCAGCAACTAAAGCATCTGTTCTTAAGAATTTCATCCAGGTGTGGTGAAAATTTGGGTTATAACAGATTAGTTTAATTTAAGAATAATATTTTCATAAGATCTGTAAAAATCTCAGATCTTTAAAGTCCCTCTTAGGATGTTATGCAAATATGTACAGAAGTCAGGTAAATAAGTGACTGTGTAGATGTAATTATGTTCACATCTGTTTGTAAGGGTGGTAAATATATTAACGTATATAGTGGGCATAGGTATATCTCCTTAGTAATATACCTCAGTTATAGATGAGAACTACTGAATGTGAGAAGACCCCTTCCATTTTTTTTAACTGAGATGCTTAGCAAGTTGTCACACATGCAGAGGCCAGAATGCAGATCCTAGCTGCCCTCAGGCAAGTTTCATTAAGCTTTCCAAAATCTTTTAAAATTTGCTGTGTAAATAATTTCACATATAACTAGACAATATCTCATGTTCAAAAGCGACACATTTCATGTGTACTTCAAACATATGGGAGGGGAGTTCTTCAAAGAGACATTGTTAAGGTAAAAAACGTGTAAAACATTATCTTGCTTGTTACTAGAAGCTCTGGTTATTGTATCATATTAAAGTCTAAAAATAACTTTGAAAATCTGTTACATTTATCACTGGTATCAGTCATGTCTTAAGCTGGACAGTGAGAGGAGACTAGCAAGTATTGCTGCCTGCTCTTACTCTCATCAGCTTAAAACTAAGAGGGATAAGCACAAAAGTTTGCACAAAATTAAAGATTAAACCCAAATAGAAAAAATAAAAACACCACCCTACTTTCAGTTCAATTAAAAAACCTAATTTCTTTAAGACCACTTCAATGTGTAATTATTTTGAAAATCTTGTTAGACCTTGTCTCGCTCACCCCCTCTTCCACTTCTTTTGAGATTTGGAATCAGTCAGTTCTCAGAGGCAAACTAAAACTTTCCATAAATAGTTTTTCATGTCAAATGTTATACCAGCTCCATTACTGGGCAAAAAGTGGACTCATTCCAACAGGAATTAGAACAGAAAGCCCAAAGCCAAAATACAGTCCTTAATAATGTCCTGTCTTCCACCCAGCCTTCCTCTGACAGCCCTGGAGAGATGTTCTTGACTCAGTCTAAACTATGTGCATAGATCATACACTGCAAGGGCTAAAATATCAGAGGCATCACATAGGTAATCTTCATATTAGAAATGTGGTGTCCAAAATCAATCTATAACAGCTTTTTAGCAGTTTTGTTTATCTTCGTAGTTACAGGCAGAGGACAATATATATAATAGACTAAATATGTAACCACCCTCCCAAGTAAAGGTGGCTTTCAAAGATTGCATCTTGCTTTTTCACTCCATTCTTATGCCCTAGCCTCTGTCCCAGTCTTCTGGAAGCCAATTTATTTGGGATGGGAGTGAAAGGCCTGAGAGGCTGCTTAGTTTCAATAATATTAGAACAATTAGTATGTCAGAGAAGTTGTTCTTGCTTTTTTCCCCTATATTTCTTTCCTATAATCCCTAAAGTATAAGGAATAATTAACTGAAATCCAATTAATGTTGATTTAGAACACCTGTTTCCAAAATCCTTTGAATAAGTTTTTCTTTTTTTTTTTTTTTTTCTTTGCTCTTTGTTTTAAGATGAAATACATATCCCTATTCAGTTGCTCTTAGGAGCCCAGAGATTTGCATTTTCT
Source organism: Strix aluco (assembly GCF_031877795.1). NCBI lineage: Eukaryota > Metazoa > Chordata > Aves > Strigiformes > Strigidae > Strix > Strix aluco. Next base: position 87,629,351 of record NC_133933.1, read on the forward strand.
AGACATGAAGAGAACCTGTTGTAAGAGAGCTGTGAAGACTTAAAAGACTGAAAGAGTCTGGTATGTATATTACAACAGCAGTAACTTCTTTAACTCTTCCTTTTCCAAATTTCATTCCTTCAGAAAACCAAAATTATCAACACCCCCACACACACCCCCAATTTTGTCACGATAATTTCTGCTTTAGAAATTTGCTACAATGGTGGAGCAAAGCAATCATTTCTGGCTGAACATGCTTACCACAGTCACCCTGTCAGGATAGGCACTAAAGACAGCACATTTTGTGCAATAAACACCCACTACCCATGAAAAAGGATTTGCCTATGCTGTTCACTGCAGGTCTTAGCAACTTTCATCCCCATTAGCCAGCTATCCTGACCTGTCGTGCAAGTAAACTTTGACATGGTCTCCTTTCTTTCCTTTCCCTCACCAACTATTCCTACGCAAAATGAAACAGGACCTGGATCGAAGAACAACTGATTTCTAAAGCACATAACAGTTCACCAGTGCTGTGGAAAGTTTTAACAGGATTTGTGTTTCGATATTGATTAGGCACCTCTAAAAATCCCCACCCTGGCAGTTTAGATACAATGAAGACAATGATTTAGTGAGACACTTAGTACCATAGACCTGTTTTGAGACTAGATGTTGTAATTAACTCAGCTGTGATTGTAAAAGTGTGACCTATTAAACACATTTTGCAATCAAAATATTTTTACAATTTAGGCAAAGTACCATACACCTATGATGTTCAACTGAATGAAAGAACCCTTTCTACTCAGTATTTAGATTTTTTTTTTTTTTTGCAATATACCTGTCCCTGAAACTATGCTATTTTGCAGAGAACAGAGGAACATAAGTGAGGACTTCTTACCTCTCTTTATCCTTAAAAGTGTTAGATTTCTTAACTGAAAAGTAAGACAACAGCAAATATTATTCAATCTTAATTTCCTACGTACTAAGCAATTTCTTATGAATCATGTAATGCATTCAAGGGATCAACTTATGTGGGTACTGATTAACTGTATCAGAGGGGCTGTCTCATTATATATATTGAGCCTTTTTCATTAGAGCAAATCTGCAAACAAACCTTGAGTGTTTAGATTATTTTGCACCATGCTGTATGTCTAGCCACAGATACAGAATATACCTACTATTTTTAACAGGATTATAGAAAACATGAAAGTGTACTTTCTTAAATATTGACAGTTGAGGGGAAGAAAAAAGATTTTTAATACAGAATCTGAAAGAATTGGTGGAAAGAAACCTTTTGCCCCTTTAAAGAGCAGCTGCATATTAAACATCTACAATTTTGAAGCATCTTTAAAAAATTACCCCTAGCATTAGCATTACAGTGTTTTATGAGAAGCCTATGAAATTCAGAAATAGTTACAAAAGAAGGAAAGAACAGACAAGAAATAAATAGCATTACGGAGAACTAAGTAAAAAATTAGTCTTGAATTATACAAGCTGTTATAGGTAGCAGCCAGGGGTGGGAGGGAAAGGTTATGTACTTCAAAGATTATCAATTTGTTTTGTGAAAAACTCTTGTGTCTGTACAAAGCTTTTTAGCATCTCCAGTGGTAAGTTAAGGTTACTATGAATTGAACTAAAATATTGCATGCAGTGGAGAAAGGAAGGTTTCCTAGTGTACATATTTATTTCTACTATCTCTCTTACCCTTTTCTGTTTGTTGGGTCTTTAGCACTACATGATTGGTACATAGGTTTTAGGGTGTTCTGGGTGTTCTGTCTTCTGATGTTAAAACATACAGAATCCTATCAATACTGGAGGGAGATTCTGGAGAGAGACATATGAAAATGGATTCCATGCCTTTATCTTCACACATGAGCAGGACTAGTGCAAGGCTAGGCCATCCATTGGCGAACGGCACACACATGCATGAATGACAGATCCAGTCTAAACATGCTGAAAAGAGCCTACAAGCTGATATGCAACTGTATGAAAACTACCACACCAATGCACATTTCTAGGTGTAGGACCAGAGGCACTCACAGATCTTTACAAGATTATATATTGATGATAGACTTCAGCTTGTACAACTAAAAAGCATCCTCTTATAAAAGAACTGCAAATGCTGATACTCCATAGAACGAAACAAAGAAGGGAATAGTCCAATACCAAGAATATTTGAAAAAGCAATAAAGAGTCTATCATTTAACAAAATTAAAACTTACTCACATAAGCAATGGGGTATGTTTGAGACTTGATATGTATACGCCAAGAGTTAGGTGCAAGATTTTTGATGAGAAGGCTTTTAAACTGGTTTTCATTCCCTGTTTCACACAGGATTGCAGCTCTTTCAAGTGAAGGGAAGGAAAAGACCTGCCTGGATATGCTGGTTTGATTCCCTGAGTTAGGTGTCTTCTGATTTTGAAGAAATTATTATGAGGGGAGAGGAATTTAATTTATTTTTCCTATAGTAGAGATCAAAGAATTTGAGACACACACCTCTTTCTCATACAAGCCTGAAGATACAAAGTTCTGAAGGAAACCCTTTTTGTACTACAGGTTGCAACCAAACTCCCATTGCCATGGCTGCATGGTACAATGGGTTAGAAACTTTCACCTTTGGAAATGCCTGTAGGTACATATATGCATATCATTAAAACTGGAGGAGAGGGTGATTTTCAGCTGTGACTTGTCATATGCATGGGGCATAGGAACAGAGAGGCAGGCAGAGAGGGGACTTTTACTCACTTCTGCACAATTACCTTTCCAGTTCTGCTGTTCTTATAGTCTTTGCATATCTATTACCTTTTCAGAAAGGCTTGTAATGCTCCAGAGCATGGAGATTATATCACACAAAGGAAAGGACTGTCACTATGTTTCCATGAAGTATTAAAGATATACTATACCAATGAATGAACTAAAACTGAAATATTTTATTAAACATTTCCAACCATTGAAATGCACCAGGCAGCACAAGATATGTCTAATAATCAGGGTGCAAATAGATTAGTGAGTTAATTAGAGAAGGAGATCCTCATGGTAAGAGCCTGGATAATCAGGATTCTATTGTTTTCAATATTGACAACAAAGGAGGAAAAGTTAATGGTAACACAGTCACTTTTAGTGCTCTTCTTAAATGTTACTATTTCAGTGCCCACTATCCAAATAAAAAATTCTGCATGAATTCAGTCCCAGTTCAGCATCTGCAGGTGCAAAACCCAAATAAATTACTGGGGAAGGGGCAGATGCTGACAGGATTGTGGTCTAGACTCCTCACTCTAAATCCATTTAGTGCTATTAACCATGACTGGGTGTAATAGCTCTGTGTACATTAGCACCAGGATAATTTTCCCTATTTTGCTAAATATCAAATGTGTGTATTCATACACACTATATAAAGAAAACATCAGAGATAAAACAAAAAAGCTAGCATGCTTCTTTGTAGTATAGTCTATATTTTCAAATGTTGGCTATGGAAAAAAAAAATCAAAGCAGGCAGGATTTCTTAGAATATAGCAATATTATTCCTGGACTAAACAGTGGCACCAGATAAAGTATTTCCTTTTAATACAAACAGATTTTACACACAAAGAGTACACGATTAAAAAAAAGTTAAGAAATGTACACTTCCACTGCATGCAAACAGCAATAGAAACCCAACTCAATCAAAAGATAATCTCGTTTAAGTGAATACATTTGCTGTGTAACAACCCATATTTTATTAAGTTGCCCAACACTTTTGAACTCCGATAAGAAAATGGACCTATTCTGGGGGCAACACAGATATCTGCTGCAGAGATTATTCCTGCTATATACATCTACCCTTGTTAAGAAGCAATGAAGAAAGGCAATACGTAAACACAGGGAGGAAACAGAAGCAACACTGAAAGTGATATTGAACTAGAGAGCCTTCCTTTGTGAAAAGAAATAAAGCACAAGATTATCTGGAAAGAAGAGAAACTAGCACCAAAATGTAGGGAGAGCCAGGAGGTGCAAGGGAGGGACGAGCAGAGAACAGTCAGGGTGTGTGGTGGCTGGGAGAGTCAGGTTGCACTCAGAGGAGGCAAAGAGATCTGAGGGTAAAAAGCCAATTAATGGATTAAAGGGTAAGTATCCAAGTTCTGAAACAGAGGGGTGATAATATAGGCAGCTAGGGAGAGGATTAGAATAAAGAAGTGATAACAGTATTCAGCTGAGAGGGAAGGCTGTCAAGAACTGAATGGGAAAAGAAGGTAAGACAATGAAAACAAAAACCTGTCATTTAATCAAGGGCTGTGATGGTGAGAGCCCAGACACCAAAAAAAAAAAAAAAAAAAAGAAAAAGAATAAAAGAAAAAACCCCACAGTTTGGTTTCAGCTCCAAGTGTCCTGAAATCATTGTTGGAGGGCAGAGACAGATGGAAGATTTGGCCATGACTATATGAAATCAAGTGGGTAACAATGAGTTTGGAGCAATTACCACATTCAGTCCCTCAGTGCTGTTTCTCCGAACTGTTTGCCACTAGGCAGTTGCTTGTCCCAAGTGTATAGAGCTGAGGATTTGCAACAAAAGATACAGTGCCTATTTATGGAGCTGTATGAGGAAGTGTGGGCTATGCATCTCTTTTCTGGGGTTTCACAGTACGAAAGTGTAAAACACTCCCTTTTAAAAGATTTCACAATTTCCTGGGTATGTATTATCTTACCGTGCAGCTTTAGCTTCCACAATGTCTCTAACACTATCCCAAGCATACTTTGAATTTAGCCCTTTTCCATTAAAATATTATTGAGGATTACTAGGGAGGCATGGGTGGGGACTGATTTGTTTAGGGTTTTTTCTTTCAATTCTCTTTTGCTTCTTACTGTTTACACTTCACTGACCTGACGATATCTTGTTTTCTTCTGTGTAATTTATTAATATTGTTCTGTATTCTATATCTTAAATATGCTAAATATCTACCATAGATATAAATTATAGTTGTCATGTCATATTTCTTCCAAGGGGAAGTTTAAAAGGACTTCCAAGTTGTAGAAATTTATCAATTCTCTCAAGTGACAGCAGGATGGTTTTAATGCAATCTGAATGAGACAAAAGTTAAGATCTTTTTACCAGAAACATATTTAAGCAATTATGGCAGAGTATATCAGCAAATTTTAACCGAATCCATTTGTTAAAGGAAAAATATTTAATAAACAGAAGTGTTCCCCTTGGCTTTGAAATTTTAGATCCTGATAATGTTTCAACCATTTTTAAAATCCATCTTTTCATGTACCCCATACTTTTCTCAGTGAACAGGGAAAACGTTTTTTCTCAGTATGATTCATACAACTGACCACCAAATAATGAAAAATGGTGAACAACCATCAAGGCTTGATTTTGCCTTAAGATACTGACATCTATCTTCTACTGATGTTAGTGACCCAAGGTCAAAACTAAGCCATAATTGTCAGGCAAAAAATGTCTAATGATAAAAGCACAGGACTGCAAGTTGGAAATGGCTGTGGATTAACACTACCTTCTTTTGCTGCCCTGTACATCAGCAGGTGCCTCAGTCTTAGGCTATAAAATGACCTTTATGGATTTTCTGGAAAAGACAGGATTCTTTCACCCAGGACAGCTAAACTGGGAGCAGGCCAAGAATGTACATGGAAGTGGGACAGCAGCAGAATCAGTTGTCAAAAGTGGGATGCCCATATCCCAGGAATATCACCTGAAAACTGAGCTAGAGATCAGCTAGTGTTTAACCACACCTGTTGGACTGTTCCATTTGTACAAGTACAGACATAGTTACACAGTCACTTGAGAAGCAGTTTAACATAAACCATCAGATTTTATACCAAAGGAGATGGGAACCATGGAACAATTAACACAGTGCTACATTGAAGGGAGGAAGGTAGAGAAGCGGAGGTAAGGGGATGAAGAGGGAAAGAAGGAGGTAGAAGACAGAGATGAACATTTTGAAGGGTAGCTTCTTCAACTGCTGCACATAGGTATGCTACAAAAATCTGATTACATCCTGATATTTTTTAAGCCAGAGAAAGACTGACAAAAAATTCAATGTAATTTTTGTCAAACAAATGCACTGAGTGCTTGGATTCTTAGGATGACAACATAGTAACCAAAAGACCACAACTATATTTCTGTGCCTAACAAGTTCAGCCACTATCTATTGGAATTTATGGAGATTAATTTTCCTCCCCCCTTTTAAAATTTCTTCCATTTTATATCAGTACTGTCTGACCAGTCTCCACTGTCACAGGAAGTATAAACTGGTAGACATCATCACAGGTCATTTTCTGTTCTTGACCTCTTCCAGACACAGGATACTTCTCTATTATTATACATTACTGGTATTCATCTTATTTTCCATGAGGGCAAAAATTCCACTTCACACCTTCATAGTCACACCTTGATGCTGTCTCTCCTTCCCCTTCAGCATTCTTCCCTCACTACACTTCACAGAATCATAGAATACCAGGTTGGAAGGGACCTCAGCGATCATCTGGTCCAAACTTTCTTGGTAAAAGCACGTTCTAGACAAGATGGCCCAGCACCCTGTCCAGCTGAATCTTAAAAGTGTCCAATGTTGGGGAATCCACCACTTCCCTGGGGACATTATTCCAGTGGCTGATTGGTCTCATTGTGAAAAATGTTCCTCTTGTGTTCAATTGGAATCTCCCCAGGAGTAACTTGTACCCATGACCCCGCAACTTTTCCATGTGACTCCTTGTAAAAAGGGAGTTTCCATGTTCTTTGTAGCCACCCTTCAAATACTGGAACATGGTGATCAGGTCTCCCCTAAGCCTTCTCTTCTCAAGGCTGAACAAACCCGATTCTCTCAGCCTTTCCTCATCTGGCAGACTGCCCAGCCCTTTGATCATCTTTGTGGCCCTTGTCTGGACCCTCTCTAGCCCATCCACATCTTTTTTGTATAGCAGGCACCAAAACTGAACACAGTATTTCAGGTGTGGCCTGACAAGTGCTGAGTAGAGTGAGATAATGACTTATTTATCTGTGCTGGTGATGCCCTTGTTGACACAACCCAGTGTTGGTTTTCTTTCAACCCCAGTTGGCTTTCTTTGTTGCTGCAGCACACTGTTCACTCACATGGAGCTTGTTTTCCACCAGGACCCCCAGGTTCCTTTCCGCAGAGCTGCTCCCCAGCCAGGTAGATTCCAGCCTGTGCTGCACTCCTGGATTATGTTTTCCCAGGTGCAAGACTTTACATTTTTCCTTGTTCAACTTCATAAGGTTCTTGTTAGCCCACTCTTCCAGCCTATCCAGGTCTTTCTGCAGGGTGGCTCCTCCTTCTGAAGTGTCCACTTCCCCACTCAGTTTGGTACCGTCAGCAAATTTCATCAGGGTACCCTTGATCCCATCATCCAGATCACTTACGAAGATATTAAACAGCGTTTGGCCCAATATTGAACCCTGAGGGACCCCACTTGTGACAGGTTGCCAGTTTGAAATGGAGACATTTACCACTACCCTCTGGGTGCAGCCTGCACAGACCACTTGTCTAGACCATAACACATCTGTTTCTCTAGGAGGAGGCTGTGGGGAACCGTACTGAAAGCCTTGGACAAATCCAGGTAGACAACATCCACCACTCATCCTGCATCAACCAAGTAGGTTAAATTCCTTTCCTGCCTGTTGATCTTACCACAGTACTCTGTAAATACTTTGAATTGGGCAATAATGTCTGTTCCTCAGTTTGGAGAACTACAAGTGACACTGGGTTTCAAATGCTAGCATGCTTCAGAATGTGTGTTTACTAAGGTAGTGAACTTGATTCATAGATTCCCATATTTTAAAACTTTAAAAAACCCACACAAATACCCCCACCACACACACCATTCAATAACCAGAAGCTGTCAAAAGAATGGATGAGAGAAATTTTCTGAGAAACAAAGGTTGGGCCTCTGCCTGGATTCTTGCATAGCATGTAGTCCTATTAGTAAGGAGCAAATATCCTTCCCACCCCCCACCCCCCGCCTGCCTCTCTCTCACCTTGGGAAAGTTACAAGATTCTGAACAATTTCTGCATAATCTATTTTACTTCCTCAAGTGAGCAGTTACTGCTGCTAATATCTTTTTAAAGAATTCTGTTCAACTGTAACCTTGTGAAGAGCCTGCTAAAGTTCTGGGCTTAATATGAGCCAATATCTGGTCATGGAAGTGTCTCTTATAGGAAAATCTTACTAAATTAAAATGGTTAGATACCTCATTTCTATGAGTTTTACCTAAATCCCAGAGTATATGGTAAAATGTTTTTTTCCCATTTTGGGGGAATACTTGCTTCTCAATTTGGAATTTGCTTTGTGGTTGTAATAAACTGGCTTGTTGGAAAGCTTCAGTGCTAAAAAGGTCCTAAAAAAGCTTAACTGAAATTTTCTCAACAGTAAAATGTGTTAACGTTGATAAAATGGGATGATTTTATGTCCCATATTTGGAATAACTTATAAGAAACTTCATTTAAATGCAGAAATTAATCAGAGATTTAATCAGAGATTATTTTTTTCTTTAAAGTAGGAAACAATTTTCTCAAGTCTTAAAGTGGTCTGAAAGATCTAAAATTGTTATAAAAGGTAACTGAAACATAGGGATAAATATGATAAATTATTATAGTTTACTATATTACTATTAAAGGTGATTATAACATTTAACTTTAATTCAATATATTATGATTCTGTGGACAACCTAAAGAAATATACACTTCCCTAAAAATAGTATTTTGATAATATATATGGGGAAAAAAGCAATAATACAGTTCTCTGGACATCTTTCTTGGCAATATCAGTTTCCAAAAAGAAGTGAAAATAACAAATTTTATAATTTTATAAATTAGAAGCTTCTGTTACCAAAAAAAAAGAAAAATCAGAAATTATTTGGTCTTAAAATGTCATGTTTGGGACATGCCAGGTGTGACTCAACTGAAGCAAGGTCAGCTGCAGTTGACAATTTCCAGACTCTGTTCAGTGACTGTATGATATGAATGATTAAATAAGAATGGATTATCAGAACTGAAGTTCTGAACTCAAATGCCAAGAATTATTCCAACAAACCAAAGCTTGTGAATAGTATTAAATGTAAGAGGCTTGCTAGAGTCTCCATACAGTCAACAGCACTTCCCCAGAGCAATATTATTCACACTTAAGCTAATGGGTTGAATCATCCTCTCTCAACAATAAATTTACCCTAAATTTCAAAACTTTTAAGGCCTAAAATTATAGACTACAAGTCCCTTCCAACCATTTGCAGGAAATGGCCTTGCATCATCTGATGATAACATTAGAAGTCAAAACTATCTGAATGCCTGTTGATTGATCATTGATAGATGATTACAGGTGTGTTAGAAAGGTAAAATGCCATAGGACATTCCAGGAGACTACAATAAATATTTGGAACTGATAAATCTGGAACGGAGTTTGTTCCGGAAAATCACTCTTAAGAAGACCACTGAAAAACCTCATAGGAGCAAGTTTATACAAAACTTAATACCGCAGGCTCTTGATGGAGCTTTAATCGTTACTGCTTAAAGATTGAAACCATGTTCTGGAGCCATTTATTTCTCTCCATTGCCTCAAAAGCATCTTGGTTGACTAAGCTTCTAACTTAGATTTTACAGTGAAGTTAATGTAGTTGGGATCTTCAGTTCCTAAGAACTCAGTATACTTACATTGTAAAATATCTAAGAGACATGAAAGAGCCTGAGTCATAGCTAGGATTATTCCCGCCCGCTCCTTCCCTTCCCCCTGTGTCCCCCCCCGCCGTATTTAAGAAGGAAACCTCTGTAATACACAAGGATCAGAAGAAATTTTGAAAATGGAACATAGAATAAAAATATAGCCAGCTACCAAGGGTAGCGAATGCAGTCTTAAATCAACAGCTATCTTTGTTAAGATATCTGATTTTTCTGGAGAAAAAAAGAGAGCGGTTCTCTCTCATCCAGACTAGTGAAGGAACTGGCAGAGTGCCACAGCAAATTACTGGTGAAGTTGGAGAAGATGGGAATTAGAAAGCAAGCTGTACAGGGGGAAATGAACTAGTTATACAAGACAGAAACAGGTTATAGTTACAGATTTATCCCCTGTCTGGGAGGCTACTGCTAAAATTTTTCATGGCTCATTCTTGAGACCCATCTTGTTTAATCAGAAAAAATCAGAACTGCTTGATGAAATATGCAGATGACAATGTTGGGAGGCTTTTTTCAATACAAAGAATTTTAATATCATGCAAGAAAAAAATAGAAGATCTCTAGGATTGGAATAATGGAAATGGGGTGACATTTAACTGTTCAGAGTGCAAGGTCAATCACTAACAGATTAATAAGAATTTTTGCATTAAATTTGGAGCTCATCAGATGGTAACAACATAGGAAGAAAAATACATTGTCATCTTTTGAACAATTAATTTAACAATGAGGAGATGTACAACATGGCTAGGAAAGAAGAAAAAAAAAACCAACACAAAAAACCAACAAACCAAACACTACCCCAATATCCAAAAGGTACTGGTGAGTTAGCTGGACCATGTTCTGGAATAGAGCATTCGGCTCTAGTCCTGTATATTTAAGCAAAATGGATCTAATAACAGAGTTGCTGAGAACAGTTACTAGCTTGATCAGAATAGTATGGATCTTATAAGAGAAAACTACAAGACTGACTTTTTTTTTTTTAAGTAGCACAATAGAGTCTGAAGGGCAATATACCTGGAAAAACAAAGCAGCACCTAAGATGAAGGTACAAGAGCAAGGGAAAATACACTGGCCATGAATAAGGCTAAGTTGGAAACCGGGGAAAAAAATCTCATGTGGAATGAAGTTCTGACAGTAGTTTCCCAATAAGACCAGTCTTTTTAAAGTTCTAGAATGGATGAAATATTCCAGTTGTTTCTAATAGCAGAAGAATGGATTATGACTCCAGAAGTCCCTTTGGTTAGGAGAAGCCTTCTGAAAGCAAAGTAAGCCTAAGATCTAACAGCTTACTGTTTATGCAAATAACATTTAGACAACTTATTTAACAGTAAGCAGTATTTTGCAACATATGTTGTCTGTATGCACATGTGGCTGACATACCTAATTTTTAAGTCTGAGCATTACCGTATAAGCACATCTGCTCTCCACTCCTGTGTATAGTACATGAGAAAAAGGAGTAGGATATCTGTTTCTTTCAGTTAAAAGAACTCCAATGAAGTGCGCAGGGGGAGCAGGTTTTGGTGCATCTTGGGGCAGTATATCTCGAAGAATATCCAGTTAAGCACAATTGCCCTTTTCTGCAAAGTATTGTTAGTTTGCCCACTCCTACTGTTGTATTGCAGCATCTTGTGACTCCCACAGATTATCAGAGGAAGACTCAGAGACAAAAGGAAAAATAGGAATGGGCAACAGTCCAAACCAAAGATCACAGACAGAAGTCCATATAACAACTCTACAGACAACCAGATGAGAAGCTCCTTCAAAGATGCTGTCCAGATACTCTTTGAGAGCTTGACCAAACCACAGCGGGTGTTTTTATCTTGGCTTTGATAACTGCAGGCCCTAGTACAAAAAGTTATCTAATAAGACTTTTTTGGAGTACAGACCCAGAAATAGGATGTCTTTGGAAGATAACATTTCTCAAGGTCTTTTGCGCTGTTTTTCCCCTGGATTGCAGGAACAACACTGAATCACACAATACTGCAGAAAAACACTTCAAGAATGTGGTCCTGAATTTCCCACTCATGATCCAGCTGGCTAAAATGGTTTAAGCTATCCATCTGAGTGGATCTTCTAGCAGATAAAACATTGATAAGCTATTTTGGTGCCATTTAAACAACTTCTGCAGACACACTGTCTCCTGATGGAAGATGGGCAAATAAGCAAATTAGGACTTTCAGCTTTCATAAGACACAGAGGAGCTTCTAATCTTTTTTAGTTCTTGTTGGTTCTGTAACTGTCATAAATCTTTTTCCTCCCAAAACATGAAGAGGTCTCTCTACCCCTCAAAATCAAAGGACAAACCACGACCTGCTGCAGCAGATACTTATGACAGAGTATATACATTTCCTTGATTAAGCTGATGAGAAGTCAGCAATCACAAAACTATAGGGCACACAGTATCCAGAATCCTGACAATGTCTCATTTGCTTTGCTAAATAACTCCCACACTTGGACAGAGGACTGAGTCAGTAAACACAAAGTCACAACTTCTGGCACATCTTCAAAGGTACTGTTTAGAAGCACCAAATGGATAGAAGCTAGAGTTGTAGCATTTCGTTTGCACTCAAGTTGTCAATGACTGTACTTACTTTCTGTCTAGGCATTTAAGAGTAGGAGCCTGAATAGAATCTGACAAGACAAAAAGAAACCTGAAGTCTTGGATCAAGATTTGGAGGGACATGCTGAGTTTTATTCTGCAAAGAAAGCTCAATTGAAGATGTCAATGATAAGTGTCTTTAGGAGATTGGCTGCTTTGTGACCTGGACATATATGGATAAGCATCCTGTCTGAAGTACCAGATCAAAATATGAAGGAGGAAGAACAGCAGTCTGTGCTACTCATCTTGTTACCAATCAAAGGAAAATTGCAATTTGTATGAGCTCTGATACCTCATTTGCCAGCAGCTAGTAAGTTGCCTAAGGAGCTGAAGGCATAAATTTCAAGGGAAAAAAAAAGAGAAAAACTACTTTTAGGACTACTGGAGAGGACTGACTACTGATAGGACTCTAGGAGAGAGGTGAAATGTAGACTTACACATCTTAACAGAAATAATAAAGGTGTGGGCACAGCCATCAGAGTAACTTCCCACAACCAGCTAACTGTGATTGAAGGCACAGATAGAATTGGTGGCATATCAGAAGTCTAGGGCTGCATGCAACATAAGCAGTTCCTAATATGAAGCACAGGATATTCTAGAAATGGAAGACCATCCGAAAAAAAACCTGTATTTTGAAAATTCAAAGGAACTAAACATTTATTTGGTGAAGTAACAGGCTCAAGCTTTTCTTGTTCTCTTCCTTCTCATCAGACTGTATCACAGCCAAAAGGAAATTCAAGAGTAGGTTTCACAAGACTCCTGGTACTCCTCATCCCCTTGAGGATGGAAATTCAAAGAATGCAAAGAATAAGATAACATTAGAGAAACTGCCTCTGTAAGGCAGTGCATGGGGGCTTGATCTCTTACCCTAGTCACTGAGCTGTAAGACACCCTTTTTTTCTGGCTAGAAGAAAAGGCAGCATTGGGCACCACCCAAATGCTCAAAGCTACTCAGATCTGAGAAAATATCTAACAGATTTATCTCTTCTGCCTCTCTTAACAGGATTCAGATCCCTAAGAATTTTCTGAAGATAAGCTTCTCCCTAAGACAGTAAAGACTTCTAGTATGGCCATTTGATAAAAGTATAACTTTCCACCATTTATGGAGGCAGTTTGAGAAATCCATCAAGGAAACCATGAAAGCGATAAAAAGGTTTTGTTTTTGTTTTTTTTTTAAAAAAAAAGAGACATGGACAAAAGAAGATTTAAAACAATCCAGAAAAAGCTTTACAGCATAAATGCAAGGCCAAGAAAGAGTAGGACATGGTTTAACCCAACCTGCATTTATCATGTGTTCCCCCTTTTACCATGTGTTCTGTCCATTGCATGGGCATGGGCATAGATGCACCAGATGGGTAATGCTGAAGCAAAGAGGCTTATTCACACCCACAACAGGAAGATACATACGGAAAATCACCCACAAGAAAAGCAAACATTTGAATGTCAATGCAGTCATATGTACAGTTATATAAAAAGCAAATTTATATAGACCTGTAAATATGGCTAGCAAATCCTGTTCTGGATGGTAATAGTGTTAAGACAAAAGTGGTATCATTTCCTATCAACAACAGGAATGATATGTGAGTTGATAAAGCACCTTACACTCAGTGGGACATATTTTCTGCTAATTCAGAAACTGACTTAAGAGATCAAAAAGAATGCACACTGTCCAAACAAAGAAGGAAGCCCTTAAATTCCTTCATTTGGAAGGAGTGAACAGTCAATAAATAATGCAACAAATTAGAGGAAGATTCTAAAGCTGAGAGATGTCAATATAATAGAAAAACAACAGAGAAAGGTCTCCTGTAATTATGGATAATATTTTGTGCTGTTAAACTAAACTGTATATGTGCAAAGCAAAACAAAACAAGGCAAAAAGAGTAAGATCTGAATTTAAAAAAATGTTATCTTTTCCAATATGTCTTTTCATAATAGAGCTGACACCAAATTCATCTTCAAAGTCACTCTTGGGTTCACGGAACTGAAAGGTGTTACACAGGTGCTTTGCAGATATAAAATATTTTACTCTTTTCAATATCTGTGGTGGAAGTTTCCAGTTAGTGAACTATACAGTCTGTTAATGTAAAAGAAAGGTATGGATGGAATTTCAGAATTTGTCTCTCAATAAATTCCAATTAGTTTTAATACCTTCCACATACATTGGGAAATGTAGCTATATGACTGTTTTTTAGCTCCTGTCAAAATTATTTTCCATAATTACTACTTAGTAAGCCTTGGGTCAAATTTTCCTTTCACTGACACCAGTGAAATGAGACTTGAATAAAGTTTCTTTGCTGTCTCCAAGACAAGAATTTTGCTCCCAGTCTTTTCATTAAGTGTTGCATTTAAAAAAAAAGACAGCATGTCAGATCATATCAACGTAGCTACCTCTGACAGAGCTGTAGTCATTTACACAAAATCAGAATCTAGCCTACTATCACAGATTAATTGTGAATTTTTAAGTAATCAGAAGGGAATAAAATCCCTTTCACTGTTACTTCCACCATCATGAACAGAATACAGGATTTCCCTCCCATCTTTCTACTGTAACTTTAAATAATCTTTTTTGCTACACATGATGTATTAGTTCCCTTAAATATCCCTGCAAATGTCACAGTATAATGGAAGTACTGAAAGTCCTATACAAAAGTTAGAGTATTCATATGGCCTGAGAATTTATTTTTTTTAAATGGAAGGGAAATAATATTTGAATACTTAATGCCATATAAAATTTATTTATATAAAATTAATATACATATATACACACAGGCTATTGACACACGGACCTACTTGTGTACACACATTTCAACAAGAACTTTACACTTGGTTAGAATGTAGCCTTTTTAGTACTGAAATATATTGTTTTATATGCACGATCATATAAATTTCTACACCTAAGTTCTCTGTGTACATTTGGATGGACCTGTATGAAATTCATACGTAAGGGATACAAATATTTTGTTTCCATCTGATCTTTTAAGCTTTCATAAGCATATAGATATTAGATACAAAAATGCTGTATTTCTTCTTTTGAAATTCCCCTTAATTCCATTGTCATTCTCCATTGTGCCAAAATCTCCTTATCCCATTTGTCCACAGCTCAAAAATGCGTTCATGAATTCATACAGATACAGAAACATAGCTTGGCATAAGATGGCTTTGGAAATCAGTGTGTAAGGCAGCTCTAGGCAGGCACAGCTAAGCATGTTGTCCATGGAGTTTCACAGCGACAGCACTGATGAAGCTTCGTGAGCTACATGGGAGTGTCCAGTGTTTCCTTAACATCCCTGTCCTCAAGGCATAGGGCAGTTGCCAGCCCAGTCTTTTCCTGCCTGGTGCCATCTCTTTGGTATCAGTCCCTCTTCTTTGCTCTGCCCTGCTGCCCATCAAGCGACAGCCTGTGTAGGGGTTGGTTTCTGCAGACTGGCTCGCGCTGGCCATTGCCTCGAGGAGTAAGAGTGAGCTGTAACTGTCTCAAGAGATGTTCAGGTTGAATCTCTCTTCTCTACTTAGCCATTTGTTCTTGCAAAACTTGTAGAAACTTCCAACATTTAAGGTTTCCAGTCCTCCATCAAAATGTCCAACAGCTGGACTATTCAACAGAGTGCTAATAGAAAGCATCCTTAGGAAACAAAGCTAAAACCAGCAATACCCACATATTCCAGGGACTGTGCCGTCCCAGGTAGCAATGCTATTCCTGTTTATACTCTCTGTTCATGCCTTTCCCTTTGCCAGTGTAAACAATCATCAAGAAGAGAGTTTATCAGAAAAAATTAGTGCTGCAGCAGAGCGACAAGGAAAAACCCTTCATTTCAGCTAGAGATCTCAGCTGAGCCCTTGCAACTGCAAGTCACCACCTTGCTGCTGCCTAGACCTGCATTTTTCCTAGTCCAGTTCTTGCTCTTTCCTCCAAACACACCGTGTATGTCACATTATCTCTCTTCTGGTACAAACCTCCCCCCACAACTAATGACCCTGTAGGAACCACTTCATCTTTCTCAGCTGTGTGACAGTGCAGACAAAAGAGCAGCTGTCTACCTCGGACACTCACAGCTCATACCGGTACTATTTCCAAGGAGGTCCTTAAACACAAAATATTTACATTAACCCACTACTGAGGACAAAAGGAAAATACACTCAGGCTTGTCCTCAGGTGTAGAACAAACAGCTGTTCAGCATTTGGTACACCAACTCTTTTAGTATCTGTACTGAGAAATACACTGCATATAGAGAACAAAATAATGCCTTTCCTATGTATCATGAAAATGCAGGCACTTACTCTCATTTTTATATATGCCCAGCTGTAGGGATGGGTGGAAGGAAGTGGGAAGTGTCTTTTCCTTTTTTTAACTTCTGTCATGTATAAAGGCAAAAAAGAGTATCTGAAAAAGCCTCAGGTTTAGCAACTTTCAGGACTAAAGCATGTTCACCTTTGCAGTGCATTGAAAATTAAGCTAAGGTTCACACATTACCACTAACTTTAGTTTAAAGATAATAAAAGGTTAGGGGGGAGGCAGAGATGTGGGTTTTTTTCTCCTAGCTAGGGAAAAAGAAAAAACCAAACATAATGGCTGCAAAAAACCTGTATTCCACAACAAGTCCTTAAGACTCCCATGTGCTACATCAGCAGCAGTACATCCTCGATTTTTATTGTAATCTTGTGGCTTTTTATTTGTAACTTATATGAAAAGAATCACATTGATTGGGGCAGATTTAACTCAGTAAAACCTATTCTACTGAGATTGTCTGTGCTAGGTGATTTTATCAAGTTCTCTTTTGGTTTCATTTTCTTCCTCATCCCTATCCCCAGGGGAGATTGCAGCCCAGCTTGCAGAGCAAATTGCCCTAAATTGAGTTCTTTCTCTGCCATATACAGGCCTGCCTTTGGCTCCTCAGCTTGAAAACTTTACGCATTCTTATTTTTCTCCATCTTCCTTAACACCCCCCTTCTCTTTCCAATTAAAATGGAGAAGTTTGCACCGATACCTGCTCCCAATTAAATGAATACTGCATTACCAGCCACACTCTCCAGATCTCCTTTACCCTCCCTTCATTAGCCCTATTCCTCTGAGGTTTCCTGGCTGTCTGCCAGGGACTTATGGCAAGAATTCAAAATCTTGTACACTTTATCCCCTCAAAATCATTCTTGAATTTAAGCAGCCTGCTCCTTGGGCCCAGCATGAGAAATGCTAGTAACTGATTCAAAGGGGAGGGGAGAAAAGAAAGAAAATGATTTATTTAAAAGGTTAAAAAGCTCCCATAAAAGAAGATAAGCTAAAAGAGGTTAAACTTCCGGGCTAATTGGCTTCCGTTTCCTTTTAAAAAATCTTTCTGGAAGACAACAAATGACAGGAAGGTGTTCCTGTTTTATTTAAGACTATTCATGCCTACAGAAAACGCATCATTCTCTTAACACCTCAGGCATGTTCACTGCTGCTCACTCAAATTATACACCCAGCACAGAAAAAAACCTAGGCAGTCAGAGGCTTAAGCAGCTGGGTTGTTGGGGGGTTTTAGGCCTTTTTTTAAAAAATCACCATCTAATTTTCCGACAAATGTGAGCACTGCAGTACCATGGCATCAGCCACTCTCATCTGACACTTAAAATAACTAACATCATGTCAAGCTGTCAGCAACGATAGCCATATTGGCAAGTCTGAAACAGCAGAGGGAAGTACTGTATCCTTGCATTACTACTTAAAACTATATAAACTCTCCTCATAGATGACGCAAGTTTGCTGCACTTATTGAACAATAATTTTTCAAATGGCTCAGCATAATTTCGTGGCTGAAGGCCCATGTGTGGAACTATAGTTTTTCTTGTGACCTGATTTGATGCAGTCATTTAAGCCTTTAAAGTAAAATTCTGATATTAATGGTCTGATGCTCAGTGACTTCTTGTCTCAAAATCATACTGCTAAACCAAGCAGGTCTCCTTTACTGTACACTCTAGAAGAAGCTTTCATCTTTTAAAATAGTAGTCTTCATAGAAGTTTTGCAGGAGAGATTTTTAGCAACCTGACCACCTTGCAATAGGTTTAGCCTCTCCTGTAAAGCCAGGGAAATATGGACTTTGTAGCACTGAATTCCTGACTTCCATTTGATGGCCATTTCTCAGAAGCCACAGCTTTCCAGGTAATACCAAATTGGTGAAAATAGTTTGTAGGAGCTAAGGCACATGTGTGAGTGCGTGCGTGCGTGTGTTTGTGACGGGGGAGTTAACAGTTTGCTTTTAAGGATTTCAGTGACTTGCAGGCTACATGTTTAATTTTCTCTGTCTCTTCATTTCTCAGCCAGTATTTCTTGATGCAGGGTGATTCCTGCCTAATGAAAGCAATCTCCTTGCAAAATTCTTTAAAAGTGAAGGAGGAAAACCATCTCCTATTTGTGGAAACTGCTTCTGATCTTGTTTTTCCCTAGTTATTAAATCTTTCTTTACTAATTACTGCTTCTCATTTCCTTACAGATGGAAACAGAAAAGGGTATTATGAGAACTGACTGTAAAAATAGTAAATAATGCAATATTTAGGTCTTATAAATCTTTCTGTAAGATCTTGTTGCATTTACTCGAGTCAGGTCCACAAGCAAGTGACAACACTCCCTCACCCCTTCCCTTGCAGATAGGTAACAAACAGTAAACTAGCACAGGATCAAAGCCGACATCCACAATTTTTAGAGCCAACAAAAGGAAAAAGAAAAGTAGCCACTATGCAAAAATATACAATACATACATAGAACTCCAAAAAACCTAAACAATACATTCTATCAAGTTAATAAAATACACTCTGAGAATTGACATAGTGTATTAAAATGCCATAAAATAATTATTATTAAATTAAATAAACAATATATTCATACTAGAAATCTCAGAAAAGAACCACCAATATCTCAATGCTAGCACACTGTTGGGTTGCATTCAATATTATTAATAATCTCTGCTCAGGAAAGGCCACAGTTAATACAAGCCATGAAAGAACTGTACTAAAGAGCTGCAGGTTAAATAGTTCATGGATTAATAGTA
Source organism: Strix aluco (assembly GCF_031877795.1). Lineage (NCBI taxonomy): Eukaryota > Metazoa > Chordata > Aves > Strigiformes > Strigidae > Strix > Strix aluco. The sequence continues at coordinate 87,648,621 of NC_133933.1, forward strand.
TGGGTACATTGTACTGCAGTACTTTCTGGATATTTGTGTGACCTACAAGCACAATCAAGTTATGGATGTTATGTAAGGTGCTGTACAAACAAAACAGTACTGTCTTCTTCAATAATCACGCTAATTTAAAGATCGGCCTTCAAACAAATTCAGGTCAGTATTTAAATCCTGGGGTCTTTGTGGTACTCTTTCAACAGATTCTGTGACTATCTGAGAAAAAAAAAAAAAAATCCTCAAAAAAGATCTGGCATTCTGGTATTTTTAAGTTTGATGCCATCCATCAGCAACAAGACCATGACCAGGAAGAAAATTCAGTGTTTAGAAGTTAGCTGCCAAAATGAGATAATTTTTAGGTTTCTGATTCTTGGAGTGAAATCAAAAACCTCTCGTTCAGTTCCCAGGTTCCTTAAATAGGACATGGGGAAAATGAGGTATTTTAGAAGGAGCCAGTGAAGCCCTGAGCTGTGAGTTACCTAAAATGGTTATATTCAACAAGCAACTGCCTACACTGCATTTTGAGAACCACTAAAGACCAGCTCTTTACCTATATTCCCAATCCTTCTAACTCACAAACTGAAGAAGTATCTGTCTACAGGGGACCAGAACCTTGAACTTTCTTGCCCTGTTCTCCCTCCCCAGACTTATGGTGTGTCTCTTTCTTTGATACAGTGAATCTCATTTTGGCAGAGACTGGAGAGCATGATTTCCACCCAGAGTAGCCTTGCATCTAACAGCATAAGACAGATTTTGAACAGTGTGGATTTAAACCTGCTCAGCTAGAGGAAGAAACTGAACCCAAGTTCTAAGATATTAAAGAAAAATTTTTAAACAAGTAATCATTCTATAAAAGGGTAAATTGATCTTCTATCAACTTATTTTAGGAGTCTGGTATTAAGTCAATAGCCACATTTTGATAGGATTCTACTGCAGTTACCATGTGTGAGGCACACGCTGAGAATGCTAACTGACTAAGTTTCTTAGAATCATACACTAAAACCATTTGCTTCTGGACATCATCTGGCTTGCACCTTGTGTAGATTCCCACCAGTTCAGCATGGTCAAGGTTGGGATGGTCCTGAAAAAGCTCACAAGTGCAATTCTATACACCCAAGGAATTTTAACTTAACAAACAATAAGTCTACATCTTCCTACTTAAGTCCACGGTTAGATGGCAGCTAACTATGGATTTTAAGTTTTAGACTTGGGTATCTAAATTCACTTTAGAGATGGGTATCTAAGTTCCCTGTGTCTTTTTTTGGATCTGCCTCTGGATTTACTGAAAGTTTTTGTCTTCCTAGTTAAGCTTACACTGCAGCTCAAATCTAATTTTTCCAGATCAAAAGCTATATCATACAGGTGTTAGCTGGTTACCTTCTATTTTCATGAACGAATGAAAGCCATCTACCTTTTTCCAACTCAGATAAAAATATACGTATTTTGGCATGCAAAGCACAGACTGTATAGAGTACTACAAAGAGGTCCATCAAATAGATGGAGAGAAGACAGAGCAGTGCCCTGTGTTGCCACTGTTTAATGAGAAAGAATATTACTTAAATTGTTTTCCTTGGACCAAGTGAGCCAATTTTCCCTTACTCTGAAAATCATCACCACAGATCTTCCAATTCATGTGCAACACAGGTATCTGCAGCCTTGGAAAAAAAAAATACCATACAAAAATAAACAAGATTCAAAGTAAAAGCATTTTTATCCCAACTCAGAGATCTCTGAAGTTCTATTTTGAGATGTGTTTACCTTCAAAAGCTAGATGAATATATTTACAATGCTCTTTTAAGGAACAGTAGAACTAGTCTTTCTATGAATTTCAACTATGACACACTTTCTAGTGTTAATTGGACCACATGCTTGGTTTGTTATTCCTCTCAGTCTGCAAAAGGCCCTGAATATGCTCTTAGAGACACCTCTCAAATGTTAAGCAATTAAATTATGCTTAATATTTCTATAGTTTGTTGTCAACCTCAAAAGGGACAGTGAATCACATCCACTCTACTTTCATCAGACCCTGTCAACATCACAAAGGAAAAATTATTCATTGATTATGGTAGAGTAAATCTCCAATACCATGGAAGTATTACATCCAACAGTTTTGAAACAATCTCCTTTTCCCACCAAATATTTCCTTTTTACAGCTACAGACAGATCAGCTAGAATATGTCAGGCCATGGAAAAATTTGAAATAGCTACTGTGCATTAGAAATATTAATACAAAATCAGTAAAAAGAAAATATCTAATGTGGAACCGAAAGTACAGTGGCAAATACTTCAAAAAATTAATATTTAAAGTCCAAAGGTTATTTAAAAAAGCATGACAACTTACTCTGTATCACAAAGTTGTATTGATAACATATTAATTATAATCCAGTGTTCCAATTATTTTTTGATGCTAGAATCCCTTTCCATCAACACTGTGTTTCCCAACGCAACTACTATTTGAAGGAGGATCTAGAGAAAGGAAAGCTTTATTTTCCCTACAATAATCTATTATTTGGAACACCTTCAAGTATCTCAGGATTTCTAGTAAAGCTTCTGTATTTTGCACACTCACTAATAGCAATGACTCTTTGATGACTCCAAGACATGGGATTACAGTCCTTTGTCTAAAATAAATTAGTGACAACGAGTACAGTTCTATAAGACATTTCTGTGTATCTTTAGTTCATATGAACTTCCTTGGAATTCCGAAGGTGCTATCCATTTCCTAGTTTGGTAATTAATTGTTGTTATTATTATGACTATTCTTAACATCCACAGGGGGAAAAAACACTTCATAATACTAAAAAATATTATATTTCTGTTACTACTGGAATGCTGTTTTCATAAATGAAAACAGAGGCACACAGTGAATAACTTACCTGTTCAAGGTCATACACTGAGTCTGCAGCACAGACAGGATTGGAATTTCAAGTTCTCGAATCTCTGTACCTCAGTAACCAGTATCCTTCCCATAATGCATTTTATGTCATAAAAGGTATCAAGAATACTTGTACATGTCATGAAGTGCTAAAACATATAATAAATAAAGCACAACAAAGTAGCACTGCCTGAATACATAATAAACTATGTCATTGTGCAATACTAAAAACCTTTCAACTTCTCTGGTTCTCAGAATTCCCTCAGCCAGGTGCAAAAATCTTGGTGCTACTTGCCTCTTGATCCTGAAGCAACCACTGAACACACTGAAGCTGTACAATATCTCATGCTTCTCCTTGTGCACCTTGTTCTGAAGGACCACACAAATGAGACACAGCATAGAGCCCAGGTAAAGAAACTCTACCAGCCTGGGAAGAGCCAGTCCAGGTGGCAGCACCACACTTTTAGAGCTAACAATGCCAGGATGCACAACACAGCCAGGTGCTTATTAGCTTGGCCTTTTAATTTTCTGAAGGGTGTGAGAGCAAAAGCAAGAAATTAGAAGCAGGCCTGCAGCCCTACCAAGGCAAGAGGAAGGTGCTAGAGATGCATGGCAAGTGTTTCTGGCCTAACTGTGAAGGTCCAGGCTCATTAGTGCCCATTTCCTGGCTACAAAAGGTTAGAATCACTGTGCTATTACGTGTCTATTGTCACTATTTACCTAATTATTAATACCTAGGTATTTAAAAGGAGAAATCAGAAAAAATAGCTTTAAAACTTTAAAAAGCTTTGTATTTATGGCCACAGAGTAAGGTGCTAATGCCATATAGAGAGGAAAGTCAGCTGATCACTGGTGTCTTTTGTCTAAGGAAGACACAAACTCCTCACTTTTGCTGGTATCTTCTCATGACTGGAGTGCAGCAAGCTACTACCAGCCGAAACTCAGTAAGAGCTGTTATTTCACAGACAGGCAGCAAACCAAGTTGCTCTGGATAAGGTAATGTATTCTAACACCCACTCCTGCAGAAATGGGAAAGCATTTTTGCACAGACATCAGATGCCACTGATCATCTGACTACTGGACCTTTCAGGGAACTCATTCAACTCACTAACATAGATGCAACTAAACCAGAAATAAACCAAACCTGATGGTTTTCTTTAGAGTTAGTAAATTGAATTGCCTCAATGCAAGGTTCAGCAAGCACCAGTACTTTCACTACCAAAAGGAGTCATGGGCCATCTTGCACGAGTAAGGGCAGGAAGCAAGATCGTGCTGCTGAGAGCTTTTACCCTGGCTCAGCTGCTCACAGAACTGCAGCCCAAGGTAGGTGGTATGTATATCTCATGTTTGTCTCACATTGTTGGTTGATTTCCTTCAGATTTCATAAACGTTCTTTTATATCTAAGTCCTTGGTAATTGAGCAGAGTTAAGAGGTACACATTAACTTTTAGTGGCTCTACTGGATTATTCCCTTAAAAAAGTTATAGACCTTGAGTATGCTCAGCATTGTTTACAACATGCTAAAAACATTTTCATTTATTCTTCTAATTACTACACGCAATTTAGTGTCTCATGTTTTTTTACTACTAGAAGTCTATGAGACTTATTCCACTTTCAATTACACCAGCATAAACCAGGAGTAATTCCATTAAAATAAGTGAATTATATTGGTGTAAAAACTGGAGGCAGTTAAGTAATGACTTCAAAATATGGTTTATGTGTGAATTTTCCTGATGACAAGTAAACGTAAATTTATAATAAGAACTTATCATGAAAACATTTCATGTTAGGATTTTATACTGCCTGGTGTATTCATAGGTTCTATTTAATATCTTAATCACATATACAAATATTTTAATCAAATGAGCTTTGAATTAGAGAAAACCATAGCTCCAGAATCAGCACTGGTCTAGATACTTCATTTTAAAATCTTTAACTATCATCAAATAATCTTCTAGCTTTTATAGAAGAGAAGAAGGTAAAAAGACAAAAAAAATGTTTAAACAATGTAGAAGATCTATCATAACCTCTGAAACATTAGGCAACTTCAGGATACAATCGTGCATAATAATTTCAAGCCTAACTAACCATAAAGGATGAGCTACAGAGGTCTCTGCAGTCACACACAGCTTTGAAAGACTGGTATGATCATGTAAAATCCCAAGGAAGCGAACTCGGGTATGTCAGCATAGTTTTTCCTTGAGAGTTTCTCCATAGTACTAGTTCAAACTGCATAAAGATAACATGACTTGTTCATTGAGGGAGAAAAGGGCTCAGAGCTATCCATAGTTTGTCAACCCATCTCTTTAAACATCTCTAAGCACAAGAAGAGTTTTAAGTCAAGAAACATAGCACAAATATATTTACTATGACATGACTTTAGACTATGGCAGAGCAGGAGAAGCGAAATGAAAAACTTTTGCATAACTTCCTGCATAGCTCATTCCTGAGATGCAGGATGGAGTTTCAAAAACTTATCAAAATTTAGAAGACAGGAAACCTTCACTTGATCAGCCTTCACCCTACCACCAGATGTTGCTGCAGCAACTGCAAAACAGGATTACAACATGTATAATAATTTATCTATCAATAAAAAGTTCAAACATTCATTTATGCCACTGGAAAAATCAACTCTCCATGAAAGAAAATGCAGAAAGGAAATTTATTATTGAATAAAGTAATTGACTAAACTAGTTTTGTTACTTCACAATACATAGTTTGTAGTTAAAAAGAGATGAAAAACAATAAAATATTTACAATTACAGATAAATCACATAGCAATAACCATATATCAAACTCTTAGCAACTACATGTCCTAACTTTTGCTCCCCAGACAGCAATACTACTTTATTTGGTTTGATAACAACATATGCATGATGGCAAGGAGTGATGAATCACTCATATCCTCCATACTTCAGTGAACTGACCAACCCTCTCCAGGGAAGTGAAATTATGGTCACACATCTTTAGTTCATGCATCAATAACAATTATATTTTAATGTGTTTCTTGAGACTTCCACTATAATAAGGGGTGGGGGTGGATGCTTGGGGTTTTTTGTTTGCCTGTTTTTTAACAATTGCTCCCTCACATAGGTGAATCAAAATATCCAGAAAACAGTGTAAGTCATTAAATGACCGATACAACATAAATTTTAAGGAGGAGCTGTGACAAACTCATGGACAGAATAAACAAGAACATTAGCCTCTGCCAGTCTTTAATATGGCATGTCACAAAAAGATTAGCATGCGGTGTAGTTATTTAGATTTTGTTATTGAAGAAAATGTGCTGTAAGGAATAAATTTTCACATTCTACAAAATGAAATCAATATAGAATGAAATGCCTATGTGGAACTCTAAACAGTGTTTATCCAGCATATCAATGACTAGGAGATCTTGACATCTAACTGTCTAAAACTAAGCCTAGTCTCAAAGGAAACACCAAGGAAATAGATGAGTCTGTAGAATCTTCTCACTTGCCCTTCCTTTATCACTTGTAATCAGATATGCTTGGGAAAGCTGGATTTGATGACATCTTTCCTCCTACAAGAAGCAAGTTCTGCTTGAGTTGAATAATACTCAGCCTGGTTTGGGATGGTGAAGTAAAATGGCATGGTTAGCTAGAGTTCTTAAAATAATTCCCTTCTTGAAATGCCTGCCTCTCTGCTGACAATAGAGTGACCTTAGGAAAGCTAGGCTCCTAACTTAGGAACATCTGTATTGAAGACAGAAGTACTCTCTATTTACAGGTTTTAAAATTAAAGCAGATTTTGGTTTAGTATATCATTTTGCTTCTCAAATGTAACTGCTGAAAGAGAACTTATGGAAGAAATATCTCTGCCAAATCTATTTTTCCTATTTTATTTTGTAAGGAAATAAAACTCATGATATATTTGTAGTTCAGATGCAGTGATGTGGAAAGTTTCCATCTTTTGTCCCAGCCTCCCTGAACTGAAGTATGACTTAATGAACTCCTCATTATTTTATCATTTACACTGACTGAAACACAAACCCCCACAAAAAGAACATCCCAAACAGGTAGCATGATTTGGGAAAGTAATTTTAAATAGTTCAGCTTTGGGAACAGATTTGTTGTGCAGATTATTTGTAACTAATAACTAAGTACTATAATGCTCTGTGCTTGAAGACCCTTGCCAAGCACCATGTTGTAAATAGAAATTGCAAAACAAGAGTAAATGCTAGTGGAAGAACACGCAGCTGGAGAACTGAGGATCTCTGTTACACAATTTTAAAGGGTTCTAGAGAAGACAATACTTATCACTGAGTTAAAAGTGTGTCAAGAAGGTCCAGTTTTGACAGGTCACTGAATCAAAACAATTGACAAAGAGAACCAAATTGTCTCTGCATTTACAATCAATGTCAATTGCCCATGTCAAAGAAGACCATCAGAAAATAACCCTATTACTGACAACAGTAGACTTTAATGCATTTCATGTGCTCAATAATTTTCAGCTACCTCAGATAAAAGACACCAACTATGAAACTACATTGCAAAAATGTGAGTGCTGTCCTATCTTCTGAGGGGGATATATTAATATGAAGATACCTAAAGTAAATGTAAAGAATTTGCACTTTATTCAAGTGTTGTCCATCTCATCTAATACAGTCCCTGATAAAGGCCAGATTGTTATTAAATTCTGGCAAGGGAAAGAAGGAATGAGAAAGGACTTCAAAGGCTAGTTTTGGGACAGGAATTATAGTGGACCAGGGACCATTTTCTGGCCCTATGGTTGACTGGCATAGTGTGACTTACATCCGTACAGCTTCTCTACCTTATCTCCAAAACCAGACTTGCAACATAGAGACTGCCTATTGAGAACAAACAGAACTGTGCTACTCGTTCTTCTACAGATGGGGCAGAACTCTGACACAGACCATGCTTGCCATTTAGACAGTAGGAATGAGCAGAGGGCAGCTTTCAGGTCTGTGACCAACCCTGTGTAGTTTACTAGGACAAATGTAGCAATAGATACAACTGGGAGACGTGAATTAACCCAATATTGTAAGCAGAATGTACCAAGCAGCAGGAATCATTCCCTCAAGAATAATGCATATGAAAATGGACAATATCTTAAAGTATAAATAAGACTGAAAATCCAGACTACAGAAAAGATATCTAAGGCATAATAGCACAAAATCAAAGCCACTTCAGAAGAGACCACAGACTTGCACAGACTATGAAAAATAGCACAATATCTGTCAGATGAAAAGAGATTAAAGACATGCAGTGGTTCATAACAGTGCATGAAAGTTTGCAGGCACCAGTCAAGTATGCACAGCACAAGCAGAGAGGCCAACTGCAACATGACTTCCTTGGGTGAATTTTTTTGTGGCAGTATTGCCCATCATTGCACCAGAAGATAAATAGACTGTCAACCTGAAAGTAAATGGGACATTTATTAACTTTAAGTTGGGCATTAGAGCACTGAGTCAGTGGGATGTCAGATACATTGCTACTAGCATTGAAAGAAAAGAAAGAGGTACCCAAATGCAATTAAAAATGTATACAAAACACAGGTGAAGTTAGACAAAATGTCAGACAAAAAATCTGCAGCATTAATTTGCAGATGCAAAGCCTTGTCTTGTTCAAGAGTGTGATATTACTGAAGGGTCAAGGAGTCAAAACAAACACAGGAAAGTCTGAAGACTTGGTAAGTATTGAGAAGCTCTGAAGAACAGATAGCATCTGAAAACCCAACAGGACCACAGCTCAGGTTACTAAAAAAGTTCCACTTAAGCAGAAGGAACCAGATCAGCCAAAAGAACAGGTTGCAAGCAGTCTTCAGAAAAACAAAGGAAGGTGTTCTTCCTTAAATTTAAATATATGAAATAGCAAAATATCTACTCCAAGAGTAAAAGACGTAAGGCATTCTTGTTTGATTTCCTCTATTTTTTTTATAGAATGCCAGGTTCAAAGTGCAAAAATAAGTTGATTACAAATGGTTCAAAGGAGTGAACTGGCAAAATTCTCATAAAGTAATATGGTCAAAATTGTACATCACTGCTTTACTCAGTCTGGCCACTGACAAAAGCTGAGTCCAGTGCAGAGAAATTGTGTTTCTGTTTAGTCCATGACACAAAAAGATTCATGTCTTTATTTACAGAAGACCAGTATCAACTGTAAACAATGTGGCAGACCCACAATCAACTTAGCAAGCACCACCCTGAAAGTACAATTATTTTTAAATTACAAAGTGATGATTTGAAAATTGATTACAAGCTGAGGGAAACTGCATGAGAATTCTCTAGAGCATTTGATAAAACTTCATTGGAATAAAATCCAAACCTAGACTTACTGACAAACTGATTTTTAAACATTGTCCCATTACAGAAAAAGTGTAGGTTGTAACAGTTCAGGATGAGAATATGCTCGTTAGTAGTGCAGACTAGCTGGAACAGTACATTTCAAGCCCTAAACCAAAATCAAGGCCTGAATTCATACAAGGGACTTAAAATTATCAGAATGGTAAGTTGACAATGTTACTGAAAAAGTATCTTAAAAAGGTTAACCGAAAGATAAATCAAAGGACTGAAAAATCCAGGACACAAACTAGAGGTGTTTGGTATTGCTCCTGAATAGTTCCATTGGAGAATTTATCTAGGCTTTGTCACATTTGCAAAAATACAGGCTCTCTCAGTCCAAAGAGACCTATATGGTGGGACAGAATCAATTGTCCCCTGGAGTAAAGTAGTCCTTGATTTACTTAAACCGACTAGGGACATGTATATATTAATTCTGGACCATTATTTAAATTTCCTGAGATAGCATTACTAGATTGTACTGCAGTTAAACAGGTGATTATGCAAATGTATTTTTGCTAGACATAGAATATCTGACATAGTGTTTAACACTGGGCCACAGTTTACTAGGGAGGACTTGAAACAATTTGCAGTGAAGTATGTGTTTACCAATGTGATGATCTTTAAAAGGCTATTGTAAAACAATCTGGATCCAAAGAACATGAACATATTTAATTTAAGCCTCATTAAGTCTGCCTATTCCCTTCAGTTTCTGTCATCTCAACAACAACAACAACAACAGCAAAAGGTTTCTTAAAAGAGTTAAGCATCCCTAGCCAAAATTTACTTTCTTGTCAAAAAAGTAAGCAAGTCAGCAGTCACTCCTTTGCTATGTTTCTTTATGAGCCAAAGAAATACAGCTGTACCCTGAACTTGGCAAGTGACTATACAATTCTTCTTGTGCAGACCACTGTATAAGAGGCTGCTGTTACTTACCAGTGCCCCTGTGGACCAAACAGAATGATAGGGATGATATCGTGAAAAGGCAGATTCATTAACAAAATTGTCCTGTGTCACGGTTACCAGGGCAGCTACCTGCTTGTTCTCTTTCTGGCTTGCTTGATTTTACTCCTTTGAGTATCTACCTGTTCTGGGTCTAGGTTCATAATTATTCTGCTTTTAAGCCAGATGTTGGACTACAGAACCTCTGTAAAAACTGTATTAAAATAGTGAGTTGGCTGAATTGTGGACAGCTGTTCCTCTCTTAAGATTCTGTGATCATTGGCACCAAGTGACTTGGCTGGCTTCTTTTTAAAACAAGATACAGTCTTGTCTTTATGTTTATTCTATGTAAAGCCTTAGTTTCCCTTTAATACAACAGAGGCAGATGAAATGTATTCTGTTGTCTACCAGAGTTGTTTGTATGAGCTTGGTTTCCCTAAGTAACTTTCTTTTTCAAAAGAGAACTCTTTTTTTTTTTTTTTTTTTTTTTAAATCCTCCATATTTCTGTTCACTTCAAACCACCTACCTAGACACCAGACTAAGGTGTCAGAAGCCATAAAGATAGGTGGACTGGTGAAATATTTATCTTGAGTTTCTGGTTTACTTAGTTGCCTAAGGAGGACACCAAATGGGACAGGCAATAGACAACCTTGGGTCAGGAGCCCCATGGCTGTGTTAGTGCATTATTGTGCCCAAGCCTAAAATGCTGTGTGAGGGCAGACCATGACATCATCCAACCTACCAAGTAGCCTGTTAAGCTGGACACACTCCTGTGAGGTAAAATGTTTCAGTTTGAAACCTGCCAGCAGAAAAGGACAAAAAAACAGGTCTTCTACTTCATGTGTACAAGTTCAAGCCACGAGGCTGTTATGAAAAAGGTGGATAGCAACACTGCTACTACCATTCTTTTGAGTGGAAGTAGCCCATCATTGCTCCCTCTTCATGTTTGTGCTCTGAACATACCTATGAACATACCTATCTACTTGAACTCAGCAGAGACCTTGCAGGTTTAGTATGGAATTTTCATTATGTTTAGGTCAGAAATATCCATCATCTACTTGTTGCTTAAAGAGCACTGAGATACATTCATGGGAAAATAAAGATCCTGGAAACTCATGTTATGCATTTGACCTGTCAAAGTTATTGTAAGAAGTAGTTAAATCTTTAGGAAGCATAATCACTGACCAGTTGAATGTCAGCACTTCAGAATTAAACTGAGCTGAAAAGAAACCTCTCTGAACCACCCTGCAGCTTAGGTGTCTGAAAGAGTGAACCTTTCAGCACAGAAGTGCATACACTTTTTGGTTTGGGCAAAATAACTTAGAAAATGAATGAAGGATGAAATCAAAACCCACTTTCATTTGTACAATTGAGAACTATGGGGGCATAGCTATAATTTTAAGGGCTTCATTACATGTAGTCAGAAAAAAAGGATGTTTTTTTTCCTTTTAGAATTGATGGATAAATAAACAATAATGGAAAATCTAATTTTATTTTGACCAATCTATCTTCTTTTTCCAGCAAAACACAAAACCTGAAATATTCAAACTTTGTTAAGACCAAAAATAAGTATTTTGCTCTGAGGTTATTTAGCCCTTTTGTATAAACCTCCTTTTAAATGAAGAATGTATGCTTAAAATAGAAAATACAGAATCACAGAATCATCTAGTTTGGAAAGGACCTTGAAAATCATCTAGTCCAACCGTTAACCCAGCACTGACAGATCCCAACTACACCAGATCCCTCAGCGCTATGTCAACCTTACTCTTAAACACCTCCAGGGATGGGGACTCAACCACTGCCCTGGGCAGGTGCTTTGTTTTTAAATATCAAAAGTGGTTTTGTTTTTGACAACATTTTCACTGTAAAAATTTCAAAAATACTTATGATTTTTTTTAATTGTTCATGGGGTTTTTTTCAGCTGAAGCTATAGGACAAATTCTGACTTTTTTTAAAAAAAAAAATCATTTAACTTACAGAAATATTCAAGTTTTTGAGCAAATGACTAATTGTCAACAACCTTTTGCTTGGCTCTGCCAAAGAGAATCAATACCATTCTATTGCTACCATAAGATTGTCTTCATAGTACTGTAGCTGCTAACAATACAATTACTTTTTGTACTAAAAGTCTTAAGGGAGCTATTGCCATGAAGAACCAAAACAGCAGATGTTACCCAATATAAGTACTGGTAAGTATCAAATGAAAAATAACACACAAAAGATAATACAAGCACTTAAGCATTAGGAGATACAAATAAGTACAAAAGTGTATGCTATTTTCAAGAAAATATGGTACCCAAAGGTACTAATTGACTCTATGGACTAAATAATGTATTTAGCAGTGAGAAAACAAAGCCTTTATCAACTTAGAGGAGTACAAAGAGCATCAAAACTCACTAGCTCTTTTCTCTTCCACTAAGTAGCAAAATTGATTCAAAAACAATTTTAAAAAGAAAATTCTAGTCTGATGCCACTCATGCTAGAATTAAAAATATATATATATATATAATTAGGGAAGAAGAATGAGAAATTCTAAATTAGAAAGATTTAATATTCCCCTTATGTTACTGGAAAAGTTTTATCACAATAACAGTCATATGGTAGTCATCTTTAATGGCTCTAAATTCATGCCCAAATGACATTCTTGGAAAACTGCAAGTCAAAACTCAAGACTGGGTTTGCATGGTTTTTAAAAGTACTATTTCAGTGGAAGTATGTCTAGAGGAATGCGTATTGTAATGACACTTTCTTGTTACATGAAGCACCACTTAAGCGCGCCCCCCCCCCCCCCCCCCCAAAAAAAAATAAATAAAACTATGATGAAGAGTTTTAGGATTAATTCTAGTTTTAAGATTTGTTGCTTTCAGCAAAACCAGTTATGACAAAAATCAGAAATGTAGAAGGTGGATCTTCTGCTGGCATACAATTGATGCAGCTTTGTATACTTCAGGTTGAATATTTTCCTACTAGATGACCCTTGTCAAGGAGAAGAAACATATGTAATATATTTAGAACATTGCCAGGGCATGACTCCTTCTGTCAGAGAGGTTGTGAACATCTGAAAGGAACTTCTAGGAACTATTTTGTGTCCTCGCCACAAAGTTTACACTGTGACTCAAGCTTTTCCACAGTAATTCACACTAAAATTAACCCATTATGCAAAGCCTTTCCAAGGCCTATGCTGAGAAATATGTCCTGTTCTTTTTTAATAATCCCTTCCAATGAGAATTTCTGCTCTGTGTCTATGAGCACTGGTGGATAGGTGGTTGCACACAAAGGAGTGGAGAGCAATATAACAGTATAGGAGTGGAAAAGAAACTTTTTAAAAGAAAACACAAGGAAGCAGGCGCAGAATTAGAGGGTTTACATTTGCATGGCTCTTCCTTTTGTTCCCTTCCTCCCAAAAGATAGCAGCTACTCACTATGGCTCTGGAGTGTAGACTCAGAGCTATGAACTGGTGGTGGGTAGTAAACGGAGCCTGACAATGTGAGCAGGCTGATACTTGGGTTGAGTACTGATTAAGAAGATCTGAATCTAATGGCTTAAGTGGTTCAAAGGCTTTAACAGAGGTCCTTCTCCGAGGACTGAATTTCACTCTTGTTGAATGTTATGAGCATAAGAATATAATACAAAGTCAAATGGAGAAACTGGAAGCAGTTCTTGTGAACTGTGCTCAAACTTGGAGAAATGAACAGGATGCAAAAAAAGGAGGGGGTTTGTTCCCTTTCTCCATATCTTTTTATTTCTCCCCTCCTCCTCTACCTTACGCACAATGGTAAGAACTGCAATACAGGCCTGCATACACTTTCCAAATAAGAGCTGTGGTCTATGACAAAAACTGATCGACAAATTAGGAACATGGGAAATCGGATAGATGAAGACTGGCCTTTTTTCCATTTGCCTATTTAGTAATTCCCTATTTTAAATACACAATATTGAATAAATCACGAAGGCTTCAGAGTACGTATGAGAATGACTTTCCAACAGCGACAGACAAGATTCAGAATGAAAAATTTCACTGCCAGGCAAGAAAAATTTGCAATAATTTTCTGTAATACAAGCAGACTTTTTTAGCACTTTTATTGCAGAAGCAATTCTAAATAACAGAGCTTGTCTTATAATAGCATTTCTATAATAATGGTGTTTTATAACAGAAGTGCTATTATTACAGAAATGGTATTATAATAGTAGCATTATTATTGTAGAATCTTTTCCATAACAGGAGTGCTAAATAAGCCCATTTGTATTATAGAAAATGATTGCAAACTTCTTACATGGTGCTGAAAATGCCTAAGCCTTTATGTCTAATGTGATCCAGATTTCAAGAAGGTTCATGAAAGTCTAAAAAAATCTTTCAGAAGGAATCTATGCTGCAGACCAACTGAAAACCCTGGCATGGCTTAGCAAATGGTATATCTGTCACCAAATTTTAAAATCTAGCTCGAATTCCAAACCAAAAGTGGTTCAATGCAGAACTTAGCAGAACACATCTTTGAGAAGAGTAAAATATTTTCAGTGTTGGAATAAAGCACTAAAATGTTGGAATATCATCTGAAGTGATAAAAAGATGTAATATTCAATAACAGTTATACAGCAAAAATGCTTTGGAAGAAATCTTATATCTATATCAACTACATTAATATAAATTTCACTCATCATTCAATAACGTATATATTGCTTTGCCATATACTTAGGAAGCATTCATCTAAAGAATTTAACTGAATATATAGGAAATGAATAAGTAAATTTTAGTTTATAAAATTCAACTTCTTTTTATTAAAGTTATCTGGTAATACTTCAGTGCTGAGATTCTAGTGCAGTATAGAAGACAGAAAGAATTTAAGTTCCAAAGCTACTGACCTTTTTAACATTAAAATAAAATCCTATATACTTCTAAGTTGATACAATCAGATTATACCATCTGGTTAGGATGGAGTCTATGAAACAGTAAAGTAAGAAAATTCAATAAACTCATATCCTCTGCAGGCATTTTTACATTTTTTAGACTGTCATGAAAGCTTTAGATGTGTGTTTGTATGAAATGAACTTATTTTATTATTGATTTCAGGCAGAAAGGAGTTTTGCTGGATCTTTTTTTGCAGCCTGCATTGCTAAACAGAGTAGCTTTTTTACAGCAATGGTCCTAGTTCATAATGACAAATTAAAATTTTCATGAGCTATCTTTTTTGAGATTGAAAGCTAATGTATGACATGGAAAGACATAGTTTAAAACGCATATTTAAGAAATAATTGTACCATAATAAAAATAAAAGTTATTGATTAGCTTTTTAAATTAAGTTTCTGAAATACACATTCCAGCACTTGGTGTGCTTACAACCCATGTAATCAACAGAGATTATATATTCATTCCAAAAATAATGGCAAAAGATTTGCAAAATTGATCTTGTAAAAAGTCCACAAAGCTACCCCTAACTCTGCTTTTTCCTCTGTGTTTATGATTATGATGTTTAATCACAGGAGCAAATATTCTTATGTTCAAGTCCCTTGACTCAGCCAGGCTTTAGTTCTGCACACACTGAAGCTGAGGATCACTCAGCTACTCTGAAAGGTACCTTGCCAATATTGCTCTTTCTCTAAAGCTCAGCAGAATGTTTTCTCTCCCTGCACTTGGATTTCTTTCCCTCTCTCTCTCTGATTTTCAGTTCTTTCCACTCACTAGTTAGCCAGGTTACCAGCAAAGTTCATCACACTCTGCTATTTCTTCTGTTGCTCCTACACACGTTTTATTTCACAGCCTGCCTTGTGTTTCAATACCAGTTTCAAAGTTAATGCACCAGCTGTTTAACTTCTCATTCGAACCAGTGCAAAGTCCTGCCAGTTTCCCTATGTCGAAATACTACTAATGGTGCAGGATTAATTACGATGTTATCAAACAGAAAACTTTAAATTGACACCAGGTATGGCCTTCCAGTGCATCTTGTTTTCCTGTTCTTTACATTACGTAGGCTCTTTGGGCCATGAAATGTCTATTTCTGTCTCTTTCATAGGAAAGAATATACATGTATTTATTAAGAAGTGACAATGAGAAATCAGGACAAATACTAGAATGCTGCATTATTCCTAAATAGCCTGTTGGCAGCACCTTATGCAGGGAAGTTTCTGAAATACCCACTCGTGCCATGCTCTCTCCTGCCAATTCTATCTTGCTTTCCATAGCACCAAAATCATTGGTATTCTTTTCAAACATCTTCAGTTATCCTGCAAAATACTTTTCTCAAATATTTCATTTTGTTTTGGCAACTCTGTACATGTGCTACACTTGGCTGCTGCAAGTCCAGTCCATGCCTAGCTTAAGCCACTGTTTTATTATCTCCTCATAATTTTTTAAAACTCTTGACATACAAATTTATAAATTAGGAAATGAAAGTAAATGCCTAAGTTTTTTCAGTCTGTTGATGTAATACTGACTAGCAAAAGAATATGCTCTCCCCACCAGGCTTCCTACGCCCCATAAGCAAATCCAATTCAAAATGAGATCATGGTACTGTGACCTCATTCTGAATGTTACCTTATGCTTTTGGCAGCCCAGAAGAAAACACCCCTAGCTCTTGTGCTGTGTTTCGATCTCTTTGAATTTCTCCAGGGGTTTGAATATCTGCTGAAAAGCTCTCTGCAGCTCTGAATACACCAAAAGAGGAAAGGGAAGCAAATGTGGAGAGGGGGGGAGGAGAACAGAGGGGTGTGAAAAGTGGGGATTAGTTGATGAAAAAATGTCAAGCTGCCTGCAGTGGAGGCAAGAAGGGGTCGAGGGTAATAAAGCCAATTAGCAGAGCAGAGGATAAGAAGCCATATTTGAAATAAAGGAGTGATAATTTTAAGCAGCAAGGGAGAGATTAGAATACAGAAGTGCTAATGGTATGCAGTTTGGGAAGGAGATGGTAAAGTATTGGATTGAGAAAGACAAGATGAAACCATATACAAACCCTAACAATTCTCCTAAATGCTTAAATTAATGCTCCTTTATTTCTCTACTAGCCTTCATGCTGAATGATGCACAGACTATACAGATCTCCTGATTCCCTTGCTTCTTTTGCTTGCAGTAGGATTCTTGCACATATGAATGTTTCTTCCTCATTTCCAAGCAAATTCTTTTGTCTTTTATAATAAACTGATTTACTAGAATTTGTCTTGACTAATCTCATTCTAGTTTGCATGGTCTTACAAATATTCAGTGTCAAGTACTACTGTAAAGTAACTTTATTCTCTATTTTGAAGTACATCCTATAATTACTCATTTTATTTTGTAGGCTATTTGCTGGTATATTACTAACTTGTTTCGATATTTTACACAGCTTGCTACTTGATAATAACTGCAGAAAGGGCACAATGCAAAATTTAGGCTTAATTTTGATTCTGTTTATATTATTCTTTCTTTTTCTTTTGAATACTTCGATCATTGAATACACTGGCTTTACTTTTCAACTGTGTTAATGGTCATAAAGAATAGAATATATGGAAAACATCCCAGTCATCACTGCTTTCTAAAGGAACTTTCACTCCCCACACTGTCAGTTTACGTCAGGGGCACATCTGTAACATAAATTTATGGCATTTAAATACCTAACAGCATTTTTGTGGTTATTGAGCTTTACGCACACATCTTGAACAATATATTTGGAACTTAAATAAATTTGCCTCCCATTTGTTTGTACTCCTATTCAGATATAACTAGCTTGAATGTAAACAATCAAGGATTCAAAGCACGCAGAATTTGTCAGTGGAATAACAGCAAGGCTGAATTCTCTCCTCCTAAAATTAAAACTCATTTTGACTCACGAGGATCAGCATTCACCCCATGAATTCAAAATCTCATGTTCACTGAAGAAGCAAGCATAAAATTCCTGTATCAGAACCATTCTTTACCAGGGACAAATCTAAAAAATTATCTCAAATTGAAATAACGTAAGAGGTGTTTTGAAAAAATTGATTAATTGGGCGGTAAAGAATCACCATGAGTCAGAAGTAACCACCTATAGTTTTAAAAGAATTCACACATAAAATTGCTGGTTTATTAACTGTGGTATGTAAATGACCATTTAAATCTGGTTTTGCACAAGGAAAAGGGAGATGGCATATATAAGAGCAATTCATTAAAATGTCTCCAGAGGTGATCTGGGAACTAGAGACTAGAAAGTCTGACTTCTTTATCAAACAACCTGTTAGAAATTAAAATGATGAATACGTTACTGGACACATGGAGCACCAGAAAGCAGAGCTTTTGTAGAGAATTGATGTTTCACAAATCTATTAGAGGTTTTTGAGATGTATGATATGGGTGATCTCTTGGATATATGTTCCTCACCAAAGGATTTAAAAAGCAAACAGCAAAAATTGCAGGATAAAATAGAAGGTACTTTTAGAAATTCATTATTGATTAAAAGTCAGAAAACAATATTCCAAATTAAGAGAGCCTATCTAATCTTAATTAAACCTAATCTTAAAAATGGGGCAGATATTGAGATGAAAAGCAATGGGATGACCCAACATTATTCCACATACCATATCTGCTGACTACAAACAGTTACAGAAAGAGTACAGAATTACAAAATAATTTAGGCTGGAAGGTCATCTGTTCCCACTTAAAGCAGCACCATTTCGAAGACAGATCAGCCTTGTCTGGCTGAATTATCATCTCCAAGGATGACAGTTACAAGACTTCTTTGCAAACTGTTCCAGCATTTGATCACCCTTGATGGAACAAAACAAAACAACAAAACAAAATAACACAACTTTTCACAGTCTAATTGGAATTTCCCTTTTCACAGCTCTGATCTTTTCACTGTGTACCTCTGAGAAAAGTCTGGCTCTGTGTAACCTGTAATGTCCCACTGGTAGTTCAAGTCAGTGGTAAGGTCCTCCCTGGGCCTTCTTTCCTTAAGGACAGATAAACTCACATCCCCCAGTTGCTCCTTCTATGTCTGTGTATGTTCCTTTAGCAGAGCATAAAATTGGGCACAGTTTTCCAGCAGCACCAAAAGTGCTGAACAGAAAGAAAAAAAATACTTCTCTCCAACTTTGGACTAGGCAATTGGCCTTCACTGCTGCAAGGGTACCATGCTGACTCATATCTAATTTGTCCACCAGGACCACCAGACTCTCTCTTACAAACTTTCTTTTTAACCTGTCAGTACCCAGCCAATTCAAAACACTGAGTGACCAACTGATAAAATAGCACATGGATTTCAAAGCAGTGGATATGAAGAACATAGGTGTAAAAGTCAAAATTACTTTAAATGACTTCTTGGTTGTCACTCAGGAAAGATATTGAAGATATAGCAGATAATTCACAGAATCACAGAACTGTTTAAGTTCTCTTCTTGAGGCCAAACAGCCCCAGCTCTTTTAGCCTTTTAAAGTGGCAGGAAAGGTGCTCCAATCCCTTAGTCATCCACAACTGTACCCAGCATCCCAGATGTGTCTCATCAGTGATGAGAAGAGAACAATGATCGCCTCCTACAGCCTTCTGGCAATGGCCTGCCTAATGCAGCCCAGGATGTTGTTGGCCTTCTTTGCTGTGTTAATGCATTTCTTCTTCATGTCAGTTTGCTGTGCACCAAGACCCTAATGTCCTTCTCTGCTGAGCTGCTTTCCAGCTGGCCAGCCACCAGTGTGTACTGGTGCCTAAGGTTATTGTTTCCCAGGGGTAGGACTTGGCATTTCCCTTTGTCAAACGTCATGAGATTAATCTCAATACCATTTCTTCAGCCTGTCCTGGTCCCTCTGAATGGCAGCACACCTCTCAGTTTTGTGTCATCTACAAACTTGCTAAAGGTACACTCCGCCCCATCACCCAGGTCCTTAATGAAAGTGTTCAACAGTGTTCACCCCGCTACCAACACCTGATGAACACCACTAGGTAAAACACTAGTGACTTGCTTCCAAACTGGACTTTCTGCCACTGGTCACAATCCTCTGTGCCTATGCACTAATCTAACCCATACTTTGACAGCTTGTCTATGTAGAGACAATATCAAAACCTTCACTAAAGATAAACATCAAATGTTCTCCCCTCATCCACGAAGCTAGTCAGGCAGTTCAATTCCATGAACTGATCAGCAGTGGTCAAGAAAAATAAAAGAAAGAAATTTATAGTAAACCAGAAAATATCGCTGTGCACTATTCAAGAAATACATATATTTCTTCAATACAGCATGTAACTCTGATCTGCCTTTTTAAAGAAAAAAATAAAATAATAACAGTAGAAAAGTAAAAAAAAAAAGACAAGAACAGTCAGGGGCATGGTAGTGCTTTCAAACTTAGCAGACTAGGGCCCGACAGAGGGCATGACTGAGTGGCAATATAATAGAAATCCAAAGTCATAAACAGAGGGAAAAAGAGGAGGTTGGGATAAGTCATTATGTCTCATAAAACTAAAACTATGAACACTCAGTGACATTATCAAACAACAGATTTTTTTTTTTTTAAAAAAGTCCTGCTTTTTTACAATACATAATGTGTTAGAGCTGCAGTTTTTCTTTCTGAATCTCTAGAGTTCAAAAGTGTAAATGGCTTTTGAGAAAGACTAGACTAGTTGATGGAGAATAGGTACATTGGCAGTTATTAAACACAGCAGTCCAACTGCAACCTCTCACTCATGCAAGCCCTAAAGCACTGTTTGCTGTAAATGCTAGAGGCAAAGCAATTCAGTATGTTCTTCTTGTCTTCCTTAAGTATCCACTACCCATTAGCATTATAGACAAGATGCTAGTCTAGATATACCTTTGATACGATGTATTTCAACCATTCTTATGCTATGTTTATTCCATGTTAACTAGACATATGAACTACAGAGAAAATAAAAGTTAATACTGCAACTCTGGTTTAATGAATATAACTATTTGGTAAGGCTGGTTTTAGGGCTGCTCCTCAGAATAAAATCGCCTGCCTTCACACAGTGCACCTAAAATTATAGTTGTAAACTGTTACCATGCATGCCAGGTGCTCTGACAGTAGGACCTTCAGAGGCTTGGTATAGACTGTCAGTGGGCAACAGAAAAGAATGAGGGCTGGGCATAGGAATGGACCTTTCACAGTCATGGATCTGTGACAGTGCAGGACTCTAGAGCAGTAGAACTAAAAACAGATTCTGTGGATATTTCTGTCTGTAACTACAGCAGTCTCTAATCTCCTTTCACTCACTCCTTACTTTCTGCTACTTAGTCAATGACCTAGCTTTAGAACAGCTAAAACTTTGTTTTGCTTTGAACTCATGGACTGGGTTCAGATGTCAAAGCACCCCAAGCATGTTCCATATTCACATCTTCCCTATTCTGATAATACTCCATATTTGGTGTCTACAAACTCTGGGGTAGAGAAACCAAGGGACACGTGGTGTATATATGACAGAATGTTCTGCCTCCCATTCCAGGGGAATGTAGTTCCATATAGCTTAAACTCACACCTGAAAAAACATTTATCAAATAATAAAAATAAAATAAAACTTACAAACCACTGTAATGATTTGGCTGAGATGTTTTTATCAGAATACTTACTCCAAGATGCTAATATTAAAAAAATCTAAAAATCTAAAAAACCTAAAAAACCTAAAATGATAAGAGATGCACAAGGACAAAACCTTAGTATAAATTCCAAGAATCTGATGTCATATAGATTTCTCCTGACATAAAGAATAATGGTGGATTTTTCCTTGCTCCCATAAAATTGATTTATAATCTAAGATCCACATTTCATATTTCGGCAGCTGGAAGATAGCTCATGGAAAAGCTCTTCAGGATTTTTTCCAGGGCACCATATTCTTGTTGACAAGCAGACTCCAGCTATGTGAAACTGACTCTTCCTGGTTTCTGTGGGGATTTGCAGCACCTCTCTCAACCAGGTTTCCTTCAGCAATTAGTCTGCTATACAGCTGCTTTACCTCATCTCCTAGATGCAGTTCATGGTCTATTTACATAGTCTTTTCCTCCCTTATTATGCAAACTAGCTTTCTCATTTTCCCTCTCTTTATCACTTTATCTTCTACTTATGGCTAGAAAACTCACCTGCTATCTGACTTTCCTAATAATTATTCTCTTATACTTTTCCACAAGTTGGAGAAAATGTGGTCTAGGAGTCAGGCAGCATGACGATCCCCTAGCTTTACTGAATAGATGCTCCGTAAGTCCTGTATTAAGATGCCAAAATCTACTGAATGGAGTAAATTCATGTAGTAAACTGGTCAATGGAATTGCACCACAAAAAAAATTGTCTTTGGAACGTCTAGTGGGAATCTCTCACTAGAGGTATTAAGCACCTACAAAAAAAGAATTTTAACATGCTATTGTCCCTTTTTCCTCCATCTGTAAAGTAAGCTGGTTTGGTTACTGATGTGTGTGATCCCTCTCAAGGAAGTTATACTACTCAAGACACTATAAAATTCCTTTGTGTTGCATTTTCTTATATTGTAATTTTTCCACAAAGAATTTCTTGTGCTCTTTCAAAGCATATTTTTAAACCATGGGCCTTTGTTTTATTAATCATTAACTTTTATTTTTTAGTAAGCTGCAACTTTGGAGTTGAAGAACTGATTTTATATTTTTCAGTATTTTCCTAACAAAGACCACTTGTTTCATATTTCTGGTATTTTCATACATAAATAGGGTTTTTTCAGTATTACCCCTTAGAAACTCAAATGTGAGTAAAGACACCAGTAGCTTAGGTATCACAGAAATTTTATGAGTATTCCAACCACAACTACAATGATGATACTAGTAGCGCTTATTGTTTATACTAGATATAGCATGCATACATTTAATTAATTTTTCATGCATGTTTCATTTTTAAGATCCTTGCTATACGTGTTACCACAACTTCCTAGAAATTCCAGTAAGCTACTAGTGAAACATTGTCTCAATATGCTGTGATGATAACAAGGAGAGAAGAGGTGGCAGCTCTTTTTTCACACTTGGGACAACTGGGCTTCTTGTACCTAAATCCCCAGCAAAGTTTCCCACATCTTAAGAAATTTCACTTCCCTTGTCAAACTAGTCAGAGGGATTTCATGCAAGTATGAGGTAAGTATTTCAGCATCTCTCATCCTGCAAACAAATCTTTTTACTGCCTGTATGTAGGCATTCAGTCCATAGATTAGACAAAAGCACTCAGGTCCTTACTTTGCAGTACATATTGCTCTGTCTTGTTAAAGCACAAAAAAACAGGCCTAGAAAAGCATCTGGGTCAACAAATCTGGTCACCCAACATAAAAAGTAATCTTCTCTATACATCCCATTTGTAAATGTATCAAGTTTCATACTAGAACTATTTATTTTGGTTACTCCTATAACCCGTAATTCCTGAACTGGTGTTCCAGAACTGCACATCTAATAATCACAAACCTAATCGTTTTCATCTTAAATTTATTCAAATATAGAAGAACGCATCTTTGAAATGTTAAAACTCAACTTTTATTACTAAGTTTACAAGGCTAACTGGTTATGTGCACATACACTATACATTTATGGCCATATCTTACAATGCAAGAAAATTAAAAGGGAATGAGGCTGTAAATGAAAAGGCTGTTATAGATGGATGTCGCCTAAGTGATATATGTGATAGAAGTGATTAGCATTAACTGATCTTCTTGAAGAATGTACAAGTATAATTCATTATAATGGCTTAGAAGTGCAATTAGTGAACTATAGTGTAAATGACACTGCTGTTCACAGGCCTACCCATAAGAGTAATTATATTTTGAAAACTACTTAGTAAAAAATTGATTGAATGGGTCCTATGGGCATAGATAATTGAGATAAAAATATGTAAACAAATGCCCATTAATAAGTTTCACAGCAAATTTATATATTTACATGTTTAGTTGGTCTGGAAATATTCATAAGGAATTAGAATTTTTGGTGCTTCATTTTGAAGACACATTTAAATGAAAAAAATAATTTAAGCCTTTGCAATCAATAGTATTTGATTATTTTTACATTGTATATAAAGATTCATTGTCATTTTCCCCTCACTGTGGTCTGATACTTCAAAAATAGTGAAGTTCATGAAAAAAAAACAAACAACAAACTCAACTATCCTCAATCATTTAACTTCAAGAAGCTTCTAGATGTGTAGCTTTAGTGTGGCACATGTTAGGTCAGAACAAAACCTGCCTAGTGGTGGTTGGAGGGATTCCTGGGGCAAGAGGAGCTATATTTTTGGTATGATAGTAATATAAACTATGTAACAGACATATTTTACAAAATAGTAAGTTTTGACAGTATTTCATTTAGTATGTATGTTCATTTGAGAACTTACCGATAATACCTTATTGGCCTAATTCCATTCCATTAAACAATACTAATTTCTTGTTCTTTTTGAGATGCCCAAAAGCTTTTATTTGATGCTGGTTTTCTGCTTAAAGGCTGTGCTTTTTCTGAAGACCTTAATGAATTAATGTGCAAATACTTCGTTATTCTAATAATAAAGGTTTAACTGACTTCGCAAGCATAGCAAATACTGTATGGCGTACTTTTTCTCATAAAATATATTTATCTGATTATTAGAAAGGCGGTGTTTTCAGCTACAACTTAAATTGCTTGATTATTTAACACAGGAAACAAGGACTACCAAGCATCATTTAAATGTATAACTTCAAGGGTTGATTCTGAGAATGAACTTGACATGGAAAGATATGAGACTGATCAAGACAAAAATTAATGCTGGATAGCAATGGCAAAATATTTCAGTTTTAGGCCACAGGAGTCCCAGTGCAAATTGTTCCTGTGAATCTAAACCCTTCATCAATCAGATGTAAATTACAGCATGCATGACTGGCTGCCTTTTCCATTCTAGAGTTCCCTACAGAGAACAAGAGAGCCAACTGCTACCAGAGGCTCAACTAAACTGCAGTCTCGTTTTTGCTCCCTTGAGGACATATACCAACACATCAGAAGAGACAGCATTCACTTGTATTCCACATCAGGAAATCTTACAAAATCATAGACAATGAGTCAAGCCAACGTCTTCTAGAAAAACTTATAATAAAGGGAACCAGAAAGGGGACCATGGGGGAGACATATACTGATACAACACTAAAAGCTTTTCTTCTAACAATACTTTTCAAACTACACGTCCAAGCTTTCCTTGCATAGCTGACTCAGAGAAATAAAACACAAGAGGCTGGATACTCACAGAAAGATAAATTCTTTATAAAGAATAGGAGCATAAGAGTTATTTCCAGAATTCACATGAAACTGGCTGTCACAGACTTCCAAAAGTAACAGGAGGAATAAAACCAGATTTTAAGGAACAAACTAAAAATAGAGCTGTTGAACCACCTAACAGTGGATACTTGAGCTACCATGCAGGAGAACACTACCATTAATTGAATTTCAGCTGCAGAAGGGAAAGCTGAAATTCTTGCTGTGCTTGCGATCTTCACTCACCTAATTATGGGCAGAGTTAATGTATGAACAGACCCTATGATCTGTAAAAGCAAACCACAAATGTCAAGCTTTGTGAAGTAAAATCAGAAGACGACTAGAATATTTGAGAAAAGGTGCAGCTTAATGTAGTATTTCTCAAACTTTTTAGAAAATCATGACCTCCTTTTGTCTCAGCAGTCTTCCTGAAACTTTCTGAGTCAGCAGCAGCTCAATTTCTGCAGACCAAAGGCTGCTAACAACTAGCCGAAAGTATTTACATTAACTTACCCTTCATAGAGCACTAGAGCTGCTGCTTAATTATAGGTAGTTAGCAGTCAGATAGCTCAGGTAAACAGTTGCACCTTGTAATTATCTCACCTATTATCATCTCTCACTCACAATATGAATGCTTCTGTGATCTATTTAGGAACAGTCATCTACTGTTGGTTTAATATGTACAGATCCAGACTGGGAGTGGCAGATGGACAAATTTACTGCTCCCATCCTGCAAGTCACTGTATCTTTCCACATGTTTACTTCCTTCTCCATTCTTTGTTGGTCTTACCTATTTATATAGTAGGCTTTCAAAGAAATTAATTCTTATATATGTTTCTCTGATAACAGACAAGTGTCAGTGTTTCTCAAAACACATTATTAATACTACTAGATTCTTGATAGTCATGTTTCATACAACTTTAGTTCTGTTAAATTATTGTATGTAGGCAAAACAAATTTTTTTGTTACAAAGTTTTAGAAAGGTAGAAAGTACTTTATTTCCATGCCTTTGCCCTTCCAAATTCTACTTGTTCTTGTAACTTAACTTACTGAAATATAACATTGCCACCTGGAAACAAGATTGGGAGGTGCAATTTCAATTGTTGTTACAGTCTTTAGATCAAAGGTCTGGCATGAAGCCTTCCAGTTTTTAAAGACATATGCTGAGCCACCAAGAAACATAATTACAGACACTGAAGATACATTTTAAGTTTTTTGAGTAAGAAACAAAACCAGAGACCTAAAATTTGCATCTTTGTAATAATTTCTGAATACTATAGACCTTTACCTTTGCCTAGCAGCTGTCTAAGAGCCTGTGTGATATGCAGGGTTTTACTGAAGCCCAGTTTCTAGTGGGCCAACATCTACATTATTAAACTTCTAACCCAACTAATATCATTATCAGAAAGACTCTGTGAGAAGTCCCTTACCTGGAAAAGGAAGAATATATGAAAGATACTGGCAATGCAAAGCTGAAAAGCTTTAGCTGTTGCTTTCTTTACTGCCCCTTCTCTGGCCAAGTCCACAAGCTTTCATTACTGAATCCAGAGCACTGGATATTTTCCAGTTTTTCCTGAATAAAATCCCTGCCTTTCCCTTTGTATATTTGACTTTCACATCTGTTTCTATCTTTTTTGACTCAAAAAATTAATTGTCTCCTAAGGCTGTGAGTCTTTCTTCTTTTGAAGGGACAAGAGCTATCTTTCTGCTGGGATAAGCAGTCTTTCTACGATTCAAATGTGTGGCATCTTCATTTTTTGATTCCTCGTATATTTTCTTTAACTAGGGAATTCCTTAGACACCTCCACATTTCTGAGTCATCTTCTACACCTCTGGAACTTTTACTTCCCTATTTATCCACTTCTGTTTCTCAAATTTAGTAAAGTTCTGAATCTGTGACCCCATGGAAGAAAAAGGGATGAAGCTTTCTGTTGCTTTAACATGTTCTACTAAACATAAGCTTAAAACTTAAAAAAGTTGCTCCTTGTAAGGAACATTTAAAAAAATAAAATCATGACATACTTATTCCTTTGAAATACATGGATTCAAAAGGCAGAACGTGACTGTGTGAAGCATGTACTAGTTGTGGTTTAACTCCAGCCAGCAACTAAGCACCATGCAACTGCTTGCTCACTCCTTCCCTCTCCCCGTGGGATGGGGAAGGAGAATCTAAAAAAAGTAAAACTCCCAGGTTGAGATAAGACTTGTTTCATAACTAAAATAAAATATAAATATAAAATATATAATAACAATAATGATTAATGATAATTATAATTATAGTAATAATAATGGTAGTGAAAAGGAATATAACAAAACAAGGGAAATAAAACCCAAGAAAAGACAAGTGATGCACAATGCTGTTGCTCACCAATGCCCGAGCAGCGATCTGCCCCTCCCAGCCAACTGCCCCCAGTTTATATACTGAGCATGACATTCTGTGGAATGGAATATCCCTTTGGCTAGTTTGGGTCAGCTGTCCTGGCCATGCTCCCTCCCAGCTTCTTGTGCACCTGCTTGCTGGCAGAGAAGGGGAAACTGAAAAATCCTTAACTTAGGATAAGTGAAACAACTAAAACATCAGTGTGTTATCATCAACATCATTCTCAGAGTGAATCCAAAACACAGCACTGTACCAGCTACTGGGAAGAAAATTAACTCTGTTTCAGCTGAAACAAGGACACTAATAATTGAAATTGCTTTGTTCCAAATCCTAAAACCTAAGGCTTTATGTGAAGGCTTTAAAATAGAACATTTCTGTAGAATTAAAAAAAAAAAAAAAAAGAAATCCAATACCAAATGCCACCCCGCCCCCCCCCAAAAAACCTTTTAAATTCAGATCAATTCATTAGGTTTCTAGAAAGGATCGTAGCACTTCAAAAAGAATAAAAAGTTTCAGTTTGAGTAATTTTACCTATATATCATCACTGTTCTCCCTTTTGGCTGACATTCTAGAGGCTCAGTTCTGACAGGAACTTTGATAAAGTGCTATTAATCTACCTCCTCTTGCTTACCTATCCAGAGCAAAGCATCTTTTTGCTCTCCTCCAAAATCCATACACAGAGTCATTGCAAGCTGTTTGGTGTCCAAGATGCCCCACTTCAGCCTTCGCATTCTTTTAGCTGTTAGTCTAGATCTGCACTGCCTCTCGAGTAATAACAACAGTAGCAGCCCATGAGGCTCAAGCATATATGCTCCCTTTCTCTGTCCTTAGTTAGGTCTACAGCCACTTCACTCTAATTTTCCAGATAAAATAAAATAAATAAAATATAAAATAATTAAATTAAATTAAATGTTTTTTTAAAAAATACCTAGATAAATCACCTTCAAAATATAACAATAATGTAACTAAACATTTGCAAACAAATTAAGTATTTTATATTGTCTTCATCAGATGTAGTACCATTCTGGGATGTCAAAATGATCTTTAATGATCAAAAAGAAGCTGTACAAGAGAATTACTCTTTTCCTCAATTTCTCTTAAAATAGTCTCACCAAAGATTCTCTACAAAGCCTTATATAGAACATGTAGGAATAGTTTATTGAGGTCAGAAAATGACTGTTATTCAGCTTTCCAATAATTTAGGACAAATATATGTGTATTTATATAGATATTTTGGTACTTTTTTCCATACTCCAATTAAATTCCTTTTAATTTTTTTTTTTTAAGATCGCAATGAAATCTCTTTTACTTTCTGTATTGCATACATTTTCAAAAACAGATCTATTACTCTCTACTTTCTAAACAACCTTTTTTAATGATACTTTCACCTCTGGGTACTGAAAAGAACACATGTTACTAATTCCTTTAACGATTTTGAAATACTGTCTTTACATTTGCCTCAACACCAGAAAAACTGTAACCTGTATGCCATGTGCATTTAGCTTACGAAATTGACATTGTTTATGTACAACAGAAGTGGATACTCTCTTCTTTTTGTAAATAACGCATCCTTTAAGAACAGAAAGCACAAAACTCAGCTCAGCAAAAATCTAAAGGAAATCTATGCAATCTTTGAGCTCTGAGGTTTAAATGTCTACATCTTTTCTTCTAAGGATAGGAAATCAACAACTTTCTTCTAATTGTTCAATTGCTGTATATGTATCATGCTGACCCTGTCCAGGAAAATCTTTGTATCAGAATCACTCTTGAGGAAATCATGCTAATGTATTACAAAACCAGCATTTTCCATATGCAAAACCCGAGGTTTTTCCTTTCAGCAGATTTGAAAATAGCTGGTAAATGACTCCTCATTTTGCAAGGGTTGATAACATTTTCAGTTTTAAATAGACTACATGAATTAGGCAAGAGATGCAAAGAACATACAGCAAGTCACAATGCACTGAAATAAGAGATCTTTAGATGAACTCCTTAATCATTCACGGTCTTATATACTTCCCCGCCTCCCAGGACAGTGTATTTCCCTGGAAAACTAGCAGAAGGCCCAAAATCAAGGCACAGTACTTCATCAGCACCTCTGATTTTAGAACTGTAATTTCTACACTTGCAGATTTCACTCAACAAAATAGTTGCAGCCACTAACCTTTCTGAAGTTATACGAACTCCAGAGTTTTTATCAACAGTTAGAGGAAACTGGTTACTAATGAATAGTTCATTGTAACTGTATCTTTTTGGTGATGATCAAATGTTTCAGCAAACCATTTGTTTGCCAGCTCTTGACAAAGTAGCCAACTATATGACATGGTTTCATAAATACAACTTCTGAATGGATTTGAATGAAATACTTTCATGAGAAACAGCATCCACTAGATTATACAGAAAATCAGCCACAAGATCTGCCCTATGATGCATACAATCTAACCATGTTTCCATTAAGGGGAGAGCTTTTGTAACTTTTTTTTTTACTAGCACTTGGTTTGATGTTTAAGAATTTTGAAACTGTTTACAGTTCATTGTTACAATATTTGCCTCTTAAAATTTCAAAATTCTTGCAATTACCACTTTTATTCATACATTTAACCCCAGACTATATCTTGCAAAATTTTACTAATGGCTTCCATCTATGATCCATTCTCAAAATGAATATTGCATATTTGAAAGCCGCTCCGTAATGATCAACTTATGTTTGCTACTGATTTAATGGCATACTGCTCAGGATACCTACGATACTAAAGATACAAGAAACTATAAAAATAAACTGAAGAAAAATAAAATTATGTAGTTTTACAAGAAAAAAAAAATCAAATTAATTCCCCTACTATTTTTTCATTAAGAAAAGTTATTAAAATTATGCTTATTTCCATTAAGGAACAACATAAGAAATCACAGGTGTATTCATAACTGTGACACTTGCAATCTGAATAAAAACTTTGTGCACAATTATCACAAACTACCAAAAGCTGTCACACAAACACACCCTCCTCTCTCACCTTTCTCCCACTCTAACCTGCCCTGAGAGAAGCATCAACCCTAAAGCAAGTTCATACAGTGAATATAAGCCTGAAGTCACTCAAGTACACTTTACTCAAAAAGCTGGATGTAAGCCAGCTCCGGTCGGGAGGCAATCTAAGCACGTTCATACAGTGTTGCATGCAGATTTATAAGCCCTGCCTCTCAATGTTGATGTTCCCCATGATGTTCACTAGAGGCTTTGCTACTGTTATTTATTTTATTTGGAAGGCACTCAGATGCAATGGTGATGAGCCGCAGTACAAAACCCTGTGAGAGAGAGTGAGAGAGTGTGAGACAGAGATGAGAATGAGAATAAAGACATTTTTATTACGTACATCTTAGTTTGAAATTCATAATCCTGAAATTCTCTGAACAATGGACTTAAACTACAGTCAGCAATTCGAGAGGAACAGATTCCTCACATTAGCCTCTTGGTGTGTGGTGCCAAAAGGTCAAAAACATTGAATACGATTTAAATGTGTAAGTTGAGATTCTGTACAGAAACCACACATCCTGAAGTGGTGTGAGAAATGACCACAAGCCCTTTTAACACTAGTTTCTGTCACAAAGCAAATCTTCTCTAACACCAATCTCCTGATTATATTTTGCTATTCCACTAGTTAAAAATGTAAGGGAAGAAACTGCATCCTCTTACAGCCTAAATATTCTCTGTTCTGCTCTCAAGGGACCTTTACATATTAGGCTTTGGACACCTAATTTTGTTCCCGTGTTTTGGGTTGCTACAAAATTGAGAAATAAATCATAATATTATTTATTTTATTGTAGCAATTGCTTTCTTAATCTATTTCTTTCACACACATATATAAAGACTATACCCCACATTTACACTCTGTTTCTCTATGTGCATAAAATTTCCACAAATAAAATGAGAGTCACAGTTTATTCTTCGTATCTGATAAGAAAAAAAGTTTTAAGCCTTTTTATGGAGTGATAAAATAGAACACAAATTTTATAATTTATGGTTCACAGGATGCAACGATTGATATTATATAGAAATTTAATCAGTCTTGCAGAGCTCACAGACATATCACAGTAGGAGGTTCTTTTGACATTTCATGGAGAACTAGGCAAGATGAGGTACAATATGTGTGCATATTTCAATATGTTATGTATTTTCTTAAGCTTTTATCCTTTCAGGAGTTGTTGTCATCTTGAAGAAATCATTCCTTTAAAAAGTTCTAAATACATGAAGGATTGAAGCTTCAACTTTTGTTCGAAGCAAAACACAACTAGAAATACCTGCAGAGGTAGCCAAATCTTTTCCTGATACAGACTTCACAAAACTGAGACACATCTTTAACACTTTTCCTGGTACCTCCTGAAATCTGTCAGGTATACAGCACCTGGCTTTAGTCACATAATCTGGTTACAACGCTAATGTCATGTAGAGTTATGACTGGGAACAATTTGCCACAAAGTCTATCAAGGGAGTAGTTTGAAAAAGTCAACTCAAAGCCATGGACCCTTACTTACCCACCCACAGCTACTCCATTTCTAAATTCCAAGCCACTAAGAACTGAGCCTGAAGAGGGGAATATAAAACCAATATTTTCATTCTAAATTTTAATATTCCTATTTGCAGTATGTTGTTTTATGTAATGAACAGACAGTGCCATAATTTTACTTCATCTAGCAGTATTCCATTATTCTTAATTGAAACAATTTTGCCTCTGAAACAAGTTTACATTTATGACTATTCAGTAAACCTACTTATACATTATCATGATATTAGTGCTTGTTAGACTGAACATCTGAAGCCTCAGATACTTTATCATAAACCTGTGATTATGGCTGTTATCATAGAGCTTCTCTTTAGAAATGTAGGCAGCTACATTTGATAAATATTATCTGATACACATTGAACATTTTGTGCTCCTATTATCAAATTGATAACTTTGTTAATTTTTCTCATTCTCTACCATTTTTTCTCATACCCCAAAGTTGTGGCTTAAATATACAACACACAGTACTCACTTTTTCAGTGGAATCAAATTCCATTTTCAGAGAGCTACCTTAGAAAACATCTTAAAGATAAATATAAAACACTAGAAATAGCTCAAAATTATATATTTGGCCAGATAACATGCAACCAGCTTAATACAATGCTCTACTATATTATTAGGTGACAATCTTTCTTGAGATTATGCAGCAGGAACAAAAATCACAGCCATAAATGACTTTGAGTGGAACTGAACGAAACATTTTTTTAAGACATCTTTTCCCAGTAAAAATATGCAGCATTTGTTTCTTTGTTTTACTTCAAATGGAACTATGTTGTCTTAAATTACATGTAGGAAAAGTATCAACCTAGTAAAGAGTCCAACTACAGTAAACTAATGATTGAGTGAGGATGGGTTACCATTGACTGATGGCTGGCTGGAGAGGTTTCCATTCTTATTTGCTCTGTCCCCAAGGCAGGAAGGACAGTGACATTCATGAAACATCTGAAGAATCTCCATGGTTTAAAGCCTTGCATATTAAGATAAACCCACACATATTTTCTGTAAACAGAAATAGCTGAGCAGCTATTCTGTAAGAGATTTTCCCATGTCTGGAGCAGAGACTGGACAGAGTCAGACAAAATGGACAAGTGGGAACAAGAGATGAAAAGAATCACCCCAAGATGAACATCCACCTCTGTGAGGCAGAAGCCGGAGGTAATAAATTGGTAGTAAAGTAGCATACACAATTTCCTTATTTCATAACCTTCTGATCACTGAAGCTTGCTGTACAAAACCAAACCCAAAAATAATTATGTGGTAAAATTCTGGGTGAAGTAATAGAGAAGAAAGAGTAACTCTTGAGATTTCAAAAATAAAGATGTTGATGCTTCCTTATATTCATGGACTAATAACTTTGTCCTTTTATATCCTGCCAAGTACCATAAGCTTATTTGATTTTAGACAATAAAGAAGCTTCCATTCCAAAAGAAATCCCCAACATGGTCACCAATTTTTCTTTTTTTAAACTTTTGTTTTGTTTCAATATAATTAAAAAATATGGTATCAAATAACCTATTTTAAAAGCATAGAAACCAGTCATCATTTTAAGAGTCTAAAACCAAGAAAGGCTAATTTTTTTCAAGCTAACCTGTGCCATGGTAAGATATCAACTCATTTCAAAAGTTTTGTATGGCCTATAAAAGTCTACCTATGACTTCTGTGAACAATTTTTTTATTTACCATTGTTAGATCTGGGAAGTTGCAATTTGGGTTTATATGTCAGTATTTGTCAGCAGAGCACAAAACTTCATCTGAAGAAATAGAGCATGAAATCACTTTCTCACCCTGCTTCTGTGCATCATACCTAACAACACTGAAACTAAAAAAAAAAAGTCCACACCACTACTAAAGTGGTGTAAAAATAAGTTGTCAGTTTATTTTCTCAACTCAAAATCAAATCCAGAAATACACACACTTCCACTGGCGGCTAGAAATCTGAACATTTCATTGCAATTGCTGTGTTACCTTTACCTTTTATTTTTCATAATTAGAAACAAAAGCTGAAAGAACCTTTAAAAATTAGAATTACAATGCATGTTTAAATCCTATACAGTTATGATAACATAGTAATGAATAGAGACAAATTTCAATTATCTCAGGATGCATAACCACTTATTAGTGAGACACATTGTTGAACATTAAAGACTTAAATGCACAAAAATACTATCTGGATTCTGAGAAAAGAGGGCTAAGCAAAACTAACAGCCCTACTAAGTTCATCAAAAGGTTCATGTAGGCTTCCAGAATAAGCATACAGTACTATTCCTCTTTCTACAACTTTAACATCAGTAGAGCTTCTTCAAACTAGACATCTGTCACTTCTTTTAGAACCTCATTTGTAATGGGGCACAGCATAAATGAGCAGATGATGAAAATGTGCTGTATATAATGCAGAAGTTTTGTTTATGAGAAGAGTTATTCATCAGGCGTTTGGTTTAAGACATGAGGTATACAAGAAAAATAAAAAATTAAAAGTAATGTTTTGGACCAACTTGCTTAAGCAGTTCAGAGAGTATTTCAGGTTTGAGGGTTTTTTTATTTATCAAAACCATGTTACAACTCATAATTCTCCATTTTCACTTTCATCTCAACTTAGGTCTCATTCTTCTTCATTTTTATTTCAGCCTCAACTCTCATTTCTAGTTCAGTCTCACCTTTGCATGGAAATAGGGAAGAAGCACTCTTCCTCCTCCCCCCAGGCTGTGAAACTGTTACCATCAACCCTTAGAGGATATGAGACTGATATCCCAAAGGCATCCTGATGTTGGTCTGCAATTAGAGGTGAGAGGTGTGAGTGAAGGCTGAATGGGAGTGAGCTTGCTGGTCTGGCAAGATGCACGTGTACCATGATAAGGTCTATCTTGGCTTACTCCCTTCTGCGAACATCACAATGTATGGAAAAGTCATAGTTCAATCCTATCTTGCTTCTGCTTCTTATTCAGGCTTCACATCAGCTTCATGGTGTTTTATGAAAAAAAAAAAAAACCAACCAACACACAAAAAAACCCCCCGCAACAAGAAAAACTAACCACTGAAGAAATCTAACTACTCAAAGAAATCTAGTGCACTTAAAGGAGATGTAAACTCTTATGCAGCATAGAAGCTGCTTAAAGTTTTTTCACAATTCTAGGAATTTTTTTTTCATGCAAAGAAAAGTATAAGTCTCAAACCAAGGCTCCTATCACCCTGTTAGAAACTAGTACAATTAAAAGTGTAAATTTAAATTACTAGGTATGTATTGGCAGAATGGAAAAAAAAAAATCAGTTAAAGTTTCTTCATTTGTAGCTGCTTAGTCAGGCCTTCTTTGGCTGGCACAGCTGATTAAGAGAATGATTTATCAGTCAAATGACAGCTCTGTTCTTGTCTGCTTCTTTCTGTTCAAGCTTCCTCTGTCCTGTCTGTTTTTATCCTTTAATCCTTTGTTGCTTCTCTGTTTACCCCCACTCTATCTTTTTTGTTACTATTGAAGGGAAAAAAGAGAAAGTAGGTTTTAATCTCTACTCCATGTTTCCCTCAAGTTAGAGGGAAATTATTGTCAAAAAGGGATAGAGTCCGGATACTGTGGTTAGATGACAATTCTTGTAATCTGCTCCAGAGATGGAGCCATAATTGTGAGTACCTATTGCCTGGAAGAAGGGTATAAAATTGTGGGTCTTACTTCCCTGATGCTTTTTCCATCCTTGAACAGACTGCTTTAGTCACCAAGGTTCTTGGGCTGGACTCATCCTGAATATTTAATTCATGTTTGAAGAGGGAAGTTCTCTCACAGTTGTAAACAGAGCTAACATTTTTGTGAGGATTTGAAAGTTAAGGTGTTTACACATTGCTGCAAATCCCTAACATAATTTGGAAGTTGTACATTTTAAAGGAGATGAAAAGATAAACATAGGAGGGGTTGATAAGACAAAATTCAGGCTCTTTGCATTGCATCATTAAGCACAATTAGTTGCACCACCCTTGTTACAAGGCAATAAGAGTAAGCACTACAGATGTAATAAAAGACAGTACATTGTTGATAACCAATCTATATTCAGCTTACTACAACCTGTAAAAGCAAGCAATATGTTTCTTTTAAACAGGCCCGGAAAGTGGCTCCCAGCATACCTTTAGGGAATGTGTACTTTTTGAACTAATTAATCACTGGATGTCATCACTGCTCCACTCCACTGCATATGAAACATCAGTTCTCTGGCACTTAATAATCTTAGGCAGAAGGAAGTTCAAGTAAAACAGTTTAAGAGAAATATAACTTCAGTGCAAGAAAGATTAGCAGGAGTTAATTCCAAATGAAAATGGGCAATTTATCAGTGTAGCTTCTGTATTATGGATAATTTTCCTTCATTACTTGCATCATTTTCATGCATATCAACTGAGAAGTTTTTCCTTTTTTCCCTTTTAGTAACATATTGAGTGAATGTTCTTTTGGGGAAAGTGGACTTTACAGACATGTATTGCAGGAATAAAGGCTGTTTAAGCTCTCTGCCAATGTACATTGACCCTAAAATTCTTGCCAATACAGCATTTTATAGAGAAGACAACATTTTTTTTCCAAATATGGGTCTTTTTTGTCATATGTACAAACAGAAGTAGGACACCAAAGCGTGAATTTCCACTAGTGACCCTAAGGCAGACTATGAACCGAGGTCTCCAGAGGGGAAAGGCTAATGCACTAACCTACTGCAC
Source organism: Strix aluco (assembly GCF_031877795.1). NCBI lineage: Eukaryota > Metazoa > Chordata > Aves > Strigiformes > Strigidae > Strix > Strix aluco. The sequence goes on from NC_133933.1 coordinate 87,685,522, forward strand.
CACCAAGTCCCCTTCACTTTCCAATTATCACAGAACCTCTCCTACTGCTGTGACCTTCTCCCTGCCACATAGGTCAAAAACTGAGTTACTGTCAAAAATGATTCATCTATCAGCTGGCTCAGGAATTCTATAGAATAAAATGACTGGTGCTTTTCCCAAGTATGGTTGCAATACTACAGATTTACTTTAGGCTTTTTGTATCTGAAGTCATGACTGCTTTTTCATTCATACAGTATCATGTGATATCAGATTTAGAGACATCTTGTAAGAGGGAAAAACGTCAGTGGTATCTCTTTCATAATAAAGTTCAGGTTTATAGTTACTACAAAACAAAGACCTCTGTTCAAATAGTTTTATTTCTAATGCATAAAATGATGTATGAGAGGTCTGGTTTTAAATAGTAGCCACATTACAAATGTGATCCAATTTTTTTTTTTTCCTAGCACTCACTTTAATTATGAAAAAAGCTGCTTATGAACTCAGAAGAGTAACATATACTTAAAACTCAAAATGCCATGACAGTTTTTTTTCCTCCCTAACTTTCCTGTATCCTGCATCTTATAAAAATAAATATCAAGTGACCCTAAGCAATGATTCACAAGCGTAGCTTATTTGTACAAAACCTCCAACATTCATGTCCTGATTAAAATTATATTTTCAAACTTAGCAGATTTACTCTAATGTTGAAAAGTCATTTTCCCAAATACTCTTTCAAGAGTATGAGATTTCTCTTCCTTAAAGGATTTAATAATTTAGTACTGCAGATTAAACAACACTGAGTGGTTTCAACCTGTGAATCCTTTTTGCTCTCTTTTTAACGTTATTGGCTTCATTTTGCCTCAAATTGTCACACAAGCTTACTAAAGACGCTAAATATTTATGAAGTTCTTGGCCTCAGTGGTATGAATCAGTGAGTACAAAATTAGATATTTAACAAATTAATCAAAGTCTCCATTTTATACCAACAGTTAGCTGCAGTTATTTTGGTGTTTAAAGACTTTTCCTAAACTTCCAGACACTTTCCAGCTCCACTCTTGTTGTAAGCCTGGAAAAAAAAACCAAAAAAACCCCCAACCAAACAAACCCCTTACACAATCTCAGAGTACTTTAATACAGTTGCTCATTCTGATTGTTTTATAAATGAGGTTTGTAAGCAGGATCCTCCACTAAAAATTTGCCTCCAACTTCAAAAAATTCCACCCAGGGCTCTGCCAGCTTCATTGATCCTACTGCAGTTGCATCAGTGCTGTGTCATCACTCCCCTGCCAATCCCTTGCATTTGCTTCATGCAGACATAATCTGTATAAAACAATTGCTAGAAAAATATAAACCCGCTTTTTTCCTAATTTTTTTTCTGAAAGCAAATCTTGTAAATTTGTCAGGTGTTGGTCATATAGACCAATTTTATATTGTACAATTTTACCTTTATAAGCAATTCTTAAGGTAAAACATTTGCTAATATCTGTTCTTCAGACATCAAGCTAATAACTAATAGAATGTTGCTACAAGAAAACACCTAGCAGAATGTCTATGAATTTTTACTTCATTAAAAATCATGGCATATTATTGCCTTTTAACAGATTTACTAGAAAAATTCTAAAAAGTTTCAATAATGAAACTGAAATAGAATTTTCCCTTTCTTTACAGAACATATCCTTCAAAAATTGTGAATTAAACAAGCCTCTGAACAAAAGAAACAAGACCATAGTTTATTATTCCTATCAGAGAATAAAAATAAATGCATTTTCTCATATTCAAGATATAATTTAGTACAAGAGTCTTGAGCAAGATCTCAGAATTTAGTTGCCCTTTATAATAATTGCTCTTGAACCAAAATTATTCTTACATTATTATTTAATAGCATTTTCCTACACTCTATATATAACTTTTAGCCATTTACTTTTATTTAATGGCTTCATATTATGTAATGTTGATACACCAATCTTTAAATTATGATATTTTTAAGGAAACCTTAATTTTATGTATTATAATGTTGTTTACATATATTAATCAAAACTTTACTGCAAATGCTGATTCCAACAGAAAGAAGAGGAATAATTACATGGACTAAAATATCATAGCAAAGACCTCAGATGCGATTTCCTTAAAAAGAATTTAAAAATCCATCACCTTTGCTTTAAAATAGATAATGTAAATGTTTTGGTCTGTGAAAAAGTATGCTGTAATTAGCTAGTACTACACAGTAAAATGATTTTTTTAAAGAAGTTCCAAAAGCTACTTTTTCTTAATCAGCTAAAATATGTAGATAATATGTTGTTTTGATTGCCTATATTATTTAGTCTTCATCAGCTGCAAAAAGATTTTCTGTGATTTAAAATACATAGAATTTCAGCTAACAACATGGAGTTTCTTTGGAAGAAGGAAAACATTTTAAAATAGCAATTACCACCATAATTGCAAATAGCTGAAAGTTTTTGAATTTTTGATGGTCTGATTCTAGGCTTGATTTGCAACATCAGTTTTGATTGCATTCCTCTGTGAACCTCCTTGTTGATATTCAGGTTTTTGTTGTGTTTCTTTTTTTTTATTATCAGCATTGGTAGAAATTGTCATCTAAAAACTGGGGAAACAGTAGGTCAAACGAATCAGGAAGGGTGAAGGCAAAGATTAAGAATTAAATGTATCTGTGAGTCTTCACATGGATAACACATCTTCTTTCAAAATGCCTGTAGAATATATCCAAAAGGGTTCTTCTAAGCAGATTTTATAAAAGAATTATTCTACAAAGTATTTTTAGTTGGAATGAACTTTTATGAAAAATTATTAATAATTGCCCTAATAGATTCCTTTTAACTGATATTCTTTATTTCATTTCATTTCAGAAGCTAAACTACAAAACAACGAGATCACCAGCTACGTCTCCCTCCTATCTTCTCCTAATTCAAATGAACACAGTTCATTCTTAGGCTGAATGTTCATAGTCTTAGAGACATACCGTATGCCCATATGAAAACCCTATCAGGTTTTCAGAATATCTAATTGCTTGGAACCATCAATTGTATTGATGGGAACCATAGTAATTACAATTGGCAGAAGCAGGTCTGCAAAAGGTTTCATACTATTTTGAAATGCCTTCTGTGTCACTAGTAGCATGCGGTTTGGAAAACCCTTTCTTACTTGATAGTACTTTATGCATTTGTATTTTTACTTCTCAGAGAGGGTAACTAAGGATGAGTGCTGTATGACATGACTACACATGGAAAAATCTTTAGCTATGGTAGTCTTAAATTACTGCTTAACACTGATACACACAGTCTAAAAGAACCTGTTGAGAAAGTGCAGCCAAAATGTGGATGACTAGGTGAACCATTTACTTCCATCCATCAGAATCATAAAGAATGGTGGACAACACAGATATAGATCGGTTATTAAACATAGTGAGTTAAATTCATTATAAATAAAGCAATATAACAATTCAGCAACAACAACCGACTATTCTCAGTGTTCATAATATGGATGACAAAATAATATCAATATACATATATAGTTTATAGTATATTTTACAATATTTCAGTATTTAATAACCATGAAGAGACTGAGGAAAATCACAGAATTAGTAAGGGCATGTCAAAGACAAAGATAAAAGTGTTTTGAGATGCACAGTCTGATGAGTAATCTTTTATGATTGGCCAGATTCTAAAAAATTTCCTTTCACTTTCCTTTTTAAATTCTTATTTTTTCAAGCACATTCACATTTTTACATATCTGTCCTTCAGATATTGCTGGATTGTTTGATGGCACAAGAGAAAAATGGCATCTTCCGGAAGTGAAGTTTCACTGTCAATTTATTAATTATTTTCCTTCTTCCTTTTATAAAATTTCATGTGAGTACAATTCAAATAGTGAGAAAACTTTTTTGTAATTACCTCACCTTCAGATTTGTAGGCTGCAAGTGATGGATTGAAAAATCAGTTCTTTGTTTAACCTTACCTGCAAGGACAGGAACTTAGAACTTTTTAAGCCTGCACTCGTAAATGCAAAAAATCAGTTCTGTTCTCAGTTATATTTTGCAACTGCATTTACTATTGGTCTAAAAATATAACTAAGGAAAAACAAAGAGATGGATAATATCCCACCTGTTTTGAAAGTAAGGCCATTATGAGCCGGATATGGTAATTATTATCTTCAGGGTTATGAAAAGTACTGAGCATATGGCAATTTACATTTACTTAATTACATGTAGACTTAATTAATTGGTAGGTTTACCTGTACATTTACTAACATTTGCTCTCCTTTAAAAAAAAAAAAAAAAAAGCATGTTAAGTGTTAGCACTAGAGCACAATAGAAATATGTTCTTTGATAGGAAAAACATATTACAAAATCGTAGTAATGCATGCTTCTTACTACTACATATATTTCTCAAAATTCAAAGGAGCAGCTTAAGAGACCTAAATAGTTTACCAACTGGTGGTGGATGTTTATGGAAGGACTTCCAAGGATCAGACATTTTCTAAACTGTCGCTCTTAAATGTCTGAAAATAGGTATTCTAAGATTGGACTGGTGTCAAATGTCCAGAACATAGGCTCTTGGTGGAGTGTACTACCCCTCATGAATTTATTTTGACAGAAATAAAAGATCATTTACCAAAAGGTTATGAAAAATCATTAAATATTCTTAAACTCACGAGTTATATAAAAGTGAAAACCTTTCCTATAAAAAGAGCTTAGATATTTGTATCAATTTCACCAATTACAACTTAATAAAACAGAAGTACATTTAAGGATCATTAAACTGGATAATTCTAGACATGTTCATGAACAGATCATTACTTGCCTTTTTTTTATTTACAAAGTGGAAATAATAATGAAGTCATCTTTTTCTAGCAGCATTTCCAGTGAACCCCTAGTAAGATTATTTTCTGATTTATTCATTCATAAAAGGCTTATAAACTTTTACCTGAAAGCATGCTGCAACCATACATGATTTGCCTTTTCTAGACTCCTATATCTATCTGTTTTTCAATCTTTTTTGTTTTCATGATTTTTTATAGGCTTTTTGTTGTATATATGAATATACAGTATCTAATAAAATGGGGTTCAAATGGTAGTGCAAGTTTCATACTGGATAATAAAAAGAGCACTAACACCAGTAACACAACAGAGCCCTCACTCCAAACTGCTAGTTCCTGTTTTCCCTGAAAAAAGTACACTGTATCAACTTCAATAATGTGAGAGATGCAGTCCATTAGTAAATGGTCACCAACAGACAACTATGTACAATTAATTCACCAATCAATTACAAAACTGGGGAATTTTGCAACTCTTTTACCTGCAGACCAAGCCAGTGACAGTCTTCTTGGTTCTCTTCACAAAGCAGATCTTCATAACAACACCTCACATGTGCAGTAAGGCAACTGAAATCCTTTAATTTTAATAACATCCAATCTGCCTGTCAAATCAAATTATTGTCTCAATGACAAGCAATAAAGACAGCTTGAACACACTGTGAGTCAGGAGTAATAATTGATCTCTTGAATATTTTTCCCATGCTATGAACCTTGTGCTTCAAACGAGCATATCCCAACTACACTTCAGAAAACTCAGGCATAGCCACTTCAAAGCCTGGTGATGGCAATATAGTCATGCTAGAAGAAAGAGCAGTTCATATCAGTTTCCTCAGAATTCCACACCGATATACTTTATTAATGTGATTAAATCACATGCTTTATGATGCAAATGTGTAGGTGAATTTGTATTTAGGTTAGTAACAGTTTGGATGCAGTCACAGTTTCAGGAGGTAGACTTCCTTTCAAATAGTCCAAATGGGAAATGTTCATGTCATCTTTTGACCTTCCCCAAAAACTTCCTTCTGTTTTCATGATGGAAACAGTCATTCCATTTTAAAACATTTTCTATGAGATATCATAGATGTTTGCATATGTATTTTTATATGTCCATTTCAGTAAAGGAAATTTCATGTCTAAGCTTCTGAAAAAAATATTAGTCCCTATACTCTTTTTTCATGTTTTCTTCCAGAAGCTGTTTTTCCTCAAATTCTTAAGCAGTTCATAATATGATTTGTAATTTTCTTCTATAAAATACATCTCTTCCCAGACATGAATGTGAAAGACACAGAAATCAGTATTCTTTATTACTGAGCTGTTTCTTACCATCATAGGAGAAAGATACATTGTTTGCCAAAAGCCAACATTAAAAATAGTTTAAATGTGAGCCCTATAGTAAGGGAAAATCTTGCTGGCAGGTTCGTAAAAAAAAATCTTCCTAGGTGAATTATTTCTTTGCTGGTCTTTAGCACAGAATAGCATAGGTTCTGAACAGTCTCCCTGCATATCCACTCCTGTCCTTCCCAGACAAAAATGAGTCTGAGATCAACTATTCTTTTTTTTTTAATAATTAAGAATAAGATGAACCTTAAAAATGCCATGAAACCAAGAGGAGTTAGTAGTGGAACAGAATGTGGTGCAGCTTTCTATAGGCAGTATTACAAATCAAATAAGAAAATATGTTTTTCTAACTAAATAACAAAACAGACATCCACTCTAATCTCTATCACCTGTAACGTGCACAGCGGACCATTCATAAGTAAAGCAATCAAGATTGTTCTTATGCTAAATAGAAAAGTAATTTAAAGTGATAATTTATATCAGCAAGCATATTTAGATAAAATAAAAAGGAAAGAGTAAGATTTACAAACCGAGAGAGGCATCTGAAGTGGGACTTTGATCAAATACTGGTATGTAAATCGAAGACATAAAAAGACATACATAAACACATAAGCTTTTATCACTAACATTCCCAAGTTGCCTAGCATTCTGCTTCCACACATGTCCAAAACTATACCAGATAAATCAAGGCTGAGGGGTTCAATACCTAAACCTGACAAAGATTTTCAGACTAAGCAGTTCCCTGATGTATCTTTGCTGGAGCATACAAGCTCCCTTACCAAGCACTGCAGAGTGAGCCTTGGCACCTGACCTCCTCTGATAGAGATTCCCACTCAAGTTCTCCACATATTAAACTTTGAGTATGCAACACAGAGACTCACATATTCAAAGTTCATTTACAGCTCCAGCTCCCTGAGTAAACTCTTATACACACATATTCAAAACCACCCTAAATCAGCAACCTTGGGAGATTCTCTTTAAAGTAGGAAACTGTGAGTTACAGCGTTTGCATTTCACTCATTAATACCAGCCATTAATTTATACATATGTTTATTGATGTGCCATTATCAACATATTCTATACTCATAGCCAATGAAAATGGCATTTAGGTGTAATGGGAACAACATATTCACAGGATATAAATTAACTACTGAGGGAAAAAAAAATACTATTGCTGACACAATTCCCCAACACTTACCACCTCAAAAGGCACTATCAACTGGCATACATATGCAAACAAGTTCAAACAGATTTCACATTGCTAATAGGTAACTAGTTTATCCCGCAAATACACAGTGTCCCCTGCTGTGATGAAAGGAGACATGCCCAACATATTAAAGTTACACTGAACAAAGAAAGAGATTTTAGGAGAAGACCCAATTGTTATACAAGTACAATGCTAAAAGATGCTCTCCACAGCACCAATGACTACTGATGAAAGCAATATAGCCTTGATATTTAACTGCACGCTCAATCTGATATTGAAAAAAAATGCATAAGAAGAAGGAATCAGTGTCATATACTGAAGATTATATTATCTGCTATTGAAGGCAATTATCATAAGTCCAACAACCAGGATTTTCATAATCAGCTTCAGTCATTTCATAAAATACAAATCTGCAACTTGGCTACAAGTATGTGCCCCTGCCATACAAACAGAAGTAACTTCATCTTTTTCTGCTGAATTAAATATTGATGTAAACATTAACAAACACTGTGGTTAAGGTGATGTGTTGAAAGATCAGCTGATAGTGTACATCAACCAAACATCATCAGGAAACATTTTATGGGCAGACAGGCAAAAAGTAATTTTAGATTTCAAAATATCATCCTACTAAAATAATCAGAAAAACCTGACTTGATTTACTCAATAAACTATGAATATTTCATATACTTATATTCAGTAATTTTAGAACATTCCAAATGCTTTCATATTGATTTTACAATTTTTACTACAAATTAACTAATAAATATTACCAAAAGTTTTTTAAAGCTACACTTAAAAAGAAATTTCACTTTTAAAAATTTCAATTATCTAATTTAAAAAATGTCATGACTTCATTTTTCAGATTAAATTAGGGATCTTCTACTATTGACCCATACTAATGCCACTTCTAATTTGAAGGCATGAATTATTTCTGTTGAAAAGTAATTTTGAGAAGAATTTTAAATCAAGTTCTACCACCAGCTTTTCTGAGGTTGAGGACAAATTTTAACTGTATAGCTCAATGCGTTAATACTTTATCTCTTTAAGAAGATATTAATTTTCATAGAAAAAGAAGAAAAATACTAAGCCTTAAAGAGCTATCAGTAATATTTTTCATCTTAAAAAATACTTGTTCCATGGCATTATTTTTCCTTTCTTTATATTTCAATTTAGAAAAAAATCTTGAAAAATCAGTATATTTGCCACCTCTGTAGAAATTCTATGTCTGTCAATTTGTGCACACTAAACCTTTTGAAAGTATCAAGCTCAAATTTTTCAACTTATTTATTTGACTTTTTGCCCTTGTTTTTTCTGACTCTCTGAAACATTGCAGTTCTTTTGAAGAAAACAGTCAAAACTGGAGAATACGCTCCTTATTAAATACCTTAGAATTACATATCTGGATATCTCTACAGCATAAGAAGCCAAATGATAAGACATTTTACAGAAATGATCTTTGAAAACAAATTTATCTAATGTATTAATTGAAGATAAGTATCTACACAGATGTTCAAGAAGTTCAAATAGAGGAGCATGACACATAGGAAACAATAGCTGTCTTTCTCTTCTTGCTTTCTTGGAGTTTGTGTTATTGTTACCATTATACATTTTTAAGCTTGTGCAGCTTTGCCATTTCTGATAGTCATATCAGATTTATAGTTTTGCCTCAGCAAAACCATGGCACTGGTGAGTAACCTTCTTCCCCAGTTCCCTGCAAGGGTCCATTTCTTGCTCCCTGGTGACACCAGTGGTGGTCTTGTTGCCTACATCAGGTGAGGTGTCTGGCTGTTCAGGCAGCACTTGCTGCTCAAGCAGCTGCTCCTGTTTCCTCAGGAAAACGTCAGGAGGAGTATATTGATTCAGTTAATTCATTTTTAGGATAGTAAACGATTTTAATGGAAGAAAGATTTGTCATGATATGCATGCTCAGTCTGATTGGTGAATGGATTAAGGCCCCATTATCAAAAACAGACTTTCAAGGAAACCTTTTTTTAAATGGCATGACCCAAATTCACTGTTCAGAAAGTGTGGATGACAAGGCTTTCCCTTTGCAAGAGCAATGATTTCATTACACTATCACTAACAGCTCTGTTTTCATATGAACAAGGAAAGAAGACATTTGCAGCTTTAGAATACAACATAAAGTAATTGCAGGGAGATCATGCCAGACTAAACCAATAGCTTTCTTTTAATAAGATAACTGATATGCTTGATTAAATATCTATCTGGACTTCAGCAAAGTATTTCATACAACACCACATGTGAAAAGGTTAGTTAAAGTTGAAAATACATAGGCTAGTAGTGAAATTGAAAGGTGCATAAGGAAGTGGCTAAAGAAGAAATGACAATAAGTTGTTCTGAAAGGTTAATCAGGCTGAAAGACAGTTGACAACCAAGAGGCAAATTTTGGAACAGAAAGTATTTATAAATTGGGAATTAAAAAATTAGAATGGAAAAGTAAATAAGTTCCTAAAAGAAAGTCAAAGAAGAGATTCCTATCAGAAAAAGCAAAAACTTCTAAGATGGAGTTTGCTAAGTTTATAATGCTAATACAAGAAACTTGGAGACCAAGAAGGTCCCTGTTGGTCCTGGGCTTCAATATTTCTTACCCCTTATATTCTTTTATCAAATTCTGTTACCTTAACCATCAGCATATCACCACACTCTGTATGTAGCCCATGCTTTCTTAAAGCACATCTATCTCCTGAATTACTTGATTTGAATTACTCAAACTAATATTCTTAGGAGTTACCACTCATGACCTACGTGATAAGGTTCCTCACCCTCAAAAGCCCATTTAAGCCATTTTCAGTGAAAAAGTAATCAATGCATTTCTTCACGACCTCTAGCTTTACTGCTGTGCCTCTTCTCCTTCTCTTGTCCTTATTAGTTGTCTTTCTCAATTCTTAATCATTTTCTCCTGCTTTTCTGTTTTTTCTTAATATTCATTAACACTTGTTAACACTGTTTTCCTTAGCAAATATGAGGAATTCCAATAGCAATGATTCATTCTTTTGCATACATTACCTGCCAGATTCACAGTTCAACTTTGCTTTTAGAAATTATTTCATCTGAACCATGGATATCAATATTACAGATCTGGGAGAAACTAAATAAATGTGAAGGATATTTAAGCCTGTCTCCTTTGTCCTCACCAACTTGAAAAAAAATACACTAAAAATGTAGTGTACCACAAACATAAAAATGGTAAATGTTCTGGTATTGTCCTTTCCATTTGCATATTCTCTGTTCATCTGAAGTTCATCATGCCTATTTCTGGACTTACTGTACATGGGTAAGACATGTATAATCAACCCTTAAACTAAATTTCTTTCCTGCCCTGTGTGCAGGTGTTCTGCAGGCAGCTGTTCTGCATGTGAACTAAAAATTTAAAAAATATCCTTACCTTTTAGGTGGATCTGTGATAAGCTTCGCTCTGCTGGAAATCGCTCTCATATACATCATGCACAAGCCTTACAGGCTAAGAGACCAGTACCTAATAAAAAATTCAAAGTCACTGCACGTAATAGGTAATGAAGTGCTGGTTCTAGGCAGCAGCACAGGAACTTCAGGTGTTTGCTTAATATTCACTAAGCATTTTCCTAAATAGTCCATGCACATTTTTTAAAATTTCTTTCACATAATGCTGCACTTTTTTCGATCCTATAAAAGACATTTGTTCAATAATATCCACTAAGTAGCTGGGCCTGGGGAAAAGGTATCATTTGCACAAAAGAATTAGAAAGACATTTAGTAGAAAATGACATCTCTTTGAATACAGCATTCCAGTAAAATACTATAAGAACTTAGGCAAAGCAAGTTAATGTTTGCATTACTTATATTTCATTTGCAAAACCCAATTTGAATTATTAATTTAAACATATTTAAAGCCTAAATAGCACAGACAGGAACAGATGAACAGGTTAACATGCAATGATCATATACATAGATTAAAAAATGTAGTGTAGTTAGTGAGCTTTTCAATTAGAAAAATGACATACATGAATAAAATAAAACATATCTCTTGTTTTTAACAACTAATTTTTTTTTCTTTTCCTACATTTCTAGAGTCACTTAGTTTTCACAGATTTTTGCCATCCAGCATTTGTATACTGTCAACTTCTAAAGGATTGGTAAGTACAGAAAATATAGGGGGAGAAAGTAGTAAAAGTATATAATAGGAAAATGATAGTATGAAAGAAATTGCGGCATATTGAGATTACCAGCTCTCAAGATCAATAAAATCTTAACATATGGCTCAAAATATAAAAAGCCTTTAAAATGGTCATTCCCTTTTATAAAAATATACATTGTTTTGGCTTATAAAAAGAGACAGTCCACAGAGAATTTTATATAAAATAGTTTCTGACAAAATTATTTTAAAATATTGAAAAACAGTATATTAAAATGTATGCTGAATCTGTCATTTTAACTCCACAAGGACAGTCTCTTCCTTAGTTAGAAAACCTATAACATGCGTAAGTCTACTTAGCAGCCTGTGAACAATGCGGCAGAATGTATCCCTAAAATATCTTTAGAACAATGTGTAGTGTACACCTTCTTTCTTCATATTCCATACTAAAATGTACAATAGAAATGGACTGAGACATAATTCTGTTACCCTGACACAAAATTCAGAGATCCAGGAACTATCTGCCTCTCCCCAAAACACACTGAACCGTCTCGTCATTTTCTTGCCTTCTATAAGCAATAAATTTAAGGAAATACACAAATATGTGTGTGTGCGAGCATGTGTGTATATGTCTGTGTAAACCTCAAGGGGGAGAAAACACTATAGCAAAGGAAAACAAAAGTAGAATTGATTGAGATTAAAAATATTCAGGTAACAGATTGACTGCTCTTAAACTCTTGGATTACTTTCCAATGTCCAGTACTATTCTTCACTTCTTCTCAAGGGAGAGTGAAAGAATTGCCTATTTTTCACAAGAGGTAGAACCTTGAAAGACAGGTAATGGCCATTCTGCTGCAAGATCATATAACCACAAACTCTGAAAACTTGATATTTAAGTTGAGCAATATTTTCAGAGATGTGGATTTTGAAAAATGGTTATGTTCCTCCATCTTACTATGGCATCTTTCTGTGGTAAGATAAACCTGATGTACACACTTGTAAGATTCATATAGAAGAAATGCCATAAGGGAGAAAAATGGGAAAAAAGGCAACATCTCTATCAATAAGCAAACACGGGCCAGGCGCAAGAAATATACCCAAACCAGTTCAGATGCAGGTAGAGCACTATTATAAGTCTATTTTTGCATGCCCGTTTAAATTCTGTAAGCCTCCATAAATGCAGTTATCATTACCATTGTTGCCTTATCATTCTCAGTGATTGCTCTCTTTCAGTCAAGTACAAAGGCAGGCTGAATATAAATGTTTTGTCATAAAACTGCTATTCAAACAATAAAAAGGGTTATAATAGTACTAAAAAAATCACCCCCAGGGCTGCAGCACAGACTGGTAGTATGCATATTCAGGCAGCACAAAGCAGTTCTAGTCACATACTTCTGCCCATAGGACCCTTCCACTGCATCTGTACTTAATATCAGCATGTTGCCAAAAGTGATCCAGATATTATCAGGTAGTCAAGATATAGAGAACATTTTGGAATCCCATTCAATAAGAGGAACACAGTTTAATATTATTGCATATTTGTATTGAATTCAGCAAATATCAACAAATTTAGCTTAAGGATTTGTCTTTAATTTTTAAAAAGAAAACTTCTTCAATTATATTTTCTGCCTTTATCCAAAAATGCTTTTGTTGGTCCCAGGTCTAGCCACGTAGTGCCACCCAGGGGCCAAATACAACATGGTTCAACACTGCCATCTTGCCAAATAGCCTCAAAAAAGCATTATGCAATACATCCCAGACCATCTTCTGCACGGGCTTGAGTATTCTTTTTAAAATGTCTCTTTTGGTATCCTTTTTTGTAGCATAGAGACAAGAGAGGTAGGGTCAGGTCAGACAGGGAAGGGTGAAGGAACATGTAACAAGCAAGGGACCACCAAAACAAAACAAACTAATTGCTCCCATAGAGTGACAGGATGGTTATCTGATCCAAGGAAAAAAAAAAAAAAGAAAAAGAAAAAAACCCCCACAGGTAGAATTTAAAACAAAAGGTTTATCAGCACCGAAAGCCCACTGCCCTGGGTAAATGTGCTTCCTTGCAACAATAAAGACAAATAAAGTACTAAAAAAGGATAAAGCAGGAGATTACAGACCTAGCTGTGGTTTGATAAATGGCACTCTACTCCACTCTGCTTATTGTGTACTTCATACCTCGCTCTTGAATATGGAAGAGAATTTTATTAAAGATTTAGCCACGGTGGTGGTGGTGACTGGCTCACAGTAATTTTCCTACAAAGTAGTTTAATCTATCACAGGGCAGACAGTGCACCTTCTTACCATGTATCATATCTGTCTATTGAGTAAGTGCTATCCAAATCCAATTTCTTTTCATTTTTGGAACCCGTGATGCATATTCAAGATACATTTTCTTTTTGTCTGTGGCCTAAATTAGGTGCTGTATAAAGAAAAAAAGAAAAAAGAAGTGAAGTAATAAAAAAGACTGGACTCTGGAGGCTACATTTCTCAGTGGGCATTTTCTTTCTTTTTCTGCTTTTTTCCGTAAAGATTCAGTACAGTACTAATGATGCAAAACAATGGGCATGTATGGTTGTCACTGCACTGATGACACTGCTGGTGCACAGCCATACCTCCAAATCCTTGTCCCAGCTCTTACAGGTGAAACTTATAAAACCACTGCAATAAAGCCTTAACTTTCGTTAATATTTCAATGCTTGTTTTCTGCATTTAATTAAAATAATGATCAAAATCATTGTGCTTCATTTTACTGAATGATCTGAGGCTGGAAAAATTGTTGGTTTAGGCAATCAAAAATAGAGTCTAAGGATTTAGATATTATAGAATTGGGTGCAGGTTTTTTTGCCCAGCCAAGCCTAAATATATCTTCTAACAATTTCTTCATTTTAAATATAAATGACCCTATATGATACAACAAGAAACTAAGAAACTAAGTACTTCTAGTGTCTGATAACTTCTCAGTTCTGATAAGTATTTCCTCCCAGACCATGGCTTTTGGTTTAGGGACTGGGGGATTCTTCTGTTTCCTTACTTCTGTATGTTAGTTGAGCATGTTTGCTAAACTGAGGGAGAAATTCAAGATGTCTAATCCAAAATTGATCATTACATCTAGACACCCCTTTTTTGGAAACTACCATTAATACAGAATATAAGTAGGCCTCCCAGATCTCAGCATGAAGCACATCAAAGCACAAAATATACAGGTAGTTCAACAAACTTTCCAGGGGCAACTAAAGGTGATGGACTTGGTCCTTTGTGGTTCATATCCTCCGTGTATTAGAGTCTGATTCCATTCTCTTTGTTAAACAAGCACCTAAGACCAGTGTATGCATTTCAAGGTGATAATCAGAACGTTTAATCTAATAACATGTTTGAATTCATGCCTGCTACACTATGGATGATTATCAGATGTTAAATTTGCAGTGCCAAGAGAAAATGAATTTTATATATATGAGTATTTTTTTACCTAGAGTAGCTTCCAAAGGGCAATCCTGGAAATGTAAGAGTCTTAGCCTAGAAGAACTAGCCCATATCATCAAATCTATTCCAGCTTTGGTTCAATGGAAGGATCTTTTTCAGGCTGTATCAACAAGAATCTTTCACCTTGATCTTCTTTTTCTGACATATGCAAGAGGCTGGAACAGTTACCTCTAACATGTTTTTTCACTTGATATCCATGATATCATATTTTTCTCTCAGACTTTCTGTTTCTAATCTCTGTCTTCTTATCACCACATTTTTCCTTAATAATTTAAGCATCACTATCCTAGTGCCTGTAGACATAGTCCCATTCAGGTCTGAGACTTCAACAACAGCAGAGACTACAAAAAATGGTGTTCACGTACTCAGTACTAATGATTTTCATTAGTCTCTGTAAAATGTGTGCATGACTAACAATTTCAGTCCATATTTCACCTTAGACAAGACTACTGAAAAAGCAAGTCAGGTTAGCATACTCAGTTTGCTGAGAGCTTATTGCTCCCTAGAAGTTGTTCTCAAAGTCTTTCCTAATCAGCTCCCTGCCTCTACAAGGAGAACACTTACACTCAGAGATGAATTGAAAGGATTGCCAAATTTTTCATTCTATTATGAGATTTCTTCCTTGATTCCATTACAGATCATATTTTTATCTAGTGAACAATATACACTGTTAACATACACTTTGAATGAAAAGACATACAGCTTAACCCTTTCATTTTCTATTTCAGTTTTTCCCATAGTGTTAATATTACAGAATCTCATTATTTCTTTGTTCAGATGTAAATCACTCTATGTCCTGTTTCTTCCAAGCTGACAGTTTAGTTATCTTTGACTGCAATGTCCACTACTGCTCCTGTGAAAAGTATTCTCTGAGGTAGCACTCATGTAGTGATATCCCGTGAGAGCCTGAAAATAATTTCAATAGAGTTCAATTCTTGCAATTTTTCCTCAAAAGACAGGCTTTTTCTGGACTTTTTACATTTATTGAGGTTACAGTTGTGGTGCTTCTTTAGTTTTCTAATGCCTTTCTGCCTAATGTCTTTTTTGCAGTACTGCAGATCCTCTATCGTATCCACAGCATCGGGGCACTGCCTACTCTCTATGAGCATCTTTCTGGTCTTTATTCTTACTTAGCAAAGTAAATTACTTTTAAAATTTGGATTGGTCAGCACCAGCTTTCCAATATTTTCTGTTCGAGGTCCCAGACCCATTTGGTTTTCAGAGGACTCAATTAGCTCCCCAACCTGCAATATTTAAATTTATCTTTAAATAACTCCCAAACACTTTTAGAGTCTAAACTTTGCTTAGAAAAATGCTTAGAAAAAGCATCTGGTTTATATTTATATGGAGCGGAGTACTCTTCAAATTTCTCTAATACAACTAGTTTTCTTAGGTGATTTAACTGAGGACTACTGAAAACATCAAGTGATTGTCATCCTATCAAAAGAAATAACACTACCACTTAATGTCTTTATTCTTAGGTATCTATTTCTTGCAGTTACTTACTGGAAGTGCTGTTTAAACCTTATTCTGTTGTCCTACACATCTTCAGAGAATTTATAATGGATAGAGACTTAACAACTCTCTTTTTCCATCAAGGATATTTTCTCAGTTACTTGTGAAATTTTATCTCATTTTCTTGAGGAAACATTCTGATCTATGGAGTTTGACAGAGGCCTGTATTATTATTATATGAGTTGCAGTTGTTCTTCACTACACACTATTAGGTAATACACACTGTACTAACAAAGTGCAATTTGCCATGGGCTTTCACAGCTATGGTTTCCCACAGACGGAACCAAAAAATTGTAGATGATAGCAGAGACAAGGTAACCAAAAAAAGACCTTACACAATCTGCTTACATGAAATGTCATAGCAGCAAGGAAGAAGGCTGCTCACTTTCTATGCTGGAAGGAGAAACCTAACTGAAGTATGCCACTAACCTGGGGAAGAGGATATTGGGTGTTTGAAGAAGATACTTTGAACATGAAGAGTAACAAATATTTAAGACAAGAACTAACTAAATGAGCATCCAGACTTTCACATTAAATAGCCTGGCCCATGTAATTACAAATATGAAAAAGAAACTAAGGAGAGAATAAGTCCAGGACCATCTCAGGACGATCCAAAAGTTTTGAAAATCTGTCACTCTGGATATGAGAAAAATGCAGTTGTACATGAAAGAGATCTACCAGCTTAGATATGTGCAGAAATAACTTGCTATAGGAACAGAATTACAGGAATGTTGCAAGTCAGAAACACTGACAGAAAGCATGGAGGAAAAAAATTGCAAGATATCTGTTAGAATTAGATATGCCTTTATTCACCATCACATTCAGAATGATACATTCATAAAAACTTGGGACAGTATCTGACCAGAAAGAAAAAACAGTTTAAATAGAAAAATTAGAAATCAATAATGCAATGAAGAAAAGTCTTATAGTACTTTAGAGTAGCTTGAAAACTAAATGATCAGAAAAACTGATTCAGCTACACTGGTATAGGATGAACCTTCACATTGAGTTAGAAACACTGTATTTAACATGTACCTGTTTTGTTGTCAAATACCTTCTTTGATGAATTATAATAGAATCACTGTCATTCCAGAGACAAATTAAAACTGTATTTTTCATTTCATTTCATACAGAGGTTGGTCTTTTTCTGCAGACATCTGTATAACCTTGTCATTTTAAGTTGCAATGATAACCAAGTACTAAAGCAGCTATTGCACACCCACACACCTCTGGCTGTTTATACCTTTACTGGTCTGAGAAAAAACCTTGCATCAGCCAGACTGTGGACTAATCCCTAAGGCCAGATCATCCTTTGACAAAAGCAGAAAGTACTGCCCTAAAATGTTACTTCAGGCTAGCTGCCATATTTTAGCAGGGAGATAATATTTCTAAGAATCTGGTTGTGCATCCTTTGAGATGACAAAAAGCATCTCAAGCATTTACTTATTCACCTAGTTTACCCTGTAAAAATTTTGAAACCTACGTTCCTTTTTGGAGTTTTTCATTATTGAGTATTTAGAACATCTCTTTTCTCTGTTTTAAACCACTGTATGGGTTTTGGTCCTGAGTCTCAATTAGAACAGTACACACTCCTCTCATTTTCAATAATTGGGTCTGAAGAATAAGTCACATTACTTCTTACTTGACAGAGGACAATATGAATTAGAGTAATAAGAAATTATATTGCAGCAAGAAAGTAAGACTTAAGGTGAAGGAATCTCAATGTTACACATCAGCAATCAAAGATGTTATAAAATTGTTCTTTTAAAACAATCTAAAATCAACTATTAAACATTAGTTCAAAATTCAGATTAAACTTTACAAAATCCGATTGTACTGAAATATGGATATACAGATATCACTCCAACATAAAGCCAAGTGTTTGTCATGGCATACATCCATGATACAATCATGTGAAATATGTATGACAACCTCAAATAAGATTCAACCGATGTGACTATTTCATGAAGTATTTACAGGTAATAGACCAAAGCCAGTAATTCTAAATCAGAGCAGCTTTCTTGAAATCTAGGTAGCAGCACCGGTACTCTACATGGACTCTACCTGAGAAACTGACCAAGGAAATATTTTTTTTTCTAAGTAAAAAATTATCTTTTTACTAATTTTGATTAATAGGAAATACTTGAAAATGTCTTTTAAGATTGTATTGATTTTCCCACCTAAACCAAAAATATTTCTGTGAGAGATCTAATTTTGGTACAAGGATCAACGGATATGCCAGATATGTCCAGATACCTGGCTTCACACTGTCCTTTCCCTTCTCAGCTACTTCTGTCAAGATTTGTATCCTGTCATGTCCACAGCAAGCACACACTTCTTTAGCCCTCCTGCAGGATTGGGTTCTCAGTCTGGACCAGAAAAACCAAGTAAGCCAAGCGGGACATTCCCTGTGAGACAGCGGAGCAAAGCATGCCGCCTTGAGGTGAGGAGGGTCCACCCTGCTCTCTCACCTGGATACCTCAAACTTTCAGTGAATGTTTGGAGCATTTAGTAACCAAAGGCTCAACATAATTAAAGAAATAAAACCAGTCATTAAACATCATACACTGCCATCACACTCAGATGATACTCAAATAGTACGTATGATATACATATTTGGTTCTTCTGTGTTTGGCAAGCAAGTTGGACCTTCACCATTTGAGTAAAAGCTAGGAAGAAATTTTAAAATGCAAATATGTTGATGTTTCTTAGACTCTTCAAAGGTTTTTTGGGAATTTTTAACATATATTTTTTCCCCTACAAAGGGAATATCACTCAGTAACACAACAAGTAGGTTCAACTGTTATGGTTATATATGCAGTAAATAAAAATATGCAAAGAAATTTATTATTGTTGAAAAGCATAATAAAATCTAGGAGATATTCACAGATGCAGGAAGATTCCTCTGTCCTCCTTGAGCTCATTAAGAAGGTGAATAAGGAAATTACCTCTTCTGTCTATGTATTCAATATCAGCTTTATCTAGAAACAGCATGGTTTCATTAGTATCTGTCACAACATTAGCATTATATTAGAAATGGCTTGAAGCCAATATCCCAGGTACAACAGTCCCAAACCCTGGGAAAGGCCAGATACAGGCTGTGCAACACAGAGCGCCTTTGCATCTTATGAATGATGGTTTACCGCTGGAAAATTTTACTTTTCTTTCTTGGTCTCATCTATCTAGGACTTTTTCATATAACCCATGGCTAACAATGTATTTTTCTAGGCTAAATTACTGCAGACATAATGATATTCAGATAGAAAAAAAAAATCACTGAATTATATTATTGCTCAATATAAATATTTGCCCAGAAGTGTTTCTCTAATCAATATTTAAAGTGAGTCAAGGAAGTTTAATAGCTAAATCTTGCTCTCATTACATGTCATCATCCTTTAGCTGATATCTTCTGAAGCTATAGACCCCTCAGAGGTTGGGAGAAAGCAAACAATTAATTTCTTAAAATTTTCATAAGAAAAAACTTCTCATTTGAAAAAATATAACAAAACTGGATTAACATTTTCATGCAGTCAGGATGGCACTACCATAATGCAATAATTTCTTTAATAATGAAATATGTTTTGATCCTATTATATGTTTCAGAAATAATTATATCTTATCAAAGCACATAAGAAAATTAAAATACAAATGGTTCACAAACAAAAACCATTGTAAATCATAAGCAATGTATGGATATCTATTAGGACAAAGACTGTACTTAGGGAACATGGGTATATCTGTGTGCATGCGTGCTCATGCACATATTGTGGTGGTGCCTACCAGAAATTACTCCTGATCTGGTGTCTGTTATTTCTGCCTATATGCCATGGCACTGTGCCGAAATCCAAGTTAAATCTGTATTTGCACTACAATTTTCAGTGTACCAATGAATAAAACATATTGTTGCTTTCTTTCAGTTATGAAGATACCTCCTATTTTGTAAAAAGTGTTACCAAACCCTCACATATGAACATGATATTGAACCTTTTTGCAGCATGAGCCACTGATGAGCATTGAAGAACTAGATGACAAAGTACTAAATAATTTACTGACAGCGTACTTGTCTCTTACAATGCCAGCTCTGAACTGGGAAACCAAAGCACTAGGTGGTACCCTAGACACTGACCCAAATAAAGACGTCTGCCCCAAACTGCTTACTATGAAAGCACAAGACCAACAGAAACTTTTAGAACTAAGGGGCAGATAGAAAAGTCAAGGAAACAACATTATTAATGGAAAAGTCAGTAGTCTCTAAATATCAGCCGGGTTTATTAATTATAATTTATACTGTGAATGTGCTATTTTTAGTCTCAAATGCTGAAAGTTGCCTAGGGGAATGAATGCCTAATTTCTGCAGGAGCTATGTATCCAAATCAAGTTTTCTAGATAATTTTGCATACATCAGTTGAATTTCTAGGTAAAAGAGATATTTTTGAACCCACGTAAATGCACAGACTGTGATTCATTTCACTCATTAGTAGATGAAGTAATTTTTTTTTAAAATTCAATGCAAAAAAATTATCTGCATTATCTCCCCAAAGCCTAAATATGTCTTTTAAAAAATGTTTAACACTTGAAAGTTCTAGTTAATGCAATATTTTCCATGTAAAGCTTGATCTGCCATGACGAATTATCAAAGATGGCACAGACCTCTCAGATCAGCAAAAATCAAATGAGCATTTGTAGTCTCAGGAGCCTTTTGTTGTGAAACTGGGAAAAATACATTGGCACACAGGTACAGTTACTTCACTGCTTTCTCTGCTATCATATTTGTGTCTCAGATGACTACAAGAGTAGTGCCAAGCCTAGCACAAAGATGAGGCAATCAAGAATCAGGAAAACAAAATAATTAGAAAAAAATGACCCAAACCAGAACTAAATACAACAAAAGCCACTACATATCATCAATAAAGAGAATTTTATTCATGTGCATTGATTAGCATTGATTAATTATGGCAAGTGTGGTTTAGGAAAACATTTTAAGAAAATCTTTCAAGAATCTTGAAGTAAATTATCTTATGGAAGTAAGATGATGTAACAGTGATACTACTAGACTGGAAACCTGGAAGGACTGCTGCTGATGACTACTCATTTTCACCGTGCTAAAACAACCATCACCTTGTATTTCTTAGTGACTTAGTTTTCAGCTAAGCCTTAGCAAAACAATGCATGAATTCATTCTTACCTATGACATGCTTTCAGATGCTCCCATGAAATGTACTTTGAAGACCTGGATTCAATACACTACTAGACTGCAGTGCCCAACATTGCTTTACGGCCACCTGCTTTATGGACAATACTGACCTCATTATTTAATTTCCCATTGCCTAAACTCTTCTCTGGCAATGGAGATAATACTTGCTTTCTCTCTATTTCTATATTTATTCTGTACAATACTATATTTTTTCTGTACATCATTACATTGGAGGTTGGAAGAACCAAAGGACTATGAGAATACGTGTTGCAAAGACACAGATGTGACATCGTTTAGCCAGAGCTTTAGCTGTTCTGTTTCGGGCTCCAGAAAAAGGTGAGTAAAATCAATAATGAACTTAACTATCATGAAACAAGTATTCTCAACCTCTTCAAGATAACACCACTTAATATTATTTAAATTTGCACATCACAAATATTAATCATGTTTAACTGCTATCCAGCTTGGTTTTTGTTGATGTTTTCCAGTCAGATCAGAGAAGTCAAACACCAAAATAAGTTCAGCTGTCTGAAATTGGAATGCAAGGCACAGGGAATAAGAGATTGCACAAGAATATTATTTTTGCAATATAAGGAAGGATTAAGTGCTATATAGTAATGTACTAATAATGCCAAGAACAAAGGAGGGAGAAGAAAGGTAAACTTGGATTTTTAGCACTGTTGATAAATTTGGATGAACTTCAAGAATCTAACTCAGAACAGAGTGACCCCAATAGCGAAAGAGGCATGTGGGGCAAGCTAGAAAGAAACTACAAGTAGCAGAGAGGCAAAAAGGTGTCCCCTTGGCCTCAAACTATTAATTACCAACTAGCAAAGCTGTACCATGGATTCACTGCTCCAGCATTTCTCCTCCAGAGGTTGCTGCTAGTCTGCCTCATTATCATCTGGATGGAAAACAACACTCTTTCCTGGGAGTTCTCTGCAACAGTCTTATTGATTAAGTTCCCACAGTGTTAAATCATTCTGTAGCTTTCACTCCTTTCTGTCTACCTTCCCACCCCTGAATAATAAAAGCTTTGGTGGATTTATGGGGGTGGTGCAGTAGATGAGGAGCATTTGATAAACACCATAGCATAATACAGTTTCTATTTATGCAATGCCCTTAGCTTCAGAACATTTCACATGCCAAGGCAGTATTTAAAAAAGCAAAATTAAACTAATCTGACTTTGTTCTTGCTTGCATACTGCTTCTGTTACCCTTAGGAATCTCTGCCAAACACATCCAAATGTGTCCTTTCCTGGCTGTAGTGAATTTGAAATAACAAGTTAAAAAACCTAGTGAGGCAATGATGGCTCCCTTTTCATCATCCTTCAAGCTGGAGTTGCCCAACAACTTCAAAATACATTTCTTGTTATTTTTTCACAGGCATACATCTGAGATATGCAAATCTATGTAACACAATTTAAAAAAAAAAAAAAAAAAGCAAGAATGAAAATTTAATTTCTACTAGAAATAAAACTGAATTATCTCTCATTGTGAAAGAATCTATCCAGAATCATAGATACTTATGTCACTGAAACAAAAAAAAAGGTTTAAGATTAAGATTATTATAGGCTTGGCTGTGTTATTTTGGAACTGGGAGTAACTGGAGATTTTTTGGAATGGGTCATGCATTTATGAGACACTAATAGTTAAGTTTCCTTAGAGGACCCAGGCAAGGGAAGATGCAACTCATCCAAATGGACCCTGAGCTACGCTGAGGGCAAGTGGACTTACAGAGAAGCCTCAGGAGAGATGTTCTGAAAGTGTAAAACTAATGGTTATTATCCAGAAAAAAAAGTTGAAAGTGACTGAAACCAGCACTTAAGAAAAGACCAAGATAAGTGCATGTTAGAAAAGAGGAGAGAGGAAAATGAAGCTGGACCATCTTTTTGGCAACATGACCAAGTGATAAATTTCAGTCGATAAGGACTTTCAGCTGAAAATGGAATATTTCTCATTCAGTCAAAAAAAACCCAACCCCAAAACATAATGTCTGTTACAATACCAAATCACTATGGGACTTTAAAAATCCTACAAGAGGAACTCTTGTTATGCATAGAAATGTTTTCTTAAGTAAAAATATCAACGAGATTTTATTATTAACTCAAACTTTCAGTGCACCATTTTGAATTTAAATCTGCATTTGTGAAATGCAGATTTCACAAATCTGGTTTTGGGGAGGGATGAGAGTTCAAGGTTTTTACTATCTTTTTCATATTACTGATCATTAAATGTAGCAATTTCTCTGATCAGCTTTTATTCTGCCCATGGTTGCAAATCATATGATTTCTAGTACCTTACTGCCAGCAGCAGGTAGATTGACTCCCTCCATACAAAGGACACGGCCTCCTTTCTCTTTCCTACAGTCATTTTTAAACAAGCTAGATGTTGTCACAAATGCACCTCTTAGGCATGTTCAGCTGAGGGAGGCCAGTGCCTGCTGTTCACCCAGTGGACTCTGCCTTGCAGTGCTAGGTGTGTTGTCAGGAGCAGCCAGCAGGAGCTGAGCCTGCAGCGAGGACAGTTCTTCCTCTTCTGCAACCAAAGGGATAGTCTTGTTTTCTGCATTCCTTTCTTCCTGGATATACCATTAAATAATTATTGGGAGGAAACATTCCCAGAAAGAGAGGAAGAAAAATTGCTGATACTCTAAGTTACCAGGCACTTACGCTTTGATTCAACAGGTGAAGGGTAGCACTGCAGGAGAGAAATTAAGCAACTACACTGAAATGAGTTCAATATGAAAAATGGAAAGCTCAGGTCACCAATATAATCTAAACACAATAAAACCTGTGGCAGGAATATGTGTGTTATTTCTAATATCCCAGCTTATTCCTGCTACAAAGAATTACATTTTGCTACCTAATGATATCAACAAGTTTACTTTGATCATTTGAATTTTACTCCCATTTCCCCCCCCCCCCCTCTAAATTCTTGGTTTGTGCCTACTTCATTAGTTGTTAAATTTTAAGCAGGGTGTATACATTTACATCTTGTTTGCCTCTTGGTATTGTTTGTGAGGGGCATATTTTCTTACCCGTCTTTACAGACAGTACTAACTTATTCCGCAAAAGTTCCCCCTGATTCCAATCCAAATGCTCACAGAGTAAATTACTAAATAGAATCAGTGAAAACAGAAATTTTGCATGAGTTTATGCATTTAGCTTTAAAAGGAAAACAAAACAAAACAAAACAGAGGTATGCTCTGTACTTCTTAGTACTAAACATATATATGCATATGGTCCCAGAGAGTAGTGGTCAGTGGAGATAAATGCAGCTGGCAGCCAGTCACAAGTGGTGTTCCTCAGGGCTCGGTGTTGGGACCATTTCTGTTTAACATCTTTATTGATGATCTTGATAAGGACATAGAGTGTATCATCAGTAAGTTTGCAGATGACACCAAGTTAAGTGGGAGTGTCGATCTGCATGAGGATAGGGAGGCAGTACAGAGGGACTTGGATAGATTGAATCAGTGGGCCAATGTTAATGGGATGAGCTTCAACAAGGCCAAGTGCCAGGTCCTGCACTTGGGCCACAACCCCATGCATCGCTACAGGCTTGGGGAGGTGTGGCTGGAGAGCTGTCTGGAAGAAAAGGATCTGGGGGTTCTAGCTGACAAGCAGCTGAACATGAACCAGCAGTGTGCCCAGGTGGCCAAGAAAGCCAACGGCATCCTGGCTTGTATTAGAAAGAGTGTGACCAGCAGAAGTAGGGAGGTGATAGTCCCCCTCTACTCTGCACTGGTGAGGCCACACCTGCAGTATTGTGTCCAGGTTTGGGCACCTCAATACAAGAGAGATATCGAGGTGCTGGAGCGAGTGCAGAGGAGGGCAACGAAGCTGGTGAAGGGCCTGGAGAATAAATCCTATGAGGAGCGACTGAAGGAGCTGGGACTGTTTAGTTTGAGGAGGAGAAGGCTGAGGGGAGACCTCATCACTCTCTACAACTACCTGAAAGAACATTGTAGAGAGGTTGGTGCTGGTCTCTTCTCACAGGTAATTAGCGATAGAACAACAGGGAATGGCTTTAAACTGCAACAGGGGAGGTTCAGACTGGACATTAGGAAAACATTTTTCCCAGAAAGAGTGGTCAGACAGTGGAATAGGCTGCCCAGGGAGGTGGTGGAGTCACCATCCCTGGATGTGTTTAAGGGTCGTTTGGATGAGATGTTGGGGGATATGGTGTAGGGGAGAACTTTGTAGAGTAGGGCTGATGGTTGGACTCAATGATCCCAAGGGTCTTTTCCAACGTGAATGATTCTGTGATTCTGTGATTCCTCTAGCATTTACAAAAATTTGTTGAAATTTATCCACTGGAAATATTTCAAATATTTTAAGACACTTCTTAGCTACAAAA
The DNA here is from genome assembly GCF_031877795.1 of Strix aluco. Taxonomy (NCBI): domain Eukaryota; kingdom Metazoa; phylum Chordata; class Aves; order Strigiformes; family Strigidae; genus Strix; species Strix aluco. The sequence goes on from NC_133933.1 coordinate 87,711,550, forward strand.
GCATATTCACACTCAGTCCTTTGCAAATTCTTCTTTATTATAGGAAGTAATATTACTGGGAAGACAGTTCTCAAAGCTACAGCTGTAACAGTGATGAAATATTTTCTTGATGAGTATGTCTTTTTCCACTTCATGAAGGGTTCTCAAAGAGGCAGGGTCTCTGGATCAGAAACTATGATTCAGTATGGATTTGTTCTGGGAATTATAATAGGGTTCAGCAGAAAGTTCTATAGCCCAAGCTGGAGGTTTCAGCTGAACATAATTACAACTTTTAGTAAACGATAAAATTTACCAGGAGACCATCCAGTAATTAAGATGGGGAAAAAGGCCATAAGGAAAAAATACTGTTTCCAGAATTCTATTCTAAGAATAAACATGAAACTGAAATGTTTCTATTACTCTGCCAAACTGAACATAATATTTAACATATTTGACCATTACATTTTCTTAAATAAAATTTTCCTAGTTCTCAAATAAATAAAACAGAAAATGTAAACTCCCATTTTCAAATAGCAAGCACAGGTTGATATTCATCCCACATAATTTTATCCATTCAGAAGTTAAATACTTAGTGTAAGATGAGCTTCCAAGACCTACCGAGCAGGCAGTGAAGAGAAACATGCCAGTGTTTGAAGAGCCCATTCTACAGTTTGTACACTGTCTGTGGAATATGATTATGATCTGTTACCAATGAGCTGTTTTCTCTTTCTCTTTCTCTCCTTCTGGAGGAGTTACATGTACAAAGACATTTTTTGTTTCATTTTGTTGTTTGTTTTTTGTTTTTTGTTGTTGTTGTTATTTGTTTGCTTTACTTACATTTTGATCTGCTTTTCCATTGGAGTTGGTGAGATGGATTGCCCTGTGAAGATGTCTCTCTCTACATTGCCTGCCTGCATGGCTTAGGTAAAATGCTTAAATTTGTGTAAACCACTTTTAGTTACTTTGAGTAACTAAAATGTAGTAAATTTGACTCACTGACAGGTTTCAAAATGCAGTACTTTACCAATATTTCAAATCATCAAATATTTCAAATTACCAACATGCAATGATGGTTTTAGTAGATGCCAAAAAGAATAGTTACTGGCCAAATGTCACAATATTTTTAATACAATCATTTTTAGGAAGTTGCATTATCAGAACACAGAGGGGTCAGTAGAATGATGAAGAGTGAGTTGAGTGCAACTGCTGCAAAGGACCACCTAGCTGAATGGTCACACTCAGCAAAATATACGGTAATAAATGTAGATAGTTATACAGTCTATTGCAAGGAAATAGGTAAGTGGAAGCAAAAACCCAAATATTTTTCTCTGAAAAGCAGGAAATTATAAATATCTATCTCAGTATAATTTCTTCATGCAATGTTGTGGCACTAACAGCTAACAAAATTCTCATATGCCACAAAACAGAAGCAAGGAAGAGTCTCTCCCTATGTAAAATTTTGGTGAGACCACTCTTATAACACTTATTCGCACTGCAAAGAATGTGTGAAGTAGAAAACTTAGAAGAGAGCTACATAAGTCATGCAAGGTTATAAGAAAAAAGCCAAAAATATGGGATTGAAGGTGCTCCAAGTAGCTTATCAGGGGGAAGGTCAAAAGTGTGGGTATTTACAAATGGAAAAAATATATCAGAGAAACAGCTTAAAATATACTTCATAAAAACTTTGAAAGACACTTTTCCATGCATAGGGAGTAGAAATTAATTCTTCAAGTGTAAGCAGGCAAGCCAGAGATGAAACGTTAAGGAAAAAGAAAATTATCAGTGGTTATGATGCATGTGCCCTAATGTGGGAAGCTAAAACTGCTGCAGCAAAGTTTAGGTTCTCTTTAAAGTTAATGGAAAGAAGGAAGCACCTTCAGAGGACAATTCATCTCATCCTAAATAGAAGCCTGAAATTATAGGGAATGCATCTGGTCATACCTGTTTCTCTCCTCTCAGTAGAACAGGAGCAAAAATGACTAGTTCAGACTGAGATATCTATGTTTTATATGTCCAAAGTTAGGTGAGAGGTACCCCAGCCTCTATTACTTTTTAGAGTCAGACTGTCTTCAGGAGTTGCAGTGTTATCACCAGAAAACTGATAATCTGTATTTTTCTTTCTCCTGGGGAGGAAACCTTATCCCTTTGCCTGAGCATGAGAGTGTATAGAGGAAGAGAAAGAAAGAGGGAATCTTTCAGTAGCTTAGGGCAGTAGTGCATAATCACTAGATTTTTCATTTCAGCTTTCAACTTGAAATTATAGATCTAACTTCCATTTGTGACTGCTATGACTGTACTGAGATTAGCATTTACCATATCACTTTCTACAGCTGGTATCAGTGAAAATATTTATGCACACAGTGAGAGGAGAAAAGTATCTGCCAAAACCTGTGGGTGCCACTAAAAACAACATTTCTTTCAAATCTGTGTTTTTGTACAGTGCACAGCACAATGGTACTCTGCTTACAGTTGGAAATACCAGGCACTTCCATAATCTAAAAAAAAATTAAAGTAAAAATAATTATTGCCCTGTAGTAGTAATTATATCTAGAGCAAATTAGGCACTATAAGGACAACAGAGCATCAGTTATGCCACCTCAGTGGGGTGAGAGATGTTGACTTTCTAATGAAGCCCTCCTGTAACAGATGTAGCTGTAAAGTCTAGTCTTAACTTTAAGCTCTCCTTAGATTTTCAATAAACAGATATAGTGCACAAGAAAATAAAACCAAATAAAATATGAACATGCAGAGTTCCCTTAGGCTTAGCCTATAGATAGTAAACCAGTTTAGAGTTTCAAACACTATGATGGTAGCAATCATTGTTAGATACTTTATACACTTGGAGATGGTGGGGTGCTACCAGAACCAGACAACTAAAACCCAGATGGATTGTGAAGTCTGTGCCAGGTCTTCTCAATATAAATTGCTGAACGAACTGTTCCTTCTTACCAACATTTGGCAGAGAATACTTTGGAGGTTTTTAATTACCATTGCTACAAACCATAGAAAGGTTTATGTGACGGTGATGGAATGCTGACCTCACTGAAGAAAGACCAGTTTTACCTTGGTTAATGAATAATAGTTGCCATTTTCTGTAATTGTTCCCCCCCCTTTACTGTCACAAATGGTCTTATGATAATAATCATAGTATATAATCTGACACAAGTGCTCTTAAAGAAATTTCTAGTAAAGGACTGCAGCCTCTGTGGGAGGTAACTGTCGGAATTATCTTAAACCACTACCTGTCTTCCACTACAATAGAAAAGGCCTTTAATCGAAATAATCCTTTTTCAAACGAGCAACTTTTTTTTTTTCCCTCTGCAATTCACTCATCTTAAAAAGAGCACTATAGCTTTTGTGCATAACTTAATTCATTCTTCAAGACAAGTACAAAATTTGTCACTGACATTTAGCGCCAGCCGTAGGCAATGGATAAAATGAACTAGTTAGCAATTTAACCTGTAAAAAAAAACAGAGTGGGATGAACAATTTTCTGCCATCAAAGCAAATGGCTAACATTTAGCAAGATTTTATTTTTATTTTTCAGCCCATCCCATCCTCAAGAAGAAAGAAGTCAGGCTAACATTTTTTCTGGGTCCTAAATCTTCCTCTCAGCCTATTTCTTTAATGGTTTAAAGTAAATGACTATCCAGAGGATAATTAGGCACTGTGCTGTCGCATCGTGTCAGGTCACAGCTGGATTTAGTCAGCATTAACCTTTGGGGAGAATTGGAATATCAGTATCATTTAAAATTAAAGACGTGTAAGCAGGCATTTCTGGAGATGTTAGAAAAGTAATTGTCTGTAAATTGTTTGACCTTGAGATTTAATTGCATGCACAACACACATTCTAGCAAGAACCCTGGACTGTGTTCATTCTCTTTCACCTCCGTACCTCTCACTTTGCAGAACCCATTAAGCTACCTGTGGATTTTTCTGTAAAATATTAAAGATTGTTTTAGACAAAGAACAAAAGCTTTTAAGCAAGACCTCTTACAAACAAAACTGTTAAATAGCTGTAGTATAGACCTCACCTATTTGAACTTCAGTCTTTTTATACACTTAGAAATGTTTATATATACATAGAAAATACTCCCGTTAAAGAGTTATGCTTAATTTTTATTCCTTTTTTTTTTTTTACTAACAAGTTTGCATATTATGCCTTATTCCCTTTTTCCCTAATGAGACAGCTTATGCTTTCAAAGTCCCTCAAGCTAGGCAAATCTCTCCACTGCTTCCACTGTTAATAATGAAACTTCATAATTATACAAATCCAAGGTGGCCAATCAGCTTCTCGGGCTGAGCCTTCGGGTACCTCATGCATTATTTATGTGGCACTCAGGCCTGTGAACTCACTTGCTTATATTAGAAGCCTAATTAATATTTAATCACACGTAGAGAGGGCACACAAAGCTGTGCTAGTCCTCAAAAGAAGTGCAGTAAAAGTGTACACAGGTGCTTGTTTGCTTGTGTGTGTGTGTGTATGCGTGTGCATGCCATAATATGCACACTCAGACACACTGATTAGAAATACTCCTCTCAGATTGGGAATGAGGCAAGTCTTTGAAGATGCTAACATATGCCAATAAAGACATACATAGTTTTGATCCTGACTGCAAAACAGCTTTCTCAGGTGATGCTGAAACCAGTTGAGACTCTCCATGAAGATTTCAGCACATGAAAACCAGTGCCAAGCAGAACTGTTTAGGTTTCTTGGTTCAGGAATTACTTTCTACATGCCTACAGACATCCTCCTATATTCTTGGGGCCAGACTCTCCATTCACACCGGTACTAAATCATCAGCTGCAAAGCAGTTCTTGTTTTTATGCCAGTCCATGAGAAAAAGTAATAATACCTCCAACTACCATCATTTTTTGGTTACATATCATAACCATCTCTTCCCTAGTGTGAGAATGCTGGATAATCCCAGTGTCATGGTTTGAGCTGAGGGCAACTGAGCACCATGCAGCCACTGACTTCCCCCTTCCCCCCAGTGCTGGGAAGGAGGGAATCAAAAGGTCCAGTAAGATGAGATAAGGACAGGGAGAGATGATCTCAACCTTTAAGGCACATGCAAAATCAGACTTGTTAGGAGAAGAAAAAAAGAACATAAATTTAATACAGACACTTAACAACACTTAACAGACAGAGTAGGACCATAAGAAGCATTACCACATCTTGAAAACACCTTTCCCCATCTCTCCCTTCTTCCTGGGCTCAGCTTTGCTCCCGATATCTCAACCTCCTCTCCCAAGTGGCGCAGGGGTCAGGGAATGGGGGGTGCAGTCAGTCCTCCTGCTTCTTCCACCTTGGGGAGGGGGAACTTCTGTCATTCCTCCCCTGTTCCAGCATGGTCCCCCTCTCACAGCAGACAGTCCTCCACAAACCAACTCCACCATGAGTCACTCCCATGGGCGTGTGGGTCCTCCCCATGTGTTGCAATCCTCCCAGTGCCGAACTACAACAGTGGGGCCTTCTTCCCACAGGGTCCCGGCCTTCTTTGGGCACAGTCACCTGGGTCGGCGTGGGGACCCCCACAGGCCGCAAATTGGTACCTGCTCCACCGTAGACACCCATGAGTGGCGGGGGGGCAGCCCTGCTGTCTCACCATGGGATACAGGGGAGTCTCTGCTCCAGTGCTCCTCCCCCACTTCTCCTCCTTTCTTTCACTGACCTTGGTGTTCACACAGATGCTCTCCTCGCAACTTCACCTCACAACTCCCACAACACCTTCCAGATTCACCTTCTTAAATACGTTATTCCAGAGGTGCAGCTAACTGGCCCGGCCTTGGTGCAAAGGACTTGGAGCTGGAGGAGCTTCAAGAAGCTTCTCACAGGGGGGCCACCTCTGCAGCCCCCTCCCCTGCTACCAAAACCCCCCACCACTCACTCAAACCAGGACACCCAGACACTAACTTTTATGGAGAAGAAAGTTCTTGAAACAAACTTATTTATGATGATGACAATTTAAGTTGTAGAAGATTCCACTTGTTACTGAATTTTTTTCTAGGAAACTTTCATTTTGATGCTGAATTATTTTCATCCTCACCTATCATTGTGCCTCTACCTGCAAAATCCTCAGTCATCTGTTGTTTCTTTTTTGTTTACACAGACTCTGACAGATCACGTTACAGTATGAAACCTTTTTGATGGGAAGGAAGAGAAATCCACGTCTAGAAAACCCTCTGAGTAGACAAGTCAAAGCAGTGAGAAAGTGACCTGTCTTATTATTGTAAATTCCACTTAGTACAATTTAGTTTAATATTAAACAAAATGTTTCATCACACTGATACTACTATTATTTCAACCAATATTTCCAAAGCTGCCATTAACTTTTTTGAGTTATTATCCTCTCAGACCATTGCAATCTCTCACCATCACTGTGTTATTGTTTTTAAGGAAGGCAATTAAGGACTTCATCTGAATGTCCTCTTTAAAACATTGTTTTTATTTGTATTTTCACCAGCATTGTCTCCCCATAAACAGTAGCAAATAGGACTTATGGACTTTATTCCAGCATCTGTTATTAAAGCATTAATGCGGTCTTGAAATGACTGATCTTATCAATATACAAAATGGCTGTGATAACCAGAGCTGGAAAAAACAAGAAACTTTCATTTGGTGGTCAGAAGAGGAGAATTAGGAAGAAAAAGAGTGAGGACTCTGGGTAAGGACACTGGTGAGGCCACACCTGGAGTGCTGTGTCCAGTTCTGGACTCCCCAGTACAAGAGAGATGTGGAGCTACTGGAGAAAGTCCAGTAAAGGATCACTAAGATAATGAAAGGGCTGGAGCATTTCTCCTACGAGGCAAGACTGAGAGAGCTGGGACTGCTTAGCCTGGAGAAGAGAAGGCTCAGCGGGATCTTATCAACATGTACAATTATCCAAAGTAAGGAAATGAAAAAGAGGGAGCCAGGCTCTTTTCAGTGGTGCCCAGTGACAGGACCAGAGGCAGTGGGCACAAACTGAAACACAGGAGTGTCCCTCTGAACATCCTGAACATCAGAAAACACTTTGTGAGGGTGACTGAACACTGCCACAGGTTGCCCAGAGAAGTTGTGGAGTCTTTATCCTTGGAGATACTCAAAAGCTGTCTGAACATGGTCCTGGGTAACTGGCTCTAGGTGGCCCTGCTTGAGCTGGTGGGTTGGACCAGAGTGAGTCTGTGACAATTTTTAAAAAATTGTCCAAGACAAAATGTAAAATTTGTCTAATATTTGGCATTTCCTTTAAAAAAATATTTTAATTTTATTTTATAAATTTTAATTTTAAAATGAAAAAGCAAGAAGTTTACACATTAAAAGAAACATTAATTTTTGTTTTGCTGCGATATTTCATTTTGAAGACAACACTGTGTAAAGTTCCTACTCTTCTCCCAACTTAGTTTTGGTTGAAACTATTCTCTGAACATAAATCAGATGTAAACATTTTTAGTTACTTCAGAAATCCATGTGAGTAAAATTTGTTGAAATCATGTCTCACAGCTCTGCTGATACTGATCCAGGTTCAGAAAACCTGAGAAACTTTAAATTGGTAAGGAATCTTTACAGTCTTAAATGAAGTGTGCTACACAAATTAAAAGTATTATAATTATTAAACAATTAAGTGAAGTACTATAAAACATTGCAACAATTGTTCAAGTGAAGCAATCCTTCTTTCTCCTTTTGGTCTCTTTTCTCTCTTAAAATCCAGATTCCAGAGCTTAAATTTATCATTACATCTACTTACAAAGTAAAAGAGCCTATCAATGTAGTCTCAAAACTAAATTGAATCTCAGTGGTGCAAAATATTTCTTGTGAAACAACTTAAAAGATGTAAGAAACTGTATGACTTCATATATTTGTCATCAAAGTTCTTAAAATCAAACTGCTCTTAAGAAACCCTGAACTGCCTCCTGAGGCATCACTTCCACTTGATACAGAGGACCTTCCATAGTAAATTGATAGAAATAAATTAGTTGGCCCACCATGCACTCCATACCATTCCATGTATGTAATATATGCACACACAATATATTGACATCAGTTTGCTAAACACCTCTGGCAATCACTGAAAAAATAGACATGCATATATTAGCTCAGTAATATGTTTTAAATTAAACCAAATTCCAATTTATTTTGATTTTTTTTCTCCTTTCAGGGACAAAAATAGTGAGGGATTAAATGTATGCCAAGAACCCTGTACCAAGCATCTGGCAAATTTATGGGGTTTTGCATCCATTTTCCAGTGCTCCAGTCCCAGAGGTGCATGAAATGAGAAGAAACATTTGTTGTAGTTCCAGGGAGAGTTTGCAATTTCATAACTCTTATTTAAGATACTTTCATTAAAAGAAATAAAAGACTTTCAACTATGTTTACACTATTTCCTTACAATGACAGGCATCCTGAATTTGAAATGAATATATTTAATAGGGAACATTCCTTCATTAACAAGATCTAGATGCATCATGGTGATTTTCTTTTTTTCATTCATATTTCTTTTGCAGTGTAGTTACTATTTTAACACCAGACTAGGTAAGTCTAAGGACAGACAGAGCACTGAATAATATCAACAGCTGCAGAGGTAAAATTTTTTTTTTTTTTCCAAAAGTCATCCCAAAGTGGGTTGTTTTTGCAGTATTGTGCAAAAATATTTTCCAATATTTTTCCACATTGTGGTTGCTTGCTAAATGTACCATTATGCCACCAACTTCAAAGCTTAAACTTGATCTACCTAAGACCTGTCTACTAAACAGGATAGAGAGAAAAAAATCCCCCCATCTAACATTACTAGCTTCCATATTCCATTCCAGTTTCAATATAGGATTGTTCTATTAACTGTATTCTCTAATGGTCTGGTCAGCCTACCATTAAATTATTCAAATAAAGATGAGGGACCTGATTCTCAGCTGGCATATATCAGTATAGTTTCATTGATTTAAATAGTGCTATACCAATTTACATCTCCTGTGAATCATGCCCATCATTTCAATCAGAACGATTAAATGATTAGTTTCCTAGTATATTAGCATAAATTGCTAATAACTAATGAGTGCTCATAACTCTCTGCCTTTTTTAAAGCCCTTTTCAAGCATAGGAGCATTCACTTGGTAGAAGTATGAATACATAAGCTGTTGTCACATATGCAACTGAATAGTGTTACACAGAACAGCCAAAACCATGGAAAAGATGTCCAGTCCTTCTGAATCTACAACTCGCAATCATCAAGAAATTCAGGAGAATTTTTAGCTGAGATTAAAGGAACAGATGCTGCTATTTTTACAGTAGTACAAAACAATAATACTGCAATACATGGCCTAAGAGGTTATTAATTTTATGCTATAGAAAGGCTAATGTGCCTTCCTTTGAAAGAAAGCATTGCTCCAGGAACAGAATATTGGAGAAAAATATGTTTTTAAGAAAAATAGGATAAATTAGCAACTACTGTGCTAAAGAAAACACCAGTTAGAATATCACATATGTAAAGAAATGAAAAACAGTGAAAGCTCTTACTGTAGTACACCTTGTTGAAAATCTTGATGGTATTTTCAAATTGTCAAGTATTCACCAGCTGTGTTAACAAACTTCGTGCCACCTAAGGTGTGCTTTTCCCCAGCCATTACTACTTTTAAGCTTCAGCGTGAAGCAGGGAATTTTCCTCTCTTTGCCTGAAGGGGAACACTTTCTGGACACTTTGGTAGCTTCACAGGATGGCAGAGAGAAGAGGAACAGAAGTATCTGTCACAATTCCAGAAAACCCTCACTTCTAAAAAACTCCTAGATTTTCTTGTACATCAGTCCAAGGCAAAGGAATTAACCCTACTGATAATCAAAACCTGTAACATGCACCCTTTTTTCTCCCATTTAAAAGGCTTGGTGTATCACTTCGTCTTCTGTAACAACCACGTACCGCGCAGGGAGAAAATCAATTTTAAAATAGTAATTTAAACATAAGATATTTTTTCCAGATAAACAAAAGCAGTAAAATAGAAAAGAAATAAAATCACACAGGGACAAATGCTTGTTCCAGAACTTACTCTGTAGCAAATATAACATGCTAAAGATGTGCTGTAAAACTTGAGAGGGAAATAATTGATTCAAAACACTTGCCCATAGAGTGAGGTAATGTAAGTTAACAGACATCCTTGGATAGGATCTATTAAGCCCGTGTCCAGCTCAGCAAGAGGCATTTCCATAGTTTCCTTAGAAAAGGAAAGTACTTCAGCTTTTAAAAGAACAATAATATTGAAGGGATTTATCATAAAATAAGAGTAAAAAATACACTTAGAAATATCAAGTTATATCTGCTCTGCTTACAGCTTGCAAAATACCCGAAGAAGCTTAATAAAGAAAATACAGACCTTGGGAAACAGAAATGATCATGAAATCACTAAAAATTTCTCTGGACTGAAAAAGGAAATTAAAAAGGAGGAGAATGAAAGAGAGAATGAAAGAGAAAGGGCAAGAAAAAAGAAGAGAGAAAAAGGAAAATTAGAGAGGGAAAGAATATGAAACTAACCTTATTCAGAGTCAAAATGTCATTCAGCAATCTTGTTTTCATTCCTAGAAAGTACCTGTATTAAACCCATTTTTATTAAAAGTGGGGTTTGCTGCCCAGCTTGACTTTACCTTCTAAATATATATATATATACAGACATACAATCAATTTTTGATTCCTGATCAGAATAATTCATTTCAAATCCTCATTTCATTTTTTTAAATCCAACATCTGTTTGGAGTTTCTATACAAATTTAGGAATAGCAAGACCCTGAACTTCATTGCAGGTGCTCCCTGTGTGCATTATCAAGAACAAATTCTTAGACATAACTCAAACACCATGTACCTTTTATATAATATTTTTTAAAGTTTTGGTAATGAAAAATAAATACCTGATATAGTTAGGAAACTTTGTTGTAAATTAAATTTGTAACATTTATTTATACACTTGGATAAGTATGTATTGTGTGTATGTGTTCAAGCATACATTCATCTATGCATTATACTTATGTGTACACACATATATATATGTGTATTTATCTATCAAAATCTTCAAAACTGATTCAGCAATTAATACAGCAGTAATATAATTGTTAGTAAACTTGATTTTCACCACTACCCAGCTTTCCTAGTTTTGCTTTGAGATTCAAATTCACCATTATGCAAAATTTTTACTAATCCAAATTAAAAAAAAAAAAAAAAATTCACACATGGAAAAAACTGATGTATTTCTTCTGTCTGACTTTTGCAAAACCATTACAACTTGGTGTTCACTTTAAAATCTCAGCTAAAATAGCTGTCAATTAAAACTATTTGTTCAAAAGCCTTGCTTCTTTAAAAGAACAGAGTATAAATGGATTTTAGGTATAGCTTCCCCAGTGTTTCTTCGTGTTTTCGTTATCCTCTACGCAGGAGCAAAATGTACAATAGGATACAAGAAATACCATTTTGGAAGGTTGGAAGACTGAGATCAAATCTGCAATTTTTCACTCCATTTTCCTATGAGTGTCTCACACAGTTTAAGTTCTAGTGATATTTGCTACTTGGATACATTTACATAGAAACACTTCTTCTTCTATACTCCCTTGAAAGTCAACAGGAGGTTTTCTGTTGACTTCACTGAGGTAAGGATGAGGCATTATACAGCCAAAAAAAGACACTGTTCTTGATGACCCACAGTTGGTGTGCATGCACTCCCTTTTCAAGTTTTACTCTTTTACCACCTCCTTCCCTCTGAGTTTAGAGAAATGCAATAAAGTCTGTATCTTCTCTACAACCTCTGTCTTAAATAGTGGGGAAGGAAACAAGAGAATGAAACTGAAGTGGCTGGCACTATATCCTCGATTCCTGCCACCTAGCAGTACAATAAAAAGTCCTTTTTGCAGTATAAAGACAAGACTCATGTGCAGTCTACATTACAATAGTGACAAAAATAAAGGAATTGAGCTGACGCAAAATACAACTGTGTGAAAGAATCCTAACATACATTTGATTCTAATGCATACCTCTGATATATAACTATATTTAATATCTGCTGTCTTCTCTAATCCTTGCTGAGTGCAATGCTATCACCTAGAAATGTAAATCTTAGAACCAAAACAAGCATTCCTTTGCAAAATATTTTGGTTAGGTTAGAACTGGTGAGACTCTCCTATGCACTGGGGGTATCTTCACAGTATTTAATAAGTGTTTTAATTACAGAAACTTTAAGTCAGTCGTTTTAAGTTTAAGAGAAATCATAACTAAGTTTTATAATAACTCTTCACCTACACTGTTTCTATTGGTAATTTAGCTGGTATAGAATGTTAAATGAAATGGTATGGCAATCAATGTCAAGAATTTAACATTTTGGATTTTATACACTAAATGTCATTCTAGAGTTAGACTTTGAAGAAGTGCATTCTAGTCTGATACCTAATTGGTAGCCTTTTTCATAGTTACAATTTTCCTATTTTGTTGCCAAGTATCTGCATGTTAATAAGTAACGACATTTAATAAGAGGAAGCACTCCAAAGTAACACACTTAACTCACTGTATCATAGTAAAAATGTACACTTATGCCAAAGGGAAGTTATGCCTTTAAACTGCAACTCTAAATTGCAACTAACATGCTGAAGCAAGGATGTCACAGTTACACATAATTACCATTTCTACAGGAGCCTGTTTCCTGTGGTGACAGTAGCATATTTAAAAGATAGCATTTTCAGTCTTTGATGTCACTTTTCTCATACAAAACTCTTTTCACTAAGAGCCCCATTCAGTAGCCCAGCCTTATCCAGTAAAGCACTTTAAGCATATGCCTAGATCCCATTTATTTCAAAGGAACTTAGGCACATGATTATGATTTTTTTTCTGAAAAGGGATTGAACTTAAGTATATGTTTCAAATGCTTTGTCATATGGGAACCTAAAATAGGAGCATAACTCCTAACTGCACTACTACTAATATACCTGACTACCCAGGAATTTTAGTGTCAACAAGTTTTATCATGTTTTACAGGTTAATTTTTCCAAATAATGTTTTAGTATCATCTTGTCTTATCACATAGCACATGCTGTAAGCTTATTACAAGCCAACAAAAAGTTTGAAAAAATATTAAGCTCAATCATATTTGAATCTTTAATACTTTACCAGTGCTCCTCATGGCTTAAAGACCATAAGCTTTAAATACCACAGAAGCTTTTTTTTTTCATATTTGAAATGAGAATGCTAAAAAAGGTATCTGCTGCTTATACAACAGGTTGTAAACCAGAAATTCACAGAGAAGCCAGGAGAAAAACCCTTGCTATGTCTCCTGCCTTTATCTTTCCACCTTTTGCTTTTACTTAGTCATAATCACTGTAATAAAAAGGTGTTTTCCTGGATAAATATTACAGAACAAAGAATACAGTGTGGCTGGCTCTGTTATACTACCAAATTTTTTTTCCAGCAGCCTAGCTATAAACAGTGTCCAGATTGATAGCAACAGAAACCGTCATCTATTTCCCTTGTACAAACTATCTCTGTGCTACTCAAAACCTGAGGAAACCCTTTTTAGCAACCCTATCATTGAAGTCACCCTTTATAGAAATACTTGCTGTGTAATCTCTCAATGTTGTTTGTTGGGGTTTTTTTAACTAACATCCTCGTTATAACATTCTGTGGTGGTTTTAATATTTATACACTAAGGGTGACACATTGGGAAGGCTGTGTTATCAACATTCTTCTAACAGAAAACTGGGTGCAGTTTTCCTTGCGGCCCTTCAGTGATTTTCATGGCTAGGGTAGACCATAGTGGCTGTTGAGGTACATATAATTCACTGTCTCTTCTTCACAAGCTCATTACATTTTCTCTCTTAGGATAATTTCTTACAATTAGAGCACAGAACTGAAAATTTATAAAAGTATGTTCCATGTCTCACTGGGCCATAGACTTTCAGTGTGGATCTTGAACAAATTGTTTTACTTACTCTACCTCTGCTTTTCACATCTGAGAAGTAGAGATAAAAGCAACAGGAGCACTTCAAGGCTTAATTCATTAAAACTGGCAAAGAACTTTCAGTTCAATGAATGGAGGCTGCTACAGATTAACATATTAAAAATTTTAATAATTTATTTGTGATCTACTTTAACTGATGCAAGATATTTCTAAACTAGAAGCAACAGGAAAATTTAACACGATGTCACTGGTATACATGTGCAGTTTTATAGACCAGTAACTGTAACAGAAAGATATTAATGTGCTTCCTCTATTCAGGCTGTATACCAGAGTACTACAAAGACTTCAGGAATAACCTTCTTCCAAGAGAAAGTTAAAATAAAGCTAAATGTAATATAAATACATAGTTCATGTTTATACACACATACACAGTACACATAAAGAAAATATGTGCATTGAGATACTACTCCAAAGAAAGAAAAAGATTTTTCCTTGACTGTGTTACAAGGCCATAATTCCTCAAGCTCAATGATACATGTTGTAGGAATGCTCTGAAATAAAATGCCTGTAATTAACTAATATATTATTTTATATAAGATCCTTTGTTTAATATAGGTCTTCATGTTAGTGCACTGTGGTTAAAGGAAAATAAAACAGCAGAGGAAGAAAATACATATTTGTATTTTTAAAAATAATAAAATCTGCTTTATTCCAATAGCATTTTTCCTCAGGATTTTTTCCTTTTAAAAATAAAAATTCCATTTTCCTGTCTGAATTCAAAATGATTGACTGGAGCACAATATTAAGTAATAAATGAAACAGTCCCAGTGCCTGAAAGACTCCTGAATAAAGAGAAAATTATTTTTGGATTTTCCTTCTGATCAGATATGAAATATTCTGAAACGCCACCTCTATAATTTGATAAAAAGCTTGATATCCCCAAATGAAAATAGGATTCAGCACTTTCATTTTTCTGTCTCTAAAGGAACCTCTAGGTAAACTGATTTTAAAAAAATGAAAATCTCAAGCATAAAGGTGGGAGTAATGAAGCAAGTTTAAATATGCGCTGACCTTTGAAATGAACTGCATTCCATGTTGTTTGGCCAAGAAGCTGGCTGTGTTGCTGTCTCCATCAATTTCCACAGCATAAAAGATGTGGGTTTTGGAGCTGCCCTGCTCTCTGGTGGATGTTGATAGGCATCGCCGCAAATACACCAGTGCTGATAGTAACAGCCATATGTTCATTGCTCTGAAATATTAAAAAGAAATCCACAAGGGATAAAAGTGTAAGCATCTTCTTTTGTTATTGTTGTTCACTGTAAGAATTTACCCAGAGGTGGTTGTATTTTATTTTCCCCTTCTTTGGTTAAAAAATAAAATCCTACAATCTTTTATTTAGTAACAATATTAAACTAAAAAGAAGAAAGCTAAATAAAACATTATTTTTGGAAGCTAAGAGTATTATGCTGTTGGACAGTATCTAAAACCAAAGTAATATTATGTTATGTAATTTTATTCATAAAAATTCAAATATAAAAACGTACACTATTTTTCAGCAGTAGTGATGCAATTATTTCCTTTTCCCACTCCAGTTTTATTATATAAGTTTCACTAGTTTTATTCAGGCATTTGCTAATCTAAAGCTGTTCACTAGACCTGAAGGTCAAATGGCATTCTCTGAAAAATTTCAAAATGGAAGATTGTCACTTGAATGTATAGTAATTTTAATAACAACCACTAATCTAAATATCTGTATATCTGTTCTAAGTCCTTCTGTAACATATTTCATCAAATATCAGTTTAAAAGAGAGTCTTATAATCTGATCATATATTTCCTAGAAAAATGAATGATAGAAAGATGACAAAGTCAAGATTATACATATGAGAAGTACTACAGGTATCTTAATTAGGCAATATTCATACCTGGCTGAAAATTGGTTCTGTACACACTAACTCTTAGGTATTAGATCCTGGCTTTAAAAATGTGACAGCATCAAGTAACAAAATCATCCTGAGTGATATCCTGGTGTTTCATCTGTGATGAAAAAACAAGGGTATCTTTTAAGTAGATGTGCTATTAGGTGCAAAAAGTGGTAGAAATCCACCTAACTTTTCCACCTACATTTCCATTCTTCTATATACCTGTTAAGATCTGTACAATAACAAAATTCAAAAATTAATTTTGAAATGCACGGGACAATACAGTTTTGCATGTTATAGGTAGTCATGTTCATTTATATGCTTGTAGTGTTTGCAGCAATTATTATTCAGTCTTTAAAACAGCAGTTAGATATAAATTATCAGTGGGACCATACAAATATGTAGAAATAAAACACTGTATCAATCCAATCTTTGAAGATATACATCTGTCTTTCCTAAGCCATGTCTTTCAATTGCATCCTTCTTGGAAGTCCAAGAATTAACAAAAAGCAGCCAGTGACTGAATTCCAGCCCCACACCCGGTAGTAGCTCTTTTTAATATTAGGTGCAAATTAAGGTGCAACAGAAAAAACAGTTTATCTCATATCTTGCAGTCCACAATAATATAAACCTACGATCTTTAATAAACACTGCCAGGCTGAAAAAAATATACTTAAGGTATCTGCACAGTTAAAGATAAAAATCAGATCTTGAATAAGATCCTACCAGCTAGATACTTCTGAAAAGGCCTAGTAAAGCCTATCATATGGAATCCCTACTAATTACATTAGAGTGTTTCTGGATGCTGATTGCTATCTGAAGTATAGACAACCTCACAGAGGTGGGGGATTTTTTTAGCCAGACATATGCAGTCTAAATTTCTAATGTTCCTCTTCAAATCTTAGTTAAATATGTAGTAGGGACACTACAGGTTTTCCACATGGTTGGGGTAGTGGGAACTGCAATTTATTTCTGTTGTTTAGCTAAGCAATCGGGTTGCAGCCCTATGAAATGAAGCCCAGTAATCAATGGAAAGGAAGCCATGAAGATTATGAAAGATTAAGTTTCAGCTCCTACCTGTAAGAAGATGAAAATTTCATCAAGTATAGTCCAGACAATGCATGAGGCTAAAGGTTATTTGGCTTGGTGTTTCTTCTGCTAATGCAGATCTACTTTGTATGGGCTATTTACTTATATGGTGATTGAGTCAGAAAAAAAAATTACATTACAGCTCAGCCTACTCTAAACATGATTCAGAATGGATTTCAACCAAGGTCTCTTCCTATCAATTCTAATGCAGTTGAACCATTTTGATTTCCACAGCCACCTCAGGGCAATGTAGTTGGCCTATACCTAAAGTAAGCCAAAGGCTGAGGAATCTACAGAGAAATTGGGGCTGCAGAGAGAATTAAGAAAAAAGCCCCAAATTGATAATGTAGACCCACCCTGTATAATTCATGCAGAATAAAACATTTCCAGAACAAAAGATCAAAATCAGTCTACCTAGAACACTCTAGATCATAAGAGCATTCTTTTAGGAAAAGAAAAATACAGGTTCATCCCCCTGCAGAGAGAGATGTAAGAGTAGAGCACCACATTTTTCAGTATGGGACCGACACCACTGCAGTATTGGTAAAAGTGTTCTGGAGATACTTCTCTCCTCTGATACTATATTCCTTGACATTCACTTTACTGCTTTTCAAATCAAATCATTTTCCTAGTACTAAAGTAGAGATCTGCAGAACTTATTCATTTTTCCAAGCTGATAGATTTGGCAAATTTGACCTCACCTGAATGGAACCACTCTGCAGATTCATTTTTTTGACTACCAATCAATTTTCTGGGGGGGAAAAAAAAAAAAAGAAAAAAAGGAATAAAATACAGAAAAAAATTCTACAGACAACACAATGCAAACATGTCTGAGAGGCATTTCTTATATCCTAGTGGCTTATGCTAACTGTTACTAAAACTGGAAAACAAAATGCTGGGAGATTAAATGGGAAACAGTATAAAAAGCGATAATCACTGAAAGCCTCTGCTATTCCCATATACATTAGGAAGCTTCAGCCACTAATATAAAATTAACAATATGTGACATCAAGATGATACTTAGAAAAACACTTGATTGACAAACTGGAGAAAAAAACCCTCTACACTTAGCAAAATTTGAGACGTTCATTTCTGAAAATAGATGGTAATCCTGCAAATGTATATTTTCACAAGAGTTATACATTTAATAATTTTCCTTTCCACAAAACCACAAATTGACTGGATTCTTGTTCTCCAAGAAACTACAAATTCATCCTAGAAAGTGGAGTTGGTAAATGCACTCAAACAAAGTCAACAATTTAAAGAGTATTTCATAGATATAAGTAATAATTGGTCACCTTCACAATCATGACACTGAAGCAAACCAACACAGGTGTAGTTTCACCCCAATTATTAGCTCCTGAAAATAAAGTGGGTGGGGAAAATACATTATTTTACCTCTACAAAAATTCTAGCTACTTCTTTGTGGAAACCTTTGGGTCTCACTTATAATGTGGAATAGGGACTTAAATTTAGCATGAGATGAAAATTTACCCAAACCTGGACAAGATAATAAGACTTTGAAAACTGCAGTCACAACAAGGTCAGGAGATCCACGTAACAGTTAAAAATTTAAATCATGAAAGATTCCACCTGCACAAAGTAATCACCATCCCAGGACTGATCCTATATTTCTCTCATAATGCGGTTTTTCCCTATGTTCCAATCCATATATTGGGAGAACAAAGAGACTGTCTTGCCTATACTCTCTAAAGGCAGTACTAATGGAGAGTAAATTGGACAGAGAAGCATCTGTGTGGCAGTAGTATGGGAGAATGGACAGCAAGGGTCTGCTGTTGGCCATGAATGAAACTGGTGATTTATATTAGAGGACTTGGATTGACTGATTAGGATGACTAGGACTGAGAACTGAGCATCAGGGTAGTGGGATTATTGCTTGAAAGCAAACGAGGGTACAAAAGAACCACAACACCAAGGACTGAGTGAGAGACTGAAATGAAGAAATGATTTGCATACCTGGACTCACTGGGACCTCAGTTGATAGGAAGTTAGTTGGTTCAAGTGACTTGAAGTACAATTGGTTAAACGGAACTAGAAAAAAGAGCCCAGAATGATACTGCATCTGGAAAAGTCCAACATTAGATGAAGAGATCTGAGTGATTGAGGGAGGTACAGATTCAGGAAGGGGAGAACTGAAAGAAATAGCGAGTGCTGAGGAACAGCTGATGCAGCAAGGAACCACCAGTGTGCAACCAAGATTATCTGGACAAAGAGACCTGGGGCTAGGATATTAGCTCTGAAAGATGAAAGGAGGAGAAAGAACAAGTAACGAGGAAAACTTAGCCAGGCTGTAACAAGCAAACTGCAAGACTCTATAACCTTCAGACTAGCTCTTCTCCGCAGCCTGGAACCAAATCCTAGCTTCTAAATCTTGCTGTTCCACTGAAACTGGAAAACACAAAGGAACCAAGTGTCTTAATTCCACCTACTGAGCCACAGGGATAGTTAAAGTCTGGTACTTCAAAGAGTGTGAAAGTGTTCCTTCAAACAGCAATGTTCTCTGCTGTGGATGTAAGGATTCCAACCCCATTTATGCCTCTATGAGGATATTAGCAAGTTGCCAAAGGATGACATTTCTACTCTAATCACCCTGCTAAGAAAACCCTAAGCATGAGTTAATCATACACACAACATATTACATTAATAAAATTTTGCTAAATCCAACATTAAAAAATCCAAAATTAAGACTATTGGTGTAAATAGTAAATAGAGGGTGAAAGGTAGTTTTAGGAGCTGTGAAAAAGGGCAGTTAAAGGCCTGAAAGTAGTCAGGATTCACAACTTATAATAATAAAATCACATATGGTTGATTGCATAAACACATCTTCTTCAATATCTGCCTTTATTCAACTTTCACAGTAAATATGATATATCCTGAAGGGGGATCTTGAGGGCTAGTAACTAGTGACATCCATGATTAACGTTATATAAGGGGACAGATCCTATACAGGTCAATGCTTCAACCTGTCTTAAACTTCTGTTTCTTCAACAATGAATTTTGAAGAAAATGCTTTGATTTCAACAGTAAGGATTAAACTTTACTTATATACACAGGAAAGCAATTAAATTTCAGAACACAGGATTTCACCTACCCTATCAAGAAAGAAGATTCATAATTTTATTAAATTCTGCTGGGGAGAGGAAAAGGATGGATATAAGTTTTTCCTCTTGGTGTGATAAATACAGTAGTATTGTGCAACTGAAATTTCACAAAATGAATGAAAACCTAAAAATTTTCTAAACTACACATATGCAAGAACAGAATAGGCTCATTTTTAATAATGTGATATAATTAAGATCAAATAAAAATATAAATTAAAACCACAATATCAGTTAAATACACAATTTATTGTAGCCACCTCTCTCTAGGCAGTCAGTACCTGCTACAAAACATAATGTTGTCAGGTTTTGTTCTTTTTCTAAATGCAGCTGAATTCATCCCACAGTGTACTGCAAACTGCATATTTGTTCCATTAACTGACTCTAACTATAAAAAAAACCCAAACAAACAAACAAAACCCCAAAACCCAAAAAAACTCTATCATTATTTGGTTTAGGTTAGGAGTATGAGATACTATCATATAATTAAAAAAATATACAATTTCTGTATTAATCAAAACAGTAGAGGATTGATACTGAGTTTGTAACAGGTCTTTACTCAGTAGACCAAGTAGGACCAATGCTACGGCAGTAATGTTTTCTATCATTAAGTGCTTGTCAGTTTGAAATAATGCTGAATCTTTTCTACAGGGTCAGTAGCAGATGAACATCATGTTTTACAATTACTAGTCTTGAGAATGTTCCGGGTTTGTTACATCAGAGATTTCAATTTAAATTCTAAATATGAATAATAAATCCTACAACAAATTGGTAGCTTCCTGAAGTTATTACACAATATATGCTTATGTTTCTGAATTGCAATTTTGCTAGGTAGGCCCATAAAAACTAAGAAAAACCATACTGGTGTTTACAGTCACACACAGAAATATAGCCAGATGTGAACCAAAATTCTTAAGCTAAATATGGTTCAATCATATTTAATAGTAAAACCCAGTGATTACCAATAGAAATATTTGCAAAACTGTTGAAAAAAAAATGACATGTGAAGCAATAGTAAATTTCCACTTTTTGCCAAAAGTGTCTGTGTTTTATAAAACAAAATCTAACTAGAAAAAAAAGAGAAGAAACATGAAGGGTGGGGTTTTTTTAATGAAAAGAATTAGCTTTCTTCTTGTATCACCTTCCACTGAGAAGAAATCATTCCCTTTAATTGTAGTGAGGCATTCTTTAGTTTTTGAGGAAACACTGCAAAACAGCTGAAGTACATGCGCCACTTTCTGAATTATGAACAGTTTTCTTACAGGCTTTGTATCATATGCTGACCAAGCCCAGTTTTTCTCCGGTTTATGAAATATGACAAGACCACAGTTAAAGTTGATCTATGCCACAGGCTATTTGTGTTGTCTACTCAGCTGCTATGTCATAATGCCATGAGCCCAGATACTGTACCTTCTTTGTTTTCTTTCATTTATTTTACTGAAGTTTTATAAAGCCAGAGACAGAGCCAAGATCTGAATTTATGGCATTGTTTCTCCCAGCTAAGAATAAGCACCAAACCATGAGGGTGTATTCAGAAGTATCTCCTGTGATGTCTTAGACCTGTAGAGACAGTGTGTGCTGTTGATTCTGTTTTTTTCACTGAAGAATCACTGAAGTGAAGAGTATGTAATAATGCACACATCATTTTATTGCATTTTTTCTGAGCAATATTTTTTTTGTTTTAAAATGTATTGGTACTGGCAAGCACTTTTTAAAGGATTATCTTAGAAACTGTCAGCATTTCAGCATTTCCAGCTTTATCAAAGCACTATCGACTATACTAGAACCTAAATAAAGTTCAGTTACTGATACAGCTTGGAGTTTACCACACTTTCAGAGGACAAGACTGAGCACCAAGAAACTTCAGAAATTAGCAAATTCTGTAGACAGTGTTTAATCTCAAAACCAGGGATATTTATCATTGCATCTTATTCCTTTAGTTGTAATGTTTTTATTGGAAATAAGAAACAGACAATTCCACGCCATTCCTCAGCTGGATCGATCTCCAAATGTTTTACAAGCCACATGCACAATAACATGAGAAAACTAAATAGAAAATATTAAAAATACAAAACCACAGCCTCCTAGGAGTTTGGACTGGACAAACTGTTTATTAAAAGACCAAACTACTATAAAACTTCTGGAAGCTAAAGGGAGGAATTAGTTGTATCTAATCAGCACATTACTGTGAATTACGTGGTACTACTCTAGCCATGTGTTCCATCAGTATAAATATGCACAGTTTATAAGAAGTGTTACTATCTTCTATTAGACTAATTGAAATATTTGAGGGGAAAATGACAAGCTTTCAGGCACGCAAGACTTTCCTCCAGTCTGAAGAAGAATTAACAATCTTCCAAACTAAATAAAAGTTGAGAACAATTGCTCTGATTTTAATTTAATTAAACTTGCCAATTCAATTAACTAAAAGATAAGATAGTTCATAAATATGGGGTGGAGAAATATTAGAAGGGGAAAGACAATACATTTGTTTGCTCCTATGGGACAGAGAGAGAGAGAAAGAGCAAGAGAAACACAAGTAATTTATTGTCTGTGCAGCATGGAAAGGTTATACTGGGGTGGCAAAAAATATAATGTGCCATAAAACCAATGTCTCTGTTGAGTCCATGGTTTTTAGTGCCCAGCAGAGTTATGAATTTTAGTTCCAGAATTATCTTTTGAAGGTATTTTGTATGTTTCCCTTGAGCAGCAGGGCTGAGAGGTCAGAGATGGAAGTGGCTGTTCTGGATTAAAGCAAATGTGACATAGTTATGCAAGCTGGAATTCAAAATTCAATAAGGCTCATATAGCTATCCTACTTCAAGGTTCGCTTTAATTGCCAAGAGTGTTCACTCCCAGAAAAAAAAACTAATGCAAAGTCCCCACTTAAGCTGTTTTCAACAGTTAGAATAGTGTGAAATAACCTTAAACCGGTCTTAAATGATAGATGAAAATTATTTAACTATGTATAGGACCATTATAGAAAATGGAAAACCTATACCTGATATTAAGCACTTGCTTCTCTCTGCTCTGACAAAATTGAGAGAAAACCCAGAAAAAGTCTTGCAACAATCTTTGACCCAGCATAACTTCAATGAACTCCTGAGCTTTTTCTAAAGGACTTCCAGAATCCATATTAACCTCAGGGTCAGGAAAGATAAGGAATGCCTCAAAACTCTTGATTTAGGAGAACATTTTCCCAGTGTATGCAGAGGTATAACCCCTTCAAACATATTGAAACAATAGTTTGAAGGCTCCAAGATTTCTTTAGTGAATTACCACAAACACTGGTTGTGCTCAGGAAGCATTCCAACATGAAGTCCTCCAAGAGATCTTCTGGGTTTGTTTAGAGAGTAAATTCCAGCTGCCAAACCATATCTCAGCCATGCTATACTGTAGTGGTTTAACCACTCTCTGGGTGGTTATCCCACGCTTAAAACTGCCCAAATTATGCTATCACTTGATGATGATATAATAGATAAATTAAGTGTTCTAAATTACATAGGCTGTCACGCTCATTGCTGTGTGCTTCACAGCTAGTCAGTAATAAGGCTGCAACAATTCTTATGAAAAGAATACAGATATCTGAGGGTACCAAAGGGGAGAAAGAACAGCTTCTCCCCCGACTATGCTCCTTCAAGAAATAAGATCAAGAAACAAAATTGAAAAAAGGGTGTCCAGACAAATTAATGTTACACATTTAATATATATAAAATATATATGAAAGTTTATACATGTATGAAAAAATAAATAGAACAGGAGACATAGTGGAACTGTAAAAACATAAAAACAAGGATTACATTAAAAATGAGAAAACACTTAAATGACTGAGTCATGTTTTAAGTGTTTTTAAGGGGCTAGAATGAAACTTCACAAGAGACTTAATCATCATATCCAAAAAGTATATTTTCATGAGGCCCAGCAGTCTTAATACCCAGTCTAGGATGAACAACTTAAGCACTTAGAACAAAATCTTTTTGCTATTACCAACAAACTCCTATCCAGCCCTCCAAACAGTTTGAGCTAATCCAAGCCTCTTTCAAGGTTTCAACTTCAATGTCAACCATGTATTTCTAAAATATCTTTCCATTATCTTAGAGTCAACAGATTTTTGTCTTCGCTGTAGTAAGACTCAACCAACTCAGAGCCAGCTTAACTAGTTACGGTTGGAAATGACTACTTTTTTTTTTTTTTTTTTTTTAAAGTAACCCAGAAATAGCTCTTTTATGTTAATGATCATGGTATTATGATACATAAGAGCAAAGAGCAACAAACGATTTCTGCATTTGAGTTTTGGGCATTCGTTGCCACTGCCAAGCCTCTTGTTGGCATTAAGTTTTATTAAAAAATAGTCCATCTACAAATTTTATTTTCTTCTGTGAAAAAGAAGAGATACTTCGATTAACACCAAAATAGAACTTCAGGAGGACTAACATAACAATATATTCCTCCACAGTTACCAAACAAAAAATCTGGAGCTGCTCTTAAAACATTAATTTCTCTTTTTTTTTTCTACCACCAAGGTGAACAAATCATTCCATACAGTTCTGTGTATACGCCCCATCCCTGGAAGCATTTAAAGTCAGGTTGGATGGGGCCCTGAGCAACTGGGAGTTGAAGATGTCCCTGCTCATTGCAGGGGGGGGTTGGACGAGATGTCCTTTAAAGGTCCCTTCCAACTCAAACTCTTCTATGATTCTGTAATTCTATAGCTTTCAGAAAACAGAGGCTGTGTGATATTGTAAAAACTGTGTTAAAATTCTTAATCTAGTGAGAAGCCTCTGCAGCATGCAAAAAGAATCAATTGTCATTTTGAGAACTTTTGAACTTATGTAAACCAGAAAGCATTAATTGTTACTTTAAAAAAGAAAAAAGAGTAAATTTATGTTAGGATCATCATCAGTATGAGGAATGTCATCTTGTTGGACATTCTATGGAAGATCCTTTTTTACATCTAATGAGCAAGGCAATAAAGTCATATCCTAAGTCTAAAAAAGAACCTGTTCTAACTATACAGAACTTTCTATATATTCTATATACAGAATACTTGAAAATGTGATTGTAGAAAACCAGAAAGGTTAGGATCATCCTAAAGTTTATACAGGATATTACATGATTACTAAGTGCATGAACTGTATCATTTGTCTACATTTTAGAAAATTAACTACATGATATATTAAAAACAGAATGTGAATAATAAAACATGGATGTAAACTCATTCTTCTTTCTATACAAAATGCAAGGGGGAAAAATGTGTTAAAAAATAAACTGCTTCTGTTTTGGAAATTATTGTAAAACAGAATTAGTAGCTCAGATTTTTAGGCTGTCTGATGCTCAACAGCAAATGGTTTGCCAAACCCTTTTCCCCTAATAGGCTTACCACTATTATGAAGACAAGGGACTAAGATTACCAAAAATGAAAACTATCTGACATGCAACTTTTCAGCATCTATTCAATTTATTGGAGCAAAGTAATATTTCCTACAAACTTTACTATCATTAGTAAGAAAATTCCAACCAAAGAAGTATTGTTTTCTTGTAACAATAAAAAAAGGAAAAAAACCTTTTATTTTATTTAATAGATTCATTACTACAGATCATTCCCCTGAGAAATATTCTTACAATCACAAAGGATACCCAGATCTGAATCTTGCCTAAAAGTCAAGAAGAGTTGGAAGTGCTTCAGAATCACCTTTAGCTCAACAGTGATTTCTACAGCCAATTAAACAGTGGAATTGATGGACTCTGAGAATGCCATATGCTGCCCTCTGCTGAAAAGATGATCATTACGACTTAAAGTCTTAAGGCTGGAAGGTCTGACAGAAGGGAAAAATAAGTGGAGGATCCTCTAATTTCAGGGATGTGGATAATTCCTTTAGGGAGAAAGAAAGATTAAATGCTCACCTGGGCAAAGAAAAATTTCACAGAACATATGGTATATATGTATAAATTATCTTGACAAGAACATGAAGTCAGCAAATTGGTTATTAGAAATATAACTATTGAGAATTACATTGATTAAATTCATAAATGTCTTTAAAATGGCTACCTGTCAAGTAGTTTAGATCTAACATGTGACTTACTTTAAAGACATTATAATATAATGAGGAGAGCCACAGTGAAAATATACATTTTTTAGTCTGCCCATACTGTGTTTATTGATTGGTGCATATAAATGTAGATGGATATATGTCAAAGTCATTGTTAGAAAGTTAGCAATAATGCTGCTGTTAAATAAATAATAAAATGTTTACACTCACTTTGGAATACTTTACATATTTACAGACTCTTATATCTTAACCAAAAAAAAAAAAGGAGACAGACTGAGAATTTTTCTAATGCTTACTGTATCACAGCCCAAACAATAGATATACAAAAAGGGAACAGGCAGCTGTACGTTACATCAACTAAAACTATCTTTATGTTTCATAGAGCAACAGTCTGAGGATGGTATAATGGAACTTGTCAACTAATAGTCTAAGTTTATGGTTTTAACTGAAAGAAAAGATAAGAGAAAGATGCTTAAATGTAATTACTTCAGTAATATTTTCTTGTAAGAAGTAATACAGTCACCCTTCCTTCTAAGATAATGCAGTATTCCCTCACTACAGTACCATATAGCAACAACAACAAAATTAAATGGTATCTCAGCGACAGCAGAATCACATTTGTACTTTTATCTACAAAACAATAGGTACCACCTAGAATAATGTATAAAATGAAGACTGAAGTACTGTCATAGACCACGTTTCACAGGATTTTATAAAAACTGTTGTCCGTTTAGCCTAGATTTCCCTTGCTAAGGCCACTTCGTTATTATGACTGTATATATGAACTTTTCTTCTGAATATTGTCATTGTCCTGACACCATACATACTCCATTATATGGCACTGGAGTTGTAATATACACCAGAAATTCACATGCATGTTGTTGTTCGCTGGGATGATAACCACAGAAGAATCAGTGCAGTGCATTCTGAAGTAAAGTAATAGAGTATACAATGATGAAATTTCCGTTTAAATTATACACTTGATGCCTATTTCCCACAGATGACAGGTATTAACTGGTGTTCACCAGCAGCATCAGAGTGTGTGATTTATCTTCACCCTGTCCCTACCTTCATATTTCTAACCATATAGAAAGTGTTAGATTTCTATTAATCCTTTTTGTGAAAATGTTGTCATTTTCTGAAATGTTTTGATAATCAGGAATATTGTTTCATTTTCACGCATAATACTTTAATTTAAGAGGATTCTACTACATGACAATCAAGGGGAAAATGTTGATGGATTACCAGCAGTCATGTTTGGAATACTGTCATGTTTGATCCCCATCAATGATACAGATTTGGTCAGACAAAATGTTAATATATATAATTAGGAGCTTTTATTTACATTATCAAGGGATGATACTTTTATATTAACCCAGAAACCAAGCTATTGTTGTTAAACATGTTAATTGTAAGGAACAGTGCATATAAATGTGAGCCTGATGGGGATGAACATCATCATAAATCATGCAACAGCAGGAACTACATAAAATATTCTGGATATTGCAGTGTTACCCATAACTATAAATATCTCAGTAGAGGGACGGAAATGAAAATAGGGGAAAGAAGATGGGTTTAAGTCATTTTTGTGCCCTACATCTGATGGATCCTACAAAATTTCCAGTATTCATTAAAATAGCTGCATGACTGCCTTCATTTATATACTGCTTCTCAGAAGCTATGTGAAGCAGAGAATAACTAGGGAGCCCCGATCTGTTTCAGCTTTGCAGAGGTATAGGAAACCAAGGGATGGGTGCTCTTTCGTTCCAGAAAACCGCATACTAGGTGAGCTTTTTTTAATCAAAGAACTAGAATGGGATTATCTATCCAAGATTTTATATAGTCAAAATAACCACAGTTTGGGCACTTATTTAGAACAGCATTTGCTCAAAATATAAATTTTACCATAGTTCAAATAACAGCACTTATTGACAATCATCTACATTTTTGTATACATACATTTTATATAGATAACTCATCCTCCTACCTTGAAAACATGGTATCATATAACTAGTGAGCTGTAGAAATAAAGGTTGTAAGATAAAAAGTGGGCTTCTCAAATGGAAATTTGACAGCAGATTATTAAGTTTTTAGTGGAAGGAATGGCATATTACAGTCAGGTTAAGAACAGCTTGACGTTTGATAGTAAGTCTGTGAAATTCAAAGGTGCCACTTGATGGCCTGGCTCTTGGGTGCAGTGACTGGTCAGGGCCAACACTAGGAAGGAGCCAGTGCTGGCAGGCTAAGAGACCCTCGGTGACTCAAAGAAGAGCAGGAGAACAGTCCAAAGGGAAAATGCCTGCAGTTCTGGTGGAAACTAAACACCAGAAGCTCCATGGCAGCGTTCTCTGAGATATTCTCAGTACCAGCTATTGGCTCAGAGAGAGTGGAAGTCTCCAGACATGCCTGAATAAATGACATCAGGAAGAAGGCTATATTAAGAACTCATGGCAGTCAGAACCTGTACAAGAGAACTTTTTCTAAATTCAAACCAGAATGAGACTGCTTACACTTTAAAAACTTACTAGCTCAGGAAAGTCAACAATGGTTGCATCCCTTGCAAGGGAAACATCCAGGGTAATAGATTTTTAAGAGTTTTTTCATTAAAAAATCTGTATAAACCCCTAGTTCTTCACAAAACCTCAAAATCGGAGATAGAAGAGTAAACTTCAAAGAAAAAAGTGAAGAATAATCACAATAGAGTACAGAAGAACATAAAAGTGAAATAATGTTTCCATGCAAATGCTGGGAGTAAAAATAAAGGATTTAAACCACTTAGATTCATATAAGAAATTGACTTTATAGCTATGTCAGATACTTGATGGAAGAAAATAAATCAGTGAACGCTACCACCAAAGTACCTAGGAAGGACTGGTGGTGTTGGTGGAGTTTTATTGTTAAAAGTTATTGTTAAATCAGATAAACAAGTTATGTGAATCAGTTATGTGAACTGAGAATTCAAAGGCAGAAAATAATAATGGGAGAACCTCATCTAATCTCCAGTAGATAACTGGCTGTTACATTAGTGTATGATTATAACATTTCATTTTTTGTTCCTGTAAATGATTAGAGCATCTAATGGCAAAGCCTCCAAAAGGAGAAGTAATTCTTGTCCTGACCATGACAGTGCAAAGGATGTAGTTCACAGCATTACTTTCCAGGAGCTATGCTATGACAGCAACCATCATATATTTAGTTTCAACAGCTTTGCAGAAACAAACAAACAAAAAGTTACTAATTTCAAAAGAGGAAACTATATAAAACTTAGGTTTATGAAAAGGAATCAAAAGGAGACATATATACAGTCATTAAGGAAACTAAAGGCCTTGTATTTAAGTGTCAGAGCAAATGAATACCACTATCAAAAGGTTCAAGAAAAAGTTATGACAACTACAGCATAGTCAGGGAAACCAACTGAATAATATAGGAAGTTATCTTTCAGAAAAAGAAGTTGTATTCAAATGAGTAAAACAGAAAAAATCATAAACTCTGATCATTTGTGCAAAAATACAGTGAGGAAGAACAAAAGCTTGAAGAATAATTTGAAAAAGGCAGAAAACCTAATAACAAATGCCTTTTCAACTAGATGAGAAGCAGGGAGCATGACATGGAGCTTGCAGGAATTAAGGAATACTCAAAAAAGACAGAAAAAAAATATTAATTTTTAGATCCATAATCACTGTTGAAGAACTTGGAGAGTTATGCTTGCCAGAATTTTTCTTTACATTCAACATTTTAAAAGGTCTATCTCAAACTCAAAATTTCTGAAATTTTCAAAGTTCTTGAAGAAGTTCTAGAGCAATCAAGACAAAGTAACAAACTTCCTATCTACTAATTGATATTTGCCAAAAGTTTCTAAATGATTCAAGAATAACACAACTAAACATGTTATGAAACCTCACTCAGAATTGCTCTGGCACTAGAGGACTGAAAATAGCTAAGACGACATGGACTTTTGCAAGGATATTCCATAGGAGCCCAGCAGAGAAGCAGACAAGTAAGAACAATGTCCATATTAAATAAAGTGCTAATATTCTAAAAAAATAGAACCAATGGACAAATGAATAACTATGACACAATAGAGAAGAACTTTTTTTACAGAAACATATGCCTCACAAATCTATTAACTTTTTCTAAAGGAGTAAATGTATATATAGGCCAGAGAGGATTTTTTTTTTTTAATTTCCAGTCTGTATTCAACAAGATTGCTTATCAGAACTGCTTTCAAAAAAAAAAATAAAAATTGCTCGGTGGTAGGCAATTTCATTCAGAAAAATACTTGTATGTATTAATAATGAGTAATAAGGAGAAAGCAAAGGTAGTGAAGTAGGTTAATCTTGGCTAACAGCCAAAATCCTACCCAGACAGTTACTCACTCTCTCTCTTCAGCAGGACTCGGGTGAAAACAGGAAGATAACCCAGGAATAGAAATGACAGGGAGACTGCTTACTAATGAGCGTTGCAGGCAAAACAGAGTCAACTTGGGGGAAAATTAACTTAATTTATTGTCCATTGAAATAAAAATGTAATTACTAATTCAGGTAGTGGGAAATAAAAAGACAAACATTAAAAAACCACCTTTCCTCCCCGCATTCTCAGGCTCAACTTCACTCCTGCCCTCCAGACTTTTCTGCACCCCTGAGCAGTGCAGAGGAGGATGGGAGGTTACAGGCAGTATACAGTGGTTCCTCTCTACCACTACTTCTTTCTCACACTTTTTCTCCACTTTAGTGTGGGCTCTCCATGAGCTGCAGTTCCTGTCAGAAAAATGATCTCTGGTGTGAGTCCTCTGTGGGCTGCAGGGAATATCTGCTCCAGCACCTGGAACATCTCCTTCTCCTCCTCCTCTGACCTTGCTGTTGCCTCTGCTGTTTCTCTCACTCTTTTTGCTCCCTCGTCCTCTCTCTGGTATTTTCTGCCCTTTCTTAAATATGTTATCACAGAAGTGCCACTAGCTTGTCTGAGGGGCTCAGTTTTGTCCAGCTGTGGGTCCATTGCAGAGCCCACTGGAACCAGCTGTGTAGGAACACATTGTCAGTTTTCACTGAAAATTGTAGAGACTCACTGGGATCTCTCTGTATTGCAGTTCAACAGATTCATAAATGATCTGAAAGAAGGCTGAAGGATTACAAGGTTTGCTCACTTTGATAGTAAAGGTAATGGTTGTTTCAAATACCATGATACTGTGTGACTAGGCAATTAGGAGGCAGACAAAAATTCAGCATAGACAGATATAAATTGATAGACCAAAAGAAGAATAATTCTGGCTTTACATACACAGTGATAGACTCTGAAGTATTATAACTCAGTAAGACCTTGGAGTTATAACAGATCACTCCACAGAAATATCAGGAATGTACTTAATAATAGTCAAAAAAGAAACAAACAAACAAACAAAACAAAACCAAAGAGAAAAATGCGAATTACTATGAAAGGAATACAACAAACATAATGCCACAGAATAAATTAATAGCACAGCTCCAGTCTGAATACTGTGTATATTTCTGGTGGTCCTTCTTACCTCAAAAACAATACAATATAATTGGAAAAGATACAGAAAAGGACAAAGAATAGATCAAAGTTGACACAATTTCTGTATAAAGAATGACCAGGATTCTTTAGCCAAAGCAAGAGATGGGGACATACCAAAGTTCATATATTAGAAGTGGCATTAAGAAGGTGAAAAAGAAATTATTTTTTACTGTCTCTTCCAATAGAAGCCGTTGGAAACAAGAAAAGAAAATAGCTAACAGAAGATTCAAAACAAACAAAAAGAAGATAATCCTTCAAACATGTCATTAAATTATACTTCTAGCCACAGAATCATGGATGCTAATTTTCACTCAAAAAATGATCAAAATATTCATGGAAAAACAAAAATCTACCAAGGGCTACTAAAAATAAAAATCCCTAATAAAAAAATCTCCCTAATTCAGGAGATCTCTGAGCTCCAAATAATTTAAGTCTTGAAGGGTATTCTGGGAAAGGATCACTCCCAGACCAAAATCTGTACAAATTAGATTTAAAAAGTACATCTTGAATACAGAACTATGACTCAGTGGCTCAAACATAGCCAGTGACATTTCAGATACCTAGGGTATCTGAGACCTGGGGCTGACAGACATGAGACTAGAGGAAATCTGAGTCCTGGAGTAACAGCTGGAGGCTAGGTTAAATGTGGTAGGGCATTTCAAATAGCACTAGACACCTATATTTTGGTTATTAAATCCTACCTTTTATGTTAAAAGAGGTGGCTCAGGTCTCTAGAGGCCCAAATGTCAGTTATACCCATCTCCATTTATAAGAGTTTCGTAGCCAGTAAACACAGTTACTTTGTATGTCGAAGCATGCTTGTTGCCGCCATGGTCAGTCAAAGAACCTCAGATAATTAACGTTTATTGTCAAAGCCCTGCCTATCAGCAAACTATAGCAGCTGATTTTTTATAACAATTACATCCAAATTACACCATCCATCTCCACTGTGTACCACTTACTACATTTATTTTTTTAAGTCCTCTCACATTAATACTTTTCCAAAGTTTATGTTTAGAACAGACAAGTAGTTATTTGCCACAGATGAACATTTCAACTTCGGATATCACAGTTACCTTGATAAATTAATAGAATGCTGGTGGGATTGCATATCAAACAAAGAGATTTATATCCACCAATCCAGAAGTAATTCTTCCTCCCTGTACTTTTGAATAACAACACTGTGGTACTTCATGAACATCCACTACTCTTTCCCAGGAAACTCCAGATTCATTTAATGCTCAGGATGAATCTGCTCTGATAGGAAACCATGATTGTAAGTAGAATTTTTATTTCATTTGCTGCAGCACCTGGAAATTGTGTAATAAACAACTGCACAATTGAAAAGAAGGTATTTTGATCAAAACAAGTGATAGCTTCCCTGGAAAACTTGGATTGCGTCCTCCTGCTGTATGCCTTAATAACACTGATAAGGCACTTAAACCAAGCTTTTCTGAGGCATCATTAATTGTGTCCCCACATATCCTGTCCCAACTTATTTCTTAAATATCTTTTGCAAAAATGCTGATAACATAGCTGCAAATGTAATCCATAGGAGTTCTGCTTTCAACATGCAGAAGTTAATATACAGCGTATAATGTTAAGTACTCTGAAAAACTAGGTTCTAAGTTTTTTTCAATTTGCATATCCTGAATTATTTTATATGGTTTATGACATTCTCTTTCCTTGCTCATTTCTCTAGAAGATTGTAAAAATTGAATAATTAAGATTATGAAGACTTGGATAGTGAGTGGCATGAAAATACAGTATTTCTGTCTTCAGAGCAAATATTAGCAACACAGAAAGCAGAAGGTTACATCTCAAACAACAGGCCAACAAAGTTGAAATACAGTTGTAAATGAGACCTATATTTAATATGTACATATTTAATCTAAATTGCACAGCTTGTGGTCACTACAAAAAGGACATTGAATTACTCGAGCTTGTCCAAAGAAGGGCAACGAAGCTGGTGAAGGGTCTGGAGCACATGTCGTACGAGGAGCGGCTGAGGGAACTGGGGTTGTTTAGTCTGGAGAAGAGGAGGCTGAGGGGAGACCTCATCGCCCTCTACAACTACCTGAAAGGAGGTTGCAGAGAGCTGGGGATGAGTCTCTTTAACCAAGTAGCAAGTGATAGGACAAGAGGGAATGGCCTCAAGTTGCACCAGGGAAGGTTTAGACTAGATATTAGGAAGCATTTCTTTACAGAACAGGTTGTTAGGCATTGGAAGGGGCTGCCCAGGGCAGTGGTTGAGTCCCCATCCCTGGAGGTGTTTAAGAGTTGGGTTGACATAGTGCTGAGGGATATGGTGTAGTTGGGAACGGTCAGTGCTAGGTTAATGGTTGGACTGGATGATCTTCAAGGTCTTTTCCAACCTAGATGATTCTGTGACTCTGTGATTCTGTGGTCTGGGAATAAGCACTGGAATTTGCTTAATTGTCAGGGAGTGAAGAGTTCAAGACTGTCTGGTCAAGGAAAAATGTAGTGGATGGATAGGAAAAGGAGTTTGGAAAGAGCATTCTGACAAAGATGCAAAGGATGTGGAGAAACCTAAGATTAGCTCAGCAAACACTGGAAAAAAAGAAACAAGAGGAGTGAGATAATCACATCCTATTTTAGTACCCATACTAGATCAGAAAGTCTCGGCCACATGGAGAGTAGGGAGGGCAAAGAGAAGTCAGAAAAAGGTGAGAGTGGACATGATTATAAATGAGACTGGGAACTGGGAAAGGTCTTTGGAGCGGCTACACAGGAAATCTGGAACTGTGTATGCAAAGCAGAAAGGAGATTTGACTAAGACAGGAAGCCTGAATGCATGAAGAGATCAGGTCCGTGGGTCATGATGCAAAAGTGGCCATAATGGGAAGCCACAGGAGTGAGTGAAGGGTATAAAGAGTTTAGATGACGCTGGGACAAGGAGCCATGGCCAAGGTGATACAGGTGGAACAGGAGATGCAAGGAAAACTGAGACAGAATGGGCAGAAAAGTCCATGCCACACTGATACACTTTCCTCCAAAGCCTGAAGCCAAAACCAAGGTTCTGGATGTTTTGTCCTCTGCCATCCATATGTACCTGTGAAACCCTGCTGGAAAACATGTTCCTCTCACATTCATCTGTGCAGTGGGTGCATAGGCAAATGAAACTCATCCCTCTCATCTCTGTTTCAGCTTCTCAGCCTAAAACCAACTTCCAAAGAGAGTCTTTTTTGCAATTACTTTCAATTTCATCCTCCAATTCCCAGTCACTTTCTCTCTTTTAAATTTCAGTCTCAGCAGACACTTTTTTTTCAACCTCAGGCCTACCAAAGCACCAGCAGGCAGGCTAGGGCTAGCAACAGCCCAACTGAAAGGAATTGCATTGCAATTCACAATTTCAATGCCCCATTGCTATTCTGGCTCAAAGCTGCACTAAGAAGGAAATTTATTCCAAGTCTGGAGCATGTTCCGTAGCTTGGTAGGAACAGCACAGGTGCTAGCAGTGATGAGACAAAACTGAATGTCTGGAGTTGAGGCACAAACTCCTGTTAGATGTAGGAGATGCAAAGGGAGGAAGTATATTCAGTTGCCATCTGTTAAGAGCTATGACTATGAGAGGATCAAGCATGCTTAGTGATGACAGAGTATTAGCAATTAAGTTCCAGGAAGTCACTGCTGATTATACATACACTGAGCACACAAACCACAGTTTTTCAAAGGATAATAAATGTTGAAGGAGAGGAATGGGGAAGAAAGAACCAAGTGTGGAAGCTTTGGGTAGAAACTTTTTCACCTGGGCAACCAAGTCATATTGCTGATGTAGAAACTAGTCCCATGTCAAAGTACAAGGGCAACAAAGTATTTAAACAGAAAACAGCATCAACTTTTCTTTTTTCTTCCTTTTAATTTTTTTTTCTCCATTCTCTGAAATGACCAGGCCTTTTAAGCTGCAAAGACCATAACAATCTAGCTGAGGCAGATACCAGCATGTAAAATTTTGCTTCAAGTTCTCAAACTTAGGCAAGTTGTAAACAACTGAACATATGCCCATAATACTACTGGTTCTATATCCATACCTGTCACATTCCTCCTTGGGAAATATTGTTCCTTTGCAAAGACTGAACTATTTGTAATTGGCATATGATTTTGTCTTTTAGAAAGGTAACATTTTGCCACAACATACATAATAACATCTTAAACACTATCCATTTTCTGACTTCACTTCAATGCCTGTCTACACTATTGGCATAAGCTACAAGGGAAGTTCTCAGAGATGGCATATTTGTACTTCACAATAAGTTTAGAAGTCATTAAATCATATTCTAAAAGTTATTTAAGGTCTACCTTTTAAAAATTCTTAAATATTCACTGTTCACCAACAGAAAGAACACAAATGTGAGAATATTTTTTCAAGAAATAAGAAATTCTATTTTTTTTAAACAGTAATCAGAAAAACTGAAAAAGGTTTGCATCATAACTGTCTCACTGGCCAAGGTACTCCAAAGAGAGGAGAGATCTCCTAGGTCAAAGTGATTATTTGTCCTAGTTAAGATAAAGAATAAAATGAGATATTCTGAAGTACACTGCTGAACTCATGCATCTACTCAACTTTACGTGAAACACTAAAAATATTCATGCTGACAGAGAGCAAAATCACTTCTGTCCATGTGGTAAAACTATTCTCATGGTGAGTTGGAAATGTAAGTTTGTCTTTCCTGAGACAAAGGAAAAAAGTAAGCTAAGATCTCCCACTCTGGGCTGAATGCTCTAGCCACTGAACACTTACACAATGGATATGGCAACACAAATATAATTTACATCATCAGACTAGTCCTTCCCCTTCTTCGTCATTTTTTCTATTTTTTCCTGAAGGCTGCTGTTTGGATAAGCCAATCCCAAACTGTGACTTGCTTTAAGTAAACCAAAAGCAGAGACCCAAGACTGCATTTAAGTAATCCAAAAATGCAGACTTATCTCTCTGTTTTTTAGAAAGAAAACTTTTCACAGAATTAGTGGCCTAAAAAGGATTTAGCATCAAGGAAGAATACAACATCTGATTTAGTGTCACCAGAGGTGACAATAGAGCTGTAAACTACAAACACCTAAAAGCTTACAATACAAGCTGTCAGGCAAAGAAGTCCCTGCAGTTTTAGACCATCTGGATAACTCAAAACTTTTCTTAATCTCAGTCAAAAAAGAATGTGAACATGGATGTATAAACAGTGGAATCTCAAGCAGGAACAGAGACACTACTTAGCATCAGCTGCTTCAGTATTCAAATAATGCATCCAATTTCTGCATCCAAAAGTCAAAAATAACATTGGTAAGTAGCTAAGTATTCCCAATATAACTATCAAAGTACTCAAAAACATGACCGAAAGTGAGAGAATCAAGAAATTTCTCCTCCTTAGTATAACGGATAACTAAATTACAGTCTATAAATATATACATAGAAAGATAAATTTCACTTCAGTCTCACAGACAGAGGCATAACAAGACCCAGGGGCTAGAAACTGAAGATAGACAAACTTAGAATTAACAGCATAATTAACAATGAGGAGTACCTCATTGAAAATTGTGGTAGATACTCCCATCCTTGAAGTATGCTTTTTAAAAAGCAAGGTAGAGGGGGTTTTTATCTTTAGAAAGACATGACCTAGTTCAAATGGGAAGAAACTAAGACAGCCATGAGGTCTCTGTTGTACAATATGCCAGGCTAGATGATCACAGTACTCCCTTCTGGCTTTTTAATCCATGAAACTGTGTACATTTCCATTTCAATGAAACTGCATCTTTCAATGAGCATTTTTTAAAGGAACAGCTTTCCAGTGAGCTCGAGTTATGCCTTGAAGGCATAGCACTGTTTTGGGGGAGGCTTGTGAAAAACTTCTGGATAGCACAATATGGTGTTACTCTGAATGGGGAAAGCATTCAGTCCTTTCTGAACTGAAGCTGGGACCACTATACAGTAGAATCTGCTTTGTTTAACATATTAATTTGAACTTAACTCTGCAACATCACTCTGAATCAGCTTATGTACTCCGTTCCATCATCATTTCATGAATTTGACACCGGCTTGGCATAACCTAATTTTAACTCGGTTTTGTTTACCAGATACTTTCTCTTAAATCACTACAGAAAAGGGAGTCTAAAGTAAAAGTGTTAGCACTGGAACACATTTGGATCAGGACTTCTGATTTAGTTTTCTCAAAAATTAATTTTATTTTTGTGCATCAAACTACTTGGAGACCTGAACCAGCATAAGACAAACGGATACCGTTGGGCAATTCACATCAGATATTTTTCATTGCACCAAGACAAATCACTAGGGTAGACACATCCTTTAGAGACCCTCTGGCTATGGCAATTTACCCAGTCCACTATTTTCCATCTGTGTTAAACCATAGCTCCATAATATTAGAGAGATAATAAAATATTTTTTAAAAATCCACCTCACTATAGTATTTTGAAATTTTGAAGTCACTGATTTTGACAGTTAACAGTAAATTCAAACTAATGTGTTTTCAGTATGGAGCACAGAATGTTACTTATTCATATCTATTTCATCTTCTTACAGTAGTTTCCATTTCATTAATATCTTCCTGTGATTTTTATTATCTCATTTCAGATATATAAGGAGTCAGTCAAAAAAAAGAAAAAAAAGAAGATAATTCTGACTGCTGACACACAGAAGTAAAACTGTAGATCCTTTACATGAAATGAATTTTTCTGTGGGTAATCCAACAAAATGGACAGACCTTCAAGATCAATGACATAATATCAGCTTAAATGCAATTTCCCAATAAACATAGTGTATAAATTCTTAAAACACAAGCATATCTTAAAGGTAGAAAGGACAATCAGAGCAGTATACCACCTTTTGAAAGATCTCATTATTTTATGATTTAATGTCTGTCTGCAATTTGTATGTGTGTGCGCACTATAATCACATTTAACCTTGAGAAAATCCTCATCTGGTACATGCTTTCAGCGGGGAGTCCTTATACTAGTAAATTTGAAAACCAGATCTGACTTTATACTTGCTGTGATGCCAACAACGGCTCATGCAATTATTACTCCGCTTCTAGCTTAGTGTTTGTGAATAACTTCTTATATCAGCTATCGGTTGTTATCTTTTTGTTAATATTTTTCATCATCATGTCTGTAGAGGTCACTGTGATAGAAAGGGCAAATCATATAGAAAATATCTGTAGTCATGAATAAAGAGTTTGAAAATAATGCCATTTCTTTTTCATTGTTTCATCCACAATGTTACCTTTCACAGTCTGACCTCAAATGTGTAACAATACCTGATGAGAGCATAAGAATAGCACCAACCACATGTTTCTCCATAATTGCTGTTTGTCAGTTATTTCTTCAGCATTAACAACAATCCAGACAACTCAAGGTCAACTATATCTTAGGCTAAGGGACAAAGCCCTTCTTATCAAAAGAAATGGGCAAGCCAACAAAATCCATTGCCAACTTCCAGATGAGTGTTTGATTCAGGCTCAGGTTTGTGCCCATGACTAAGGAAAACAAAGCCACTGAGAATATTCTGGAAGTATAAACTGGCAATCAAAGCAACTGGAAACATCTCTAGTAGTATTTTCCCCTTTTATACATGCACAATCAACTCTGTGTGTTGGCACAGTATTTTAATACAGAGAGTTAAACTAGTGCCCTGAGATGACCTTCCCTATAAACCTGACCTTAATAGTGTTCTAGAGGATGTTTATATAAAGAAAATTCTCTATCAATTTCTAGAGTGTAATAAAATGTATAAAATTACATGAAGTATATCACTAATTTTCCACCTTCAATCTTACTAAATTCACCATTGAAACTGATAAGAAATATTAAGCTAAAAATAGATTAAATAAGGTAGTGTCACAGATTTGGTTAAAATCCTTACTAGGCACACAAGGATTGAAGAATTTAGGTAGGTATTTTCTTAGTAGAGATACACACAAAACAGACAGAATCAGGAGGAAAACAATTTAGTTTTGTAAAGAATGTAGACAGATATCACTAATCACAAAGATAGCAATAATATATTTTAGGGATATAAATAGGAATTATTGTTCACCATTTTCACCAAGTGCTAGATAAAACTGTAGAAAAGAAAGTATTCTATAGTTTGATTTCTCTTATACTAAAGGCAATGGAATTTTATTCATTCTTCATAATTAGGCATGTTTTAACAGAAAATAACTAATTCTCAAATTTTTTTATAGGGAAAATTAAAACAAATCCATTAAATACCTATCAGCTCAGGTTAGAAAGGCATAAAAGTAGACTATAGCTTTGTTCAAAGACAAAAATGTCATTTTAAAAATATTTATAGTGTTTTTCATGAGAAAAATAGTTTTAAATTTAATACTGAACTACTCATTCTTTCTGTTGAGTAGTAAAGGACAAAATTAATGTATTCCAATCTTTTGATGGAAGATTTTTAAAGAAAGATTTAGAAGGGTCTAATGCCATGAAACAATTGGCAAGAACATCAATTGACCTTATGCATCAATTGTTTCATCTCTTTTGGCACCAAAACTGTTTTTCTTCAGATCCACAATATGACCCCTGTCTCACTGCCAAAGCAGTCCTTGACATTAAGAAAAGAAATTCTGGTGGCAGCAGATTTTTAGGGCATCAAAAATGGCAGATTCAACTTCAGCAGTCTCATGAGAGGAGTGGACTATGCTGATGGAATTTCCCCCAAAAAATTGTTTGACATCAACCTATTGTTACTCATAAAAATTGAGCAATATTGCTTCTCTGTTGCTAAATGCCATGCAGACTGATTAATTCTAAAACTTATAAAAATGTATCTGTTTTTCCTTAGCTAAAGAACTATTGGTAACAAAGATTAATTTCTCAACAGGAAGACATCAACTAATGAAACCTGACACCATGCTAAACACATTATAAATATCCTATGAAGTTTTACTGAGATTAAGTTGTAAGTGCTACAAGCTCTGCTCAGCCCGAGTTCCAGGTTTAGAATTATGATGTGCATTAACCAATATTGTTTGGACTTCATACAACAAGTTTTTTAAGTCTCGTCATGATAATAATTCAGTCTATAATTAACAGCCAGGTTAACTCTCAGCTCCCAGTCTCTTCCATGTATATTAAAAAAAAAGACATTCTGATGAGGGAACACCTAGGTGTCAAAGTATCATTATAACTTAATAATGTAACACAATAAATGTGTAACATCACATACTGTTTCATTTATTGTGATGTGAGAGTCTGTGTAACAGAATCCCAATGTCCAGAGCTATTTGACCATGTAATCACTAAAGGTTATGCGTAAGTGAATACAAGTAAACACAAAATAGGAAGGAACAAAAAGATGACAAGACAAACAGGAAAGAAAAAAGATTTGGAGAGAACAAAGACTGAAACAACATTACCTCTAAAATTTCTTGTATTAAATTTAATGCTTTGAAGCTTTGTTTATCTACCTAGTACTCAGGGAAATATATGCCTATAACTCCACATATTTTGACTGTATCTCATCTTTCTGTCACTTTTCTGCTTGGGTCCTCAGTTCACTGCAAACACATGCTTAATTTTAATGTGCATGCAGTTCCAATGGAGACACAATGAGGTGCTTGGTATATAGGTGGTTTTTATATGTAGTTTCTCTGAAAAAAACATCATTTCACATCTTTACACAAATCTCCTACAGTAAAGTAGTGATTTAGTGTGGAGCATTCAGGCACTTATATGCATACATTCAATAGTTAATAAATTAAACAACATGAGCAGTACGTTTATATTGCACTGTTAATCAAGTATAAAAATAGAATACCTTCTCTAAAGGACAATTATTATGTTTTTAAACACTTCCTTTCTATAGTGGAAAAAAAAAAAAAGATTATCCAAGAGACTTGTTTGTTATATTTCTGTTGAAACTTCTATTAGAAAATTCCTTCAGAAATAGTCAATGTAATGCTGCTATCCTAGAGTAAGAGATACTTGCTTGACAGGGTGCCAATACAGCAAAGAGACTATAGACTTCTCTACATTGCCTTTTTCACCACTCTTTGGAAGTACATAATGCTACTACCTGACAGCATACACAGTCCATTCAATATTTTGAATGTGAGGAATAGAAAAGCTATGCAGCCCCAAAAGTGTGATTTAGTCATGCGATGCAGGGGTGTGTATTGAACTGGTAAGTGCTAATAAGAAGGTTTAAAGTCCTCCCTAGTCTCCCTTGTAATTTGTAAACACAGTAAGGATGTAGCAGAATTCTTTCCTTGACTGCTCATTCACAATTACAGCATTAATCACAGCACACCTAAAACTATAGGATTAGCTCTTTCATTTCCAAAAGTTTTGCATTTACAAATTTATTCTACGGCTAGGCTAAGAGGCCATATGAGAGATGCGTAAATCATCACTAAAAACATCTTGGTGCTCTTACTCGTTTGTATGTCAGCTGGGCACCAACAAAGAAGCCAACAATGAATTAAGTACTCACGCTTTTATTCATGGTAGAATATTTAATCATGGCGTGCTTAAAATATGTACAGCTGTATACCTCATTATTTAAATAGATTGCTTTTTCATAGGTATCACTGATTTTTTGAGACACTGAATATAAAGACAATAATGCAAAATTTTGGGTTCCCAAATATGTATTCCTTTTATCACATTAAAATATTATATATCTTAGACCATTTTTAAGATGAGGGAAAGCTATAGAAGTAACAATGATTTAACACGATCATGTGGTGACATCAGCTACACTGACTTATAGCAGTGGTTAAATATTCTTGTTGTTATGGAAAATATACATTGGAACTAAACTGCACACTTAATTTTTTCTAAAATAAATCTGACCAGAAGTATGAAGCATATTTACTGCTTCTACAAGAGTCTTTTCAAAGCGGATGTGAAGAACTCAATTCTCCTCTCAGCAATGCTCAGCTAAGATGGTAGGTAGAGAACAAACATACCTTAGAATACATTGCATCAAACTTTTGGTATGCATGACACTTGAT
The DNA here is from genome assembly GCF_031877795.1 of Strix aluco. Lineage (NCBI taxonomy): Eukaryota > Metazoa > Chordata > Aves > Strigiformes > Strigidae > Strix > Strix aluco. The sequence continues at coordinate 87,754,129 of NC_133933.1, forward strand.
CTAGTTTTCCTCTGCTTATTTACTCCAAAGGAAGTCATTAAAAGATATTTCTTCTATAACTTGAACAACATTACTTCGCTAGAAAAAACAAATTACAATGCCCTTTATTGCCAGTGCTGTTATCCAAAATTATTTAGGATATATAATCAGAAATAGTAAGTTTAGTGGGACATGTATTAAATTTAGCTGAATTTACAGGATCACAGAATGTTTGAGGTTGGAAGGCTCTCCTGGAGGTCATCTGGTCCAACCCACCAGCTCAAGCAGGGCCACCTAGAGCCAGTTACCCAGGACCGTGTTCAGACAGCTTTTGAGTATCTCCAAGGATAAAGACTCCACAACTTCTCTGGGCAACCTGTGGCAGTGTTCAGTCACCCTCACAATGAAAAAAGTGTTTTCTGATGTTCAGGATGTTCAGAGGGACACTCCTGTGTTTCAGTTTGTGCCCACTGCCTCTGGTCCTGTCACTGGGCACCACTGAAAAGAGCCTGGCTCCCTCTTTTTCATTTCCTTACTTTGGATAATTGTACATGTTGATAAGATCCCGCTGAGCCTTCTCTTCTCCAGGCTAAGCAGTCCCAGCTCTCTCAGTCTTGCCTCGTAGGAGAAATGCTCCAGCCCTTTCATTATCTTAGTGATCCTTTACTGGACTTTCTCCAGTAGCTCCACATCTCTCTTGTACTGGGGAGTCCAGAACTGGACACAGCACTCCAGGTGTGGCCTCACCAGTGCTGAGTAGAGTGGAAAGATCACCTCCTTTGACCTGCTGGCAACACTCTCCTAATGCAGCCCAGGATACCACTAGATCTCTCTATGGCAAGGGCAGACTGCTAGCTTATGTTCAACTTGATTGCAGTCAGGACCCCCAGGTAACTTTCTGCAGACCTACTTCCCAGCCAATTGGCTCCCAGTATGTACTGGTGCATGGGGTTATTCAACCCCAGATGTAGGACATATCACTTTTCCTTGTTGAACTGCATGAGGTTTCTGTCAATCCATTTATCCAGCCTGTTGAGGTCCCTCTGGATGGCAGCACAGCCCTGTGGTATATCAGCCACTCCTCCCAGTTTTGTACCATTGGCAAACTTGCTAAGGAAATACTCTGCCCCATCATCCAGGTCATTAGTGAAGATGTTAAACAGGACTGGACCCAGTACTGACCCCTGAACTACACCACTAGTTACTGTCCTCCGACTAGACTTCACACTACCACTGATCAATCCCTCTGGGCCTGGTCATTCAGTTAGTTTTCAATCCACCTCACTGCTCAGCTAGCCCATACTTCAACAGCCTCTCTATGAGGATCTTATGGCAGACAATGTTAAAAGCCTTAGTGAAGTCTAGGTAGACAATGTCCACTGCTCTCCCCTCATCTACCAAGCCTGTCATTTCATCATAAAAGGTTATCAGGTTGGTTAAGTATGACTTCCCCTTGGTGAAGCCATGCTGACCGCTCCTGATCACCTTCTGGTCCTTCATATGCCTGGAAATGATTTCCAGGATTAGCTTTTCCACCAGTTTACGAGAGGTTGAGGTCAGGCGGACTGATCTGTAGGCCCCTAGGCCCTCCTTGACCTTCTTGAAGATAGGAGTGGTGTTTGCTTTCCTCCAGTCCTTGAGCGCTTCTTCCAGCCACCATGATTGTTCAAAGACCATTAAGAGTGACCTCACAATGACATCTGCCAACTCCCTCAGTACTTGTGGATGTATCCCATCAGGGTCCATGGACTTGTGTATGTCCAATTTGTTTAAGTGATCCTGACCTGATCCTCTTCCATCAAGGGTAAGTCTTCCTTGCTCCAGACTTTCCCCCTGGTCTTTGGGGTCTGTCATTTCTGAAGGCCAGCCTTGCTAGTAAAAGACTGAGGCAAAGAAGGCATACAGTACCTATGCCCTTTGCATGTCCTGGGTCACAAGGGCCCCTGCCCCATCCAGCAGCAGGTCTGCATTTTTCTCAGTCTTACTTTTGCCATTTATGTACTTACAGAATCCCTTCTTGCTGCCTTGGTCTCCCTTGCCAGCTTCAGTTCCAGGTCAGCTTTAGCTTTCCTAACTGTGTCTCTGCATGATCAGACAGTGCCTCTTTATTCCTCGTAGGTTACCTGTTCCTCCTTCCACCTTCTGTATACTTCCTTTATAAGTCTGAGTTTTGCCAGGAGCTCTTTGCTGCTCCATGCAGGCCTCCTGGCATTTTTGCCTGACTTCCTGCTCATTAGGATGGATTGCTCTTGAGTTTGGAGGATGTGTTCCTTGAATATTAACAAGTTTTCTTGGGCTCCTCTTCCCTCCAGAGCCTTATTTCACAGGACTCTTGCAAGAAGATCCTTGAAGAGGCTAAAGTCGACTCTCCTGAAGTCCAAGGTTGTGACCTTGCTTTTTGCCCCGCTCCCTCCTCTCAGGATCCTGAATTCCACCATCCCATGGTCACTGTAGCCAAGGATGTCCTCAGCCTTCACATCCCCAGTAAGCCTTTCCTTTTTTGCCAGTGTGAGGGCCAGCAGAGCACATCATCTTATTGGTTCCTCTATAGCACCTCTCCTCCTTGGCTCCTCTTTCACTTGGGTGAGGAAGTTGTCACTGATGCTCTGATGTCACTGAATCCAGGAACCTCCTGGATTGACTTATGTCCCACTGTGTTGTTCCTCCAGCAGATATCAGGGTAGTTGAAGTACCCCATGAGGACCAGGACCTGTGAATGTGAGGCTATTTCCAGCTGTTGTAGAAGGCCTCATCCACTTGTTCTTTCTGGTCAGGCAGCCTGTAGCAGACTCCCAGTACAGTGTCACCCATGCTGGTCTGCTCTTTAATCCTTACTGACAAGCTCTCAGTTGGCTCATCATTCATCCCTAGAAGAACTCCATTCATTTCAGCTGTTTTCTCACATAAAGCACACCTCCACCTCCTTATCTTCCCACCCTGCCTTTCCTAAAGAGCCTGTATCCTTCCATTGCAGTCATGCAAGCCATCCCACCACATCTCAATGATCCCAACAAGATCATAGCCCTGCAACTGTACAGAGATCTCTTACTTTCTCATGTTTATTCTCCACACTAGCGTACAGGCACATCAGAGAGGCACCCCAGCATGCTGATTTCTCAGAAAGGGCCTGGGTATTTTTTTTTCCATAACGGTGCCTTGTAAGCACTTCCTTGTTTACACACAAATGCTTGAGATGACTCCACTTAAGCCTTGTTTTTTTGATTTTGTGCTCCCTTTCATTCACATCACCCCAGGCTTTTTGCTGTCAACCCTGACCATCACTCTCTTACAGGGCTGCCAGTAACTTTTGCCCTCCCTGGCATGGCTAGTTGAAAGCCCTCCTTACCAGGTCAGACATCCTGATGGCAAAGATACTGTTGCCCTGCTTACTGGGGTGGATCCCCAGCTCTTCCAAGCAGATGCTAATCCTCAGGCAGGGTACCATGGCCATAGAAACCAAATCCGTGTTGCTGCCAGCAGCTCCACAACCAAGTGATGTGCAGTATCCTCACACCCCTTCCCCTTCCCTGCAAGATCTAGAACAACAGCTGCCCCCCCATATCTCTATCGCCTCCAGAGCTCTGTAGTCAGTTTTGATACTCATCAGGTTGCTCCTATCAGTATCACTGGTGCCCACATGGAAGAACAGCAGGATTTAAGAGTCATAGGTCTGGACAAGCTTTGGCAGTCTCTCCACAATGTCCTTGATCCAGATCCCAGGCAAGTAGAAAACTTCATTAGACAACAGGTCAGGTTGGCAGATGGTTACCTCCAACCCCCACTGCACGGAGTCACCTACTATTTTCACTCACCATTTCCTCCTGGTCGTCCTGCAAAGCTCAGGGTCAGCTGGCCCATACGCTTTGCTTGAAAGCACATCTGGCTCCTCCTCAGCTTTGAGGATTTATTTTTTTCTCCTGCCAATGTCCAAGTGTTTTCTGTTGCTGGGTATTCAGTGTGCAACCACATTCTTGACTCCAGAATTAATACATCTAACTTTCCAGATGCTAATTCATTAATCACATGGAATATATTTAATTTTTGAACATTATTGATTAACAAGGAGTTATTAGGACACTTCCTGTATTATACTGACACTTCAAGTTACATTTATGATGATTTATGATTTTTATGAAAGGGCTCAGACTACCAGACAAGCATTCATTATAAGGGTGTGAAAGTAACAGAAATAAACAAAATATTTTTTTATACCCAGTATCACAAACTTTGTTTTGTACATTGAGTATTCTAAAGAATTAATGCTTGATATATGAGCCAATTAGACAAAAAGAACCATTCCATTCACTTTATAATAAATATATTTTACTCAAAAGTGCCCTTGAAAGCAACTATACACATCCTGAGTGTTCCTTCCTATGTATTCTCTAATCCTTGCCAATGAAATTAGTCTTTATTGATTTCATAGCTCACTAACAAAAATGTCAAAATAGAAGAGATAAATGAAAATAGTACTGACCTCAGTTTTGTACTTTCTGTTCCTCTTTACATATATGACAATTTTATTCATAAGGTAGTTTTTTCTGATTTTTTTTTTCTTTTAAATGTTCCAGTCTGTCTAATGCAGTATTTAAAGCACATCATGATCCCACTACAGTTTTTAGTATTACCTGCTGGTGTTTGTCTTTTCTTAATTTAATGCAAAGGTAGGTCACACAAAACTTTATCATACCCCACAGACCAGTGTGGAACCATGCGCAAAATTTTACATTTCTTCATCACATGTACATTCCGCATCTCAAGCAGGCAATAGCAAGTGTAATCTGTATGGTAGCCATCTCCCCACAAAGCCAGACAGAATAATTAATTATGATTTCAAGAAGTAGTATAGCTATAGAAATACTGAACTTTTACCGATTTCCCTTGATAGAGGGATGTTAACAAAAGTTTTAAGTATAGAAAGTCCTGGCATTGATTAAAATAATAAAGCTATAAGCAATAGAATCACACTGAATTCATTGTTCTTGTGTGAAAAGAGTATTTTGTGATGACCCAATTTTGGGACTCAAATTCTTCCACTTAGTGCCAACTCCATTTTTTAATTGCACAGCTGAAAAAAACAAACAATCAAACAGACCCCTCTTCATATTCTTATTTTCCTTAAGTTCTAAGAAAATCTGTCATTTGGTCCAGTTGCAGTGTTTTGTTTATGCATAATTTTGTGAATTTTAGAGATATACTTATAGATAAAATAGTGAAGTTTAGCAAATCTTTCAATTTAGCATCTTTGGAATACTCCCTCTTTTTTTTTGTAATGTTTTAGCAAAAAGTAACAGGATTTGTTCTACACTTGTAGATCAGCTCTCTGATTTTTCTTTAATTAAGAAAATTCTCCATTGATCAAGAAACTCACAATATTATTTTAGATTTTACACACAAATGTTATTAAATATATGGGAAGAGGAAGTATCTATTAAAAAAAAATCTTGAATTACTTCATTTTTATTAGAATTATTAATTCATGCCACAATTAGCTTAGAGTGCCTACCTTAAAACTTCCTAGAATTTCAGAATGTAGAAATATGTGCAGGTAACAACATGAAAAATATATGCAGTTATAATATGACTTATTATTCTGTCTTTGAAAATCCTTCTGATTTTTGGTCACCTGAACTCAGAAGTGACAAAGATAAAAGAATAGTAATTAACTGACGGGACATATGTGAAAAAAGTCTTAGTTACTCATCTATTATGCAACTGAAAAAGCTAGCATTACTTAGAATGAAACACCAGACACAAAAATAAGTAAAACAGTTATATACAATAATAGAATGAAAAACTAGATAATAAAAGGGACCTTGAAAGGTCTTTTAGTTCCTCTTCTTACCTGTCAAAACCAGAAATCAATCAGAAGTTAAACAGACTGATCACAATAATAAAATTAAAGAAAGCTGTAGTTTTCCTGGCTTAAACCAAGGCAAACTTTTAAGAAGTGAATCCAGAATAAGACCCATCAAATTTAATTATTCAGTGCTAACAAGAACCATATATTTATTATGATACCATTCTATTAAATATCTCCATATAATTTAAAGAACATTTATAAAGAAACTTTTATAAATGCACTTGCAAATGGAACACATTATTTGAGAAACCTGTTCCATTATTCCCAAGGATACAGGATGAAATCTACCGTTGCATAAGGAGATAATACTCTTCTGTAAATACATTTTCTGACTACTAAATGAAGCAAGTCTGACTGGTTGGTTGCAACAACTGACATATAAGGAGGGAGTTTCTAGCACAACAAACAAATTAATAAAAAAAAAGAATTTAAGGATACATACGGGAGCTATACCACCCAGTGTGTGATAATATATATATATAATACTTTCAGTCTGAATTTAAAATTAAATACTTTGCCAAAGAAAGTTGTAAGTTTTCATCTTTCAATTCCAGAACATCTATGGCACAGAGTATTTAGGAAAGAGAAAAGAAGATGCAACCTCACTGGCATCAAACCTGAAACTCAAAGACACTATTTTAACAGATCTGAAAACATGTGGAAAGGGACAGAGTGTGAACATCTACAAAACAGCTTCTAGGGGAAAAAAAACCCTGTTGTGTATGTAAAATGGAAAGACAAAAAAAAGATAAAACTTGCAAATACTAAAACAAATGACAGTACCAAAACCTCCTAATGATATGCTAAAGAGAGACACCTGATGGATAAGGAAAAACCACCCAAACTCCTAAACTTGCTGGGAATTTTGACAAACTATTTAATATCAGAAAAGGGCATTTTAGATACGACAGATTTCTCAGCTCCTTAGAACTTCTGATCTGATAAAGGAAAGCCCCAAAACAGCCACCGAAGCAATCAATAAAAAATGCCCAGTACCCAGATTTTATACAGTAATTGTCTTGGGCACTACCCATCTTTCCCTCATGGATATATACATACCACTTTTACTTTTTAGTATTTGCACAGAAATTCTCATTCATGATCAGATAACAGACTACTACATCTGTTACATATACAGCAAGCAATATGCCTGAGAAATATTTAGTATGTAATTCATTTCTCCTAAAAGTTGAGGGCTTGAGAATGAACAGCAACATATGATCAACAAGTTTTTCTTGGTTCACAAGACCATAACTGGGGAATTTTATAAAGCATTGAAAATAATATAATCAAAGGGAAAAAATATAAACTTATTATGGCAGAAGTATTCTTATGACAAGGAAAGGGAATAAATACATAAGCACATATACAAAAAAATGTAAAGTTAACTTTAACTTAAGTATACAAGTATGTAAAAAGCTTCTGCATTTCCCTTTTGAAATAAAGGACTGAAAGACAATCTTATGGAAAAATGTTATCATTCAGCCAAATGAATCAAGCAGAGGATGATACTGAAGGGAGGCAGCGCTCTCTAGAAAACAACAAGCCTAACCAACTATACAGAAACACACACACACCCACACCCACAAATATGTATACTTACCATATATTGCTGCATATACATACGCTTGGAAAAAATGAGGTCTTGCTACTTTTTTTCCAAGAACATAGTAATAACTCTGGGTCAGTCCCCAGAACTGCTACAACAAGCAACTTGCAAGTTTCTCTTTAAACAGTTTCGCCTTGTGCTCCAGTACTGGCTTTCTGCCAACACTGTACCAAATATAGAAACTTTGGTCTTAAGGTATCCATGTAAATTTCCCAGAAAAATAGCAAAGCACCTTCAAGAAGCAGCCCCAGGAACTCCTACATCAGGTCTCAAGTCTGTTCCAGCTGTTATGGTATTAAGACAACTGATAATTTAATAAGCTATGCTTCAATCAGAACCGTTTACTTTTCTGAAAAAGATTTCATTGTCTGGATTTACAGAACCATGTCACACATATGGGCTAATGATATTCAAGAATGAAAGCTCAAACTGGATTTAAATATTTTGCATTAGAACAAACTTTTTTTTTTTTACCCCCACTGTTCCTTCTGATTCAAAAAATACAGACTTTGATAGACTAAAGTGGTTATTTGTTTCTAAGTGTTGAAGCATCTGAAACAGGTAAAATCCCAATACAGATTAAAAGATTTATGGTTATCAGCTTCCAATAGATCTGAACTTCAAGCCCACAGCAAGAAGCCAGGCTGGAAAGGATAGGGAAAAATAAAAAAAATTAAAAAAAAAAAAAAAACACAAAAAAAAAAACCACTCAAGAGAGTAAAAAGTGTAATTGTAGCAAGTATACAACCTTAAGATTTCTTAAGTCATAACATCAAAACTATTTCCAACAAACAACTGGGAAAGTTAAAAGACATAAGATGGAAAATAACAAACAGCTTAGATTTCATTAAGTAAAACAGACTCTCCATTAAAGTCTAAATGACACTTAGTTTTAAAAAAGTAGTGAAGTACTGTAAGTCCACTCAATGATTTCCAGAGAAGAAAACATTTATTAGTCAATCACTTTCACTGATAGAAGAGATGAGAAAGTGTCATTTTTCAAATGCACATTGGCCAAGAGCTTGAATCTAAATGATTTTGTTCTCCAACTAGAAAATTGACCTCCTTTTCTTCATAGAATAAATGGAATTAGGGTAAAAGCTTCAGTCAAACACAACTGACAAGTCAGAAGAAAAGATATTGCACGAATAACCACAGAAAATGCACAAGTATGTAAGAGCGCTATTTTTTTCTTGGAAAATTAATTTCCATATATAACACATAAAATACTTCCCCAAAACAACTTATAACTGCTTGTGATACCATAAAAGAAACATTTGTTTAAGTGTTGCTTATATGAAAAATTCTAGAAAATGTGAAGTCTCTGGAATATGAAGAGGTCTTGCATGTAAAGTTTTATTGCACACTATGAAATTACACATGAACATATCAGTGAATCCAATTTTAAATAAACAAATTTTTCTGCCTATTTTTCTAGGGCTACAGTGTAGGCAGTGCCTGAATATTTACCTGTATAATCACAGTACTCTGCCTCTGAATCATTAACTTCTATGTAAAACATAACAGTAGATAATGCTCAACACTTAAAATCTGGTTCTGCATTTGGATCTACTGACATGTATTTCTGGATGTGTGGAGTCTCTGATGGATCAGGACTGGTATGGGAATTTCAGTTCTAGGTGACTGGTAAATTTCTCTGCAAGGTTATCAGACCGGGGTATTTAAATTCAGCCAAAGCAGCAGATGTTTTGTGTTAGTTCAGTGGCTATTCATGAGCACATATAACAGGTACCAAAGGAGTTGTTATCAAAGACGATTCTAATAAAATACTACTACCAACTGTCAACTTTTTGCTATTTATCACTTCATGTTCCTAGACATATTCCAATTTGTTTTCTTTTCCTAGATTAAGAAAATTGATGACACAGAGATAATGTGAAATGACATAATTTTAACTGAAAATTCTAATTATTTCTAAAGCAATAAGAAAGAAATCTGATGTTTTTGAAAAGCACACAAAATGTCTACCTGGCAATAATTTCTGATTTTTTTTGTCATTGATTATGAAATCATTGAGGGAAAGGAATGGATTTTTTGGAGCTAGAAAAGTGAATAATCCATTGTAAAACAGTCGTTTGAGAAAAGGATAAAACAGTGAATACTATAAACCATAAAATAATAGAGACATGAAGAGCAGAGGAGAGTAAGGAAATAGGAAGGCAGAGTGTGCGGTGCAGTTTTCTAGGGTAAGAGTAGAGAGAAGCAGCAGTAATAGCTTTCCATCAGAAGCTGTTACTCCTAGAAGCCTGGCACCTGACCTGGTTCTTCAGGATATGGATCAGATTTCTATGAATAAGAAATAATGAGTATATTTAAATGAGTTTAAATGAAAGAAACACCATATCTTTACTAAGACACCAAGCTTAGCAGCATTTTTTGTAGACTCTGAGAGAACAAAAAGCTCCTTGGACCAAAGACTATTGTTCCTTTTTACATGGTTTCCTGAAAAATGAGTACTGCTGCCTTGCTCAGCTCCTCTTGATCACTTCCAGTAACAAATTCCATCTAAGTCCAACACATGGGAAAAGGTCTCAAAGATTTAACATTCTGACAAACTTTGTGAAAGCAGGCAGCTGGATAGGGTGGCTGCTAGCTAAAAGAAAATGAAGTGAACACAACTTTTACTTAGCAGTGCAGAATCTACTTCTCGGTCAAGGCCTTTCTTTCAAATTGATTCTCTCTTGTCTAATAAAGGAGAGTTTAGACTGCAGCTTAAGTATTATTCAATTAAAATATCAATTCACAAATACAAACCCATAGGAAATAAGCACACATTTAGTCTTGCAGAACTATTTCTTAAACCAGAACCCTCTAATTCAAAGTATACAAACAGACCAGCGTGCTGCTCCTTCTCCTTCCTCCACCTCTCCAGCATGCAGCCAGCCACTCTCTCATTCTCCCTTGCCCTGTGAATCTGGCATTCCTGCCTGCACAGTGGGTCAGTACCAAAAAGCCCAATATCCACCAGCTCCCCTTCCCCAATCACCCCCCTCAGACTATTGAACAACCTGGTAGTTAAAACTGGCTGCAGGAAAACAGAGACGTGATCATACTTAGGGATTTATGCAGAACCTAGTGCTGCCCATCTTCACTGGGACTGTACTGAGTACCTCTCCCAAAATATAACAGACACCTCCAAAGATGAAGGCAGCATTTCAGTGCCACATTCTTTTATCTCTAGATTTTAACAGATATTAAGGAGAAGCAAGGATGCAGTGGTCACACCGGGTAACTACACGCAGGAATCTAAATTTAAGTGTACATAGAATTTAAGATCATAGCGACATATACGTGCTGAGTTTTAGGCACATGCAGATTTAGGCAGCTGTGAGAGCACCGATTTCCTGGGTTATTTTCTAGAATTTAGGCTCCAAACTTCCACAAGTCTCATTATAATCACCGAGACAGGCAATCTAGTTTTCACTGCTCTTGATTATCAGGAATCACGCACATAAGCAATATTCAAAAGACGGTATGGAATGGAAGTATTTTATCCATCTTCTACTCTTGCTAACATTCTGCCAAAAAGTGCTGCAATTAGCTAGAGAAATGTACAATGTGTAAGGAAATGTGCATTTTGCTACTATACCACACTGTTTTCTTTGTATTAGGAAGTTAATTATCCATTCTTTGGATCAGATTTTAGGTATAACAGACACTTGCTTTAAGAACATTTGAATTGGATCAGATCAGAAGTCCAACTGGTTCAATATCCTGCCTGTGACAGCATCTCTGAGAGCAGTCTAAGGGAAGGAAAAGAACATATCAAACATACCATAATTCTTTCCCTGGCATATTCTCCCAGCAGTCAGTATTTGTGTGTGTGCAAGACTGAGACTGTCTTCATCTCCTGAACTTGAAGTTGTCTTCATAATATTTTTCATAAGAGGGTTACACTGCTGATGGGTCCAGAAAGGTAGTAGACCTACACTTCTCCTTAAATAAGTGACCCCTCTGTACTATCCAAAGGAAAGAACAGATGAGCAGATGCACCAAAAACGTGTTCATGAACAACGCTTTGTTAAGATGGTAACCACCACAGCCTTGAAAGATGACACACAGAAATCCAAGCTCAGCTATTAGAAAAGAGGTCAGACATTTTTCAGTTCATTTCCCACTAAGTTACGGGGGGGGGGGAGGGAGGAAAAAAAAGAAAATTCCTAGAATTAGACTTATCACTATCTACATTTTACTGGATCTCTCTGGAACACATTACAGAATCCTGTATATAGGTGGGAAGCTGCAGCTGGAGAACACTTATCAACAAGAGATGAATCATATCACTTCTGTTATTACTGCAACCTAATGATGTAAATTTAAATGGAAAAACTCTCCTATCAGACTATGGTATGATACTGAGCCTTGCATGACAATTTACTTAACTTTATTAACATTTGAGCTGGAATAACAGTGAGTTCATAAACAGTGTTAACTAGTGAAATAGAAGACTACTTTGCCTTCCCAATTAGTAATAGTTTGAGAAGCATTAACATTTTGAACCCTGAGTTTCCAAAATCTACTCTTCAAATCTAGTATGGTGAGAGACTGCAGTTCGTGTTTGCAGCAGACTGCTGGGAAGATATCCCACAAATTTGTTCAGATCATGGTACCTCCTGAAGCAGAAGTAGACAGCAGTATTGCATCAGCACAAAGCTGTGTCCAATTTAGCTGGTGTGTTAAGATGTACAATATATCAGCTTGGAAAAACAATATGCTAACTCAGTGATATTATTCTTTTAGACCATAGCCAGTGTCTTTGCACTTCAAATATGACATAATCAGCTTGATTGACCCTCGGTTTAGGGTCAGGAAAAATCTTGTGGGTTAATTATCATACTGTTTACTTATAAAGGATAGGTGGCTTTTGTGTAGCTATGATTATCTGGTATATCTAGCTGATTTCAGTGCTAATAATAGCTTGCTCTAAGAAGTATTAAGATACGGTATTGATTTAAAAAAGACTATCACTGCACTAATATACAAGAGATTCAATTAGGAAAGATAACTGGTAACATTGGTCTAAAGATGATCCCTGCTTTCCTGTGAATATCTAAAGTATGATTTAGCTAAATACTAAAAATCAAGATCAAAATACTCAAAATCAATCAGAAATGTGAATTCTAAAACTTTAGAAACAGGAAACAATTTCCTGAGAGTAGAGGTTTAGAAAGCCTAGTCACTTTAAGTATCTCAAACTGCATATTCATAACTTAAAGACAGACAAAAAAATAAATCAGCTATTATTTTTTAAAACCTCTAAAATAAATCTATTTTAAAATAATTTTCCAGGTTTTCAATATAAGTTCTCCTACTCACTCCATTCCATTAACCCAGCAAATTTTTGTACTGCAAGTCCTTTACTGAGCAGTATATTCTTAAATACCTAGGAAGTTGAATGACAGTTGAGCAGTGACATTTATTCTCTTTTCCAAGACTCTCAATGAGTTTCCTGATAGCTTTTTTTTTTAATTGTTTCTGTACACTTTATGATATCATACCTTCCATTAAAAAAATTAAAACTCAAATACGCTAACACCTCCTCCAGGTGAAGTCAAAACAATTTTCATCATTTCGACCAACAATATTGTCTCTGGTGTTCATTATGCTCAAACAAAAACAAGATCTCTTTTCTTTCTATTAGTGTAGGAAGAATCTACTCTCAAATATCTGATTATTCAAATGTTTGCTCCAGTGAGCAGCTGTCCAGCACACCAGAATAATACTAAATTTTTGTCACGAATTTAAATGATAAGATCCCAGGGTTTGTTTGGGTTTTTTTTGCTGAGAACCATATTTGTTCATACACCAGGACAAGGGACTATGCAAGAGCTTTTCCTATCGAAGTGCAAGGGTGAGCCCTACACACTCAGAGTTGCAAGGGCTACTTATAGTTTGTCCCTTGGTGAAACACAAATACCATTCATTCAATGCACCTTTGAAAATGCATTTTTTCCAAAGGAATAGTGGTAAGAGAGGACCATTGCCTCAGTTCTTTCTCTAAGATGGGCTACCACAATCTCCTGGCACATTCGGTTTGTATTTGCACTCAGTATTGAACTGGGAGAGGTTATTTTTCTAATATAGTCCACAAAGGATAGCCATATACTGAGAACCACATCAATCTGAGCAGGGGATAGAGTATCTTTGGAGTGTTGTTTTACTGGATAAGGTTGTCTAAAGGTGGTTAGCTCTAAACGTAATTATAGAATAATGTTACAGCTTTTATCAACCTATTTGAAATTATTAGATCTAATCTGTTGTATAACACTGTTGTACAATTTTCATTTTTCAAAAATGGCAATTACCATATTTTGGTAAGTACTGTTAAATCTGTTAGAATATACAACATGCAATTAGGTATGATTCATTACTTACGGCCACTAGTTAATTTGAGACACATTTTTCAATACAGTTTTCATGATAATGTATTTTCATTTCTGTACATTAAGCTTGATGTGAGACAGCTGTCAGTTTATTCTCACTGCTCTCTACTTCCATTGTTCCAGGCTTAAACTTCACGTCAGGCTGACAACAAGGAAAGTTTAATGTACTTCTAAGTCACATAAGCACACCTGGCAAATTACAGTACAAAACTCTCATCAGGAAACCTAAGAAATCTCTAAAACAAATTATAATTCCTTGCAGCTTCTGTGTGCGTGTGTTTACTAAAGATACTGTAGACAGAATGAAATATAAGGCATTTTACAAAGTGGAAAATTACTCCAGTGGCAGACAGACAAACTTCTTCTACTCTCTCGCCAGGAAGAAATTTGCCTCTGGAGACTTCAGATCTAGTCATCAGACACCATCATCACCCTCCTATGTCATAAAACCTTTCTCTGCAGAAAGGACAGTACAACCCATATTCAGGTGATAGTATGGACATCTAGAGATAGGATCATAACAGTAGCATTATTTTCAGATACCATACAGAACTATCCCTTTGAAGGTTAGATACCAGATAGCGGGGACAAAACTCTTCCTTTTTTCTCCATGATAGACACTTCAGAATAGGTCCTTTGTCAGTCATGTTAAAGTCTGCTATTACAAACTCTTCGGCCAGAATGTCTGTTCCAGCCATATTTATTTAAGTGGTTGCTGTCAAAACAAAGATTACATCATTTTACACCCATGTTTTACAAATTAGGTAGCCAGGGCATCTGGAAAATGAAGGTTAAGCTCATTTACTTTGGCAAAGGCTTTGAGATAACTGATGAGAAGTGGTGTCTGTATACAGTTGTCTTAATGCGCTGGATAACAGCTCAACTTCAGACAACCTCTACTGATTTCTATATACATTTTTAAAAGAATTTGGTTTTACTGGTTTCTATTAGATTTTGGAATCCCTTTAAAGAGAAAGGTCTTCCTTTCTTCACTATTCACTTTTCCCTAGGGGAAAAAAACCCAAACAAAACAAACCCAACAAACCTAATAGGAAATAGCTTTATAAATATGTTTTTAGTATAATTAGCTAAAAAGCAGCTCTATGACACACAGTTGGGACAATCTCATCCCACACATTAAAATAAGTATCATGGTTGATGAAAACTAAATGGATGAAGAAAAGCTTCAGGTCTATGTGACTGTGCTGTTACCAAGTTCTAAGAAACAGAGCAATGGGAAATCATAATAAAGGTGTGCAAAAGATGAACAGGGCAGTGATGACCTAAAATAAATAATAAATAAAAGGAAACTAAAGAACTCAATTCAAATTTGAAGATCTCCATGAAGAACTCCTTTTAAGAATGAGTATTTTGACAAATTTTCCTTGCAAATCTAGAAACACAATAGCTATAAAAAGTCATTTTGTGGAAAAGATGTTTCTTGGGCAGCATACTAAGTGACCCCTTCCACAGACTGTTCCTGTTTCATTTTAAAGATCAGCTCTTTCCCCACCTCCTTTCAGGAATCTCTCTAGACAGATGCTCAACAAAACTTCTTTTCATTGACCATTGGAAACATTTGTTCACCCCAACTCCACACTTGCTCATACCAACTTGTTTTTATACATTTGCTCAAGTCCTGGAGTATCTAGGAGCCTCCTGGAGACTTTAAATGAGAGCAAGATGTAATGACACACCAAGAGAGAAAACTTACATTAAAATTCATACAGTCCAAAGAGACTTGAAATTTAGATTCTGCAAGAAGTAGGAAGATTTCATTTCTTATTACACAGTTGAGGAATGGAGATACAAGGATGAACTGAGTTCCTGAAATCATACAGATAAGCTATGTAGAATGAGAAACTGAATTTGAGCCATTGCCTTTGTATCCTTTTTGCTAATGACATTTCTGTTTTCTAAGGTGCTAAATGAGGACCTGATATATTGCGGGGCCCTTTTTTCTTCCATTATATAAATATTACTATAAAATTCAGATGGAAAAAAAATCAACAGATTTTTTTAGTTCAAAATCTTTGAAGTTATGCTAAGTACCCAATAGTCACCCAAAATTTTCTTTTTGGCAAGTTACATTGAGGCAAAGAGCACAAAGCACTGAGAAAATGAAAAGGGATTATTACCGAGATGACACAAGAATGGACAAAATAGTATACTTTTGGAAACCACAGATGAAGTTTATCAGGGATCCAACTTCTTGAATGATTATTGTAATTCTCCAATTACACTGGTTAAAGTTAGTTCTTTTGTTTTTTAGACACTTGTTTGAAAATGTGGTTTACACTCAGGGTGCCTTTGTGTGATGCCCACATTCATATCCACACAGATCATTGGCATGCTTTCTAGATTTATAGCCTCTGGACAAGCCAGGAGAAAAAGAGCTTTGCTGACTAGCAAACACGTGCACAACTTTGTTTCCCAACACTAGACAGTGTGAGTTGGAGAGTGATAGCCGGCCTCACAGAATTATACTCTTTTCAAATTAACCACTGTGCCGGTTTTTGCTGAGATAGAGTTAATTTTCTTCAGAGTAGCTAGTATGGGGCTATGTTTGGAAACCACAACAACCGCCTTCATTCAAATACTGTTGACTACAAATCCATACAGTGATGGTAAAGCAAATATTCAGTTTTTAAAAATTCTGCACCAAAAAGTTTGTGATATGGTTTAGCCAGAGGTTCCTGCCAAGCTTCATACTGGACTGCAGTTGTGCCTTCCAGTTCCTCACGTATCCCTTCACATTTCATACTACCAACACACAGTATACCAAAATGTTGATGGCCAGAAAGTCATCCTGGATCCAACCTATAGAATATGTGTGTATCACAACATCTTAAAAGCACTAGTTCTTTCCAGGACTGTGCAGTATTGTTTCCCCCTCAATCTTTGAACAAACTCCTCCTTGATGTTGTCTAGTCTCTTGTCTTCTCCCAGCTTGACCTTGATTCTAAAGCTTGTACACGTTTATGCTCAGGAGCTCACAACTCTTAGAGACCTATTTATTTAAATCCCATTTCTATGTTCCTCCTTGTCCAGCAACCCTTCATGGATTTCCTTGCTAGTCCCTTTGCCAGCAAGTTGCATTGCCTGTCAACACCCTGACCTCTCTTTGCAGTGTGGTGCCACCACCACAGCTTTTTAATGTCTCTTTTTCACAGAAATTTTTTGCTCCACCACAGCCCCTCTCAGCTAAAGCTATTCCTTCTGGCAAAAAAACCCTCAGTCTACAGCTGGACTGCTACAATCCTTCAGCTGTATCTACAGGGTCTGTATTACCACTGTGTACCACACACCAGAAACAGTTTATGTACCCAAGAGGCAAAAAGCTTTCAGAACAATTGTTATTGAACCTTGGGTCTTTTTGATGAAGTATTACACAAAAGAAGATAACAGAGAGCACTGAATGGAAATATTTTGAGGATAAGTTCTGCTTTTCTTGGATTCGGCCCCTCCCTTCCTCATTTTTCTACTGCCCTAACTTGTCAACTTCCTGGGATCCAGATGGAATTCTATCACAAAGAAGTGGTTAGGAGTTGAAAAGTCTGTCCGTGTTACTAGGAATTAAAAGGGTAGCAGTTAAAACTATTAACTGTACACATTGTTTGTATTACTACTGTTATGATTATACATTGAATTATGATAGAGCCTAAAAGCCCTCTGCTTTGCCCTCTCTACAAACCCAGAATAAAATCCCCAGTGTTTTCACCAGAGATCTCACAATCTAAACATAAAGAGACAAGAAATGGGATACTATGAGAAAACAATGAAAAAAGATAGTGTGATAGGAGAGATTTCAAGGACATCAGCAGTCTAACTTGCCAACTCATGTAGCAATGTGACAAAAGAGTTTTAAGGAGGGATGCTTTGGGAATGCTAAAAGCCTCCTGAGTTTCAAACAAAGCATGGGAAAAAGTTTAAAAAGAATGGCTGAAAAATTAGCAAGTAAGCAATGAAAGCTGGAGTTTAATGAGGATACAGAGTAGCTCCTAGGATGAGAGTCATAGAAAGTATGTACAGATGATGAGATAGAAGAAAAGCCAGTTGGAAGCAGCGAGATGTTTTTGTGCGGCATTAAGTATTCTTACTACTATTCTTTTCTGGTCTACTATGGATGCAGATAAGAACTGCAAAATTTCATGGATTTACATTTTATAGAAGTTTGAGTATGTGAACTCACACAGTACATTATGCAGTTTCTAGTTTGACTTTGCAAAAAGGCCCAAACTGAGTTTATAGTATGAATATTTATCACTATTCTACTTTATATAATATATACATACGTTTATATATAGGTTGGAATTCTTAATAGCAAGTCAGTTATATGGAATTTCACTGACTAGAATGCATATGATCTACTTGTGAAATATTTCCTGGAAAGCATTAGTGAATGCAAATTCATTTGATATTTCTATCAGATATTCTGATTACTGTCATTTCATTGGCATATATCTTTCAGAGAAGAAACTGAAGATAAATCTGGAATTCAGAACATTATCAGTAACTCTCTTTCCAGTCTCAATATTTGCTTCTTTTGGTTAACCTTATTCTTTGTCAATCAAGTTAAAACAATGACTCAAAAAGGAGACGTCTTGGCATATGTATCCATTATTCCTTCTACAATGTAGTACTCCTACTGGTTTTCATAGGAATTATGCATATGAAAGGACTGCATTATTAGGCTAGATTAAGAGAAGACATTTGAAAATCATCATACCACTTCAGAACCTAATATTTATAATAGTACTTGAGCCTGAAGTAATATAAATAAAAGCACAAAATACAACTCCTGGACATACATTATGGATGTTTTTTTCGTAACTTTTTATTAGAGATATGACTAAAAATTAGTTAAAACTATTTCCTTAGCTTTTTGATAGAAGAACAACTACAGAAATATGAATCAGATCACTCAAAAAACCTTGCAATATTCCTAAACATGGGATGTTACAAGCCAGTAAGAGGACTGTAAAGGTTTACATTCCAAATATATGAATTAGATGCTTGTCTAATCACATAAAGGTCCTTAACATTTTCTTTGGTAGCCACTATGTCTTCATGACCAGATTATATTAACCCCAATGCCCTGGAAACATCACAAGTCGTCTTTAATTCTTCGGACATGTGACTCTTCCATTTTGGCTTCAGAAGTGGTGTTCTCCTCCCATGCCATGACAACTCAAGGATAATATGAACTGTCTTCCTCTGACCTAGGAATGATATTAGGCCCTTTCTTCGTCAAAGCTAAAAATGCATTGACCTCCACTTTAACATACTGGGTAGACAAAAATTTGCTCTTTCCCAGATATGTAGCTCAGATGTAGAATCAGTCTGCTAGGCTAGTTAGAATGGGCTAACTTTCTAATCTTTATTTTTTAAATTTAAAATATACTGTTCATCTTTGCTGCACAGTTAACCCTGGACCTTAATTTCTGGTTGCCACTAACACCTTTGCCACTTTCATAAAAAAGATTTCTTATCTGACTGTTGTAGTGCCTCAAACTTGGATTGTCCAATCTGGCTGGGTTTATGTGGAAAAATTCAGGTTTTAATTTATTCTGGCCACCCAAGATGCTTTACAACAGGAGCACAGGCTAAAATTTTGACTCTCCAATAGTGCTTCTACAGTCATCTGAGGACTGAACACTTCAGACATTCTTTTCAATATGATGGCTCACACCCAGACAGCACTAATCAGGTCAGTCACAAGTACTTACCATAAGAGAAGAACACAGTGAAAACATGACTAAATCTCAAATACATAAAAGTCTGCTGCATAGAGGAAAATAAATTCCCTGTAACCACTGTGCAAAAAGTGGTTCAAGTAATTTACTTTCAGCAAGTTTAAGATCAGAAAGCAGGAAAAACTTTCTAATGGGAAAACTAGTGAAATGCTGGGATAACTTGGGTAAGTAATCATAACAGATCTTTACAGGTAAGTGTGCATTTAAAAAGGCAGATTTTACTGATCCTGGCTTTGAAGGAAGAGTGAGGGGGTGGGCAGGATGCCTACTTTGACCAAAGAAATATAGCTACGTAGTGACAGTGATACCATGTTACAGTACCGCTTGATGTGGAATCTTGACTTGGAATGAAAGTCATATTCTGCAAGACTCAATCAATTTCTTCACGTAGACAATCACTTGGATTCTGATAGAATCTTCTAGCTATGGATCATCTATCTACATTGATCTAATCTGCATCTTCTTTATTCAATAGTTTAACAATAATTACTTTCAGGACTGGACTATACATAAACATAATGTCTAATCTGGTCACAGTATATGGCACTTTGTCTGCTAAGAGAAATGACAGTAAATTGCCCAACGGCCTTAAGGCCAGACAACACTAGCAACAGCTGCTAATAACACCAAATTCCAGATGTAGTCTTTGGTGAACTTTTTTTTTAAAGGGATTAGCTTTAAAATATTTTGCTTCAAAAATCTAGATGTACTCAAAATTCTTAATCCCATATCTGTACTTGATTATTAAGTTGGGAACTTTAGTGGGGTTTTTTTAAACTTAAGCCTAAAACTTTTATTGGTATATCATCTTTAATAATTAGAATCACAATCCTGTAAACAGTGCACAAGACTATATTTATGTCAGAGTAGTCTTTGGAGAGTTAACACAAAATAAGTAAATAATCTTCTCTAGTCAGATATTTTGTTTCCAGTAGAAATTTATGATTGTTCTAATGTGAGAACACAGGACAAAGATACAGCTGCCAGTCTGACTAGCGACTAAGTATGGAAAAAGTAACATTTTCCAACTTAATTTCAATATTCTATACTAAGCAGCATATAGAAGAAGGAAAGTTACATAACCATGCACATTCCCTACAATTAAATCACTTGATGTAACACTAGGTAAATGATCCAAGAAGAAAAGAACAAACCTGCACTATGAGTCACCTTTTGGATGGTGAGAACTAAGCTGTTAGAAAAATAACATGTTTTCTAAAATGTGTATACAGTAAAGACCATGACAGCTGAAATAGATACAGCAATATAGCAAGCATCAGGTGTTCCCAAAGTTTCTACACACAACGAAGTAGATCCCATTTAAAACACCGTAATTTGACAGTGTTACAAATGCCTGTGTTTCAGATAAAATCTTTTAAAATGCATTTAATATCTCCTATAGGTGATTGCTCTTGGATGGTGTGACCATTATTGCCTTTTTCACAACCTTTAAAAAGAGGCACAACAGGCAACTCCACCTCCACCCTCCAATCAGCAAAGTCGTCAAAAACGCGGTTCCAAACTGAAATGAACCCCCCCTTTGCCCCCTTGGGCTGTCCGCAGCGTACTCACCATGGCGGGCTAGTTTTGAAGACTTTCTTCCCCTCCCCCTGCACCTACGCACAATGAGGGAGAATGGAGAGCAGTTTCAGCATTAAATTTGAACTTCCCTGCTTTTGTTAGCATGAGTCACCACCTCAACATTATCTCAACTGTAGACTTTTATCTGTGAATATCTAAGCCCTGTCTTGTGGAAAACTAATTACTGAGCCACTGAGAGGCTTCATAATGTCCTGCATTTAAGTCCTGAACATCATACATAATGCATAGGAAGCAGTCTCTGCACTCTGATTACAGAACACTGTCATTAAGAGAGCAAATTAAAGATGTGAATAATTCACTGGCTGAGCTTATTGTCAGTGCTGCATTGTGAAATTAGAATTTCTAATAAGTACTGCAATTTTTTTAACCCAATTAACACAGAGAACATCTTGAGTCTGATTAGTACAATAAAAATTATTACCTTATTCTTTTGCTTCACAACAGCCAAATTAAATACTGTACTTAATTATGCAGCATTCATCGCTTCTGTGCTAGAAATAATAATAATAAAAAAAATCTCACTATCGCTTTAATAAGACTTCCAATATTTAGAGTGTAACCGAAAAATAGAGCATATGAATCTCCAGCACAATTTCTTATCACAAAGTTACTGGCTTTTTTTTTTTTTTAAGACTTTGAAAATCGGTTTTAATATCAGCAGTCGACCATGATGTCACTGCTGAAGTCTTCTCTGGAAACAAAAACGTATTCAAAAAAAACCCCACAGAATGACCCTTACGAACAAGCTCTGAATATATATTGTGAATTAACTTTCTCTGCGTTGATGTGAAGGCAGGAAAAAAACCCCACATTACCACTTACTGACTCGAAACCGAATACACAAATATACAAACATAGAAATATATAAATATACATATACATAGGTTGTTTCAGAAAAGATGCTTAGGAAATATACTATGAAAAAGCAGGAGCTGGATCAGCTCTCTTACCTCAGTTCCCTCTTGGCACGGGATAGATAACATCCTTCATCCTAGAAAGGAGAAAAGTCCAATTCAACATCCAGTGTGTTGATTTTCCCCCACACGGTGCCTGCTGCCATGTTAAATAAAGAAAATGATCACTGAGGATGCAGCTTTTGTCTCCAAATATTTTAATACTGCCTTTTAGTGTCAAGGACCCCAGGAACCTTAGCACATCTGGCAGCAGACACCACTGGCTGCAGCTGCAGCAGTGGGATTTTTCTTCAACCCTATTTCATCCCCAGCTTCGTTTTCTTCCCTATCCTGGGGAAGTTTAATCACCGAGCATGGGTGGGGAAAAAAAAAAAAAAAGAAAAAAAAAAAGGAAAGGTAGCATTGCAATCACGAGCTTTCTTGGTTTTGTCCTAGAGACAGGGACTGCAGCAACACCTTGCATCTTTGTCTCGTTATTTTAGCATGTGCGTGCAAGAGGGGAGGGAAAAAAAAAAAAAAAAAGCTGAAAATTATTCAGGCATAATGTACAATAGACATAAAGAGAGACAAAAAGACAGAGAGGAAGAGAAAGAGGGGAAGGGAAAGAGGGAGAGAGAGGGAGGGAGAGAGGAAACAGACTAAGAGAGGGAGAGGGGGCTGTCAGTGCAGATAAATCTGCATATGGAAATCAGGGTTATCCTGGGTACAGTTTTATTTAACCATGATGTACTGTTTTTTTAATTAGACGTGAATTTAAAGAAGGAAGTGAAGGATTCTTACAGTCACAGGAGCAAACGAAGCATTTTTAATCACAGGAGAGCTTTCACAGAAAGCTGTAGCAGCAAGAGCAAAAGTTTTTATAGCAACTTTCTTGTTAGAAACAAAAGTTTCATGCACTGCTGCTAATTTACACCCAAAACTCAGGCAAACCTGGAAGACCATTCGTTCTGAAATGAAATCAAACCAAGGCAGTCCAAAATAATACCATAATTTTTAAAAAGACCCAGAAGCCGCTAGGTGCAGAGTATGCATTTTAAACTATATTATGCCAAGCACAGGTTTTAGGACTTTCTCCCTGGTCCCTATTCTGTGGTGACTGCCATACCCAATGAAGGCGCTTCAGTAAATGAAAATAGTGACACCCAGCTTGAATTTCAAATGTACTGAACACCACTTGCCATGCTTGATTGAGAACTGCTTGTGTCTCGACACAGGAGCAGTACCTGACAGACTTGGGAAGGTTGGATCAGGGTCTCTAAGGCATCCGAAACGACCAGGACCTCTTGCCCATGGCTGTGAGGAAGCACAGGGTTGAGTGAACTGAGGATGCAGAAGAGAAGGAAAATGAGGTTCAGGCGAGAATGAAACCAAAGGTAGGAAGTAGACCGTCGAAGTACAAGAAGATTAGGAAGCAGCAGTCTGGTCTGGGGCACTTATTAGCAGTGGCAAGATGGTGGCGTTCAGGTGAGAGGTGACCAGAAACCACTTCTGGTGGCTCCCCAGGCAAGGGACGCCTAGCAAAGCAGTGAAAGTGGGGGGCTTGGGGGCACTGAGGGGAGCTGCCAGAGTGCAAGGGGCTGGGGGCGGGAACAAGCGGCTGCCAGGAAATCCCACCTAAATTTCCAGAAGCGGGCAAGTAAGAAGCACGTTGGGAACTCACAGCGGCTGGGAGGCGTGGCCACAGCATAGGTGAGAGGCGGAAGGGGGTCGGGGAGCAAGGGACTGAGGCCGGGGGCGGGCAGGAGGGAAGGAGGCAGGAGTTCACGCCGGGGCGAGCGCGGCGGAGCCTGAGGGCGGGCGGGCCGCGCTGGGGACCGCGCCTGCCTGGAGAGGCCCTGCAGGCGGCGGGCAAAGGCCCGGCGGGGACACGCACTGGCAGGAGGGGGCCGGCAGCCGCCCCACAGCGGCGAGACCGACCGACCGACCGACCGACCGATCGCCGCGGGAAGCCGCCTCACGGGCGGCGGTTGGGGGCGCGCGCGGCGCTTCGCCCTGAGGCGGGCGGGCGGGGGATGGGGGAGGGGAGGAGCGGGGCGGAGCGGAGCGGGGCGGGTGGCGGCGTGGGAAGGAGAGAGCGAGCGAGAGGAAGGGGGCGGGCGGGCGCCGCCGCCCCGGCCGGCGGGGGGAGGCGGGGCGAGGCGGGGGGAGGCGGGGCGGGCAGCGGCGGCAGCCAATCGGTGCTGCGGCGTCTGCGCAGTGCGGGGCCGGCCGTGGCGCGCGGGACGTACGGAAAAGTGTCCGGGCGCGGAAGAGGAGCGGCGCCTCTGGCAGCGCGCAGGTATCCGTCCCCCTCCCCTCCCCTCCCCTCCCCTCCCCGGGCTACCCTGCCGCGGTCTATAGGGGTGTCGGCGCGTTCCCCCGGCCTGGCCTAGACCTAGCCCGGCGTGGGGGCGCCTGCGGGGAGTGGCGCTGGGCCGCAGGTGTTAGGGGTGGGGGTGCGCTGCACGGTGGCCGCTTCCCGGCGCCTCTGTCGCCGGTTTGCAGCTCCTGCCCGCGGACTGTAGCCGTCTGGGAAGTTCTCCAGCGTGGCTGGCCGAGGAGATGGCGGTGCTTGAAGTCAGTAGTTGGTTCCGTTGGATCAGGGATGGGGTAGAACAAGTACGGAACTGACGTGAGTCGCGACGATGAAGAGCTGCCCTTGTACTTTTTTCCTAGTGCTTTCTATCGTGTGGGGCGATTTTGATACCCTAAGTTGAACAGACTTTCCTTAGAAACTCCTCCGATTTAGGCATTCCCTTTAGCTACTTAATTCTGCTGTGCTAACACACCTGTACATAGTCTCCTGCTGTAAACTGAAACACTGAAGTAATTCTTTCACCGGAGAGTTGCACCGCTTCTGCACAGCCGACTGGACCGCGGGAATATAAATGAATGGAATGTAGGACAGAAACTTTTCTCCTTGAGCTCATTTCTCAGTCAAGCCTCTGTATTACCAACCTCTAGCGACGGTGTAGCCTGGTTTTTGCAAGAACAGCATCAAAGACTGCCAGCAATGAAATTGAAAACTTAATTAGTTTTAATTATATTGTTTGCATATTACTGTAGAGCTCTGTGGCACCTGTTGCCTAGTTCTACTCTTTCAGTATGTTGTATAAAATATTAATTCACTAATGTTAAGTATACAGTGAACTTTTGGACATGATCTTCCTTCTTCTTTGCTTTTGTTTCTCTTTTTTCAGATTTCTGGGAAGTCAGACTTTTTTACTAGAAACTTCCAACTTCAGCTATGTCAGAATCAGCCATACAGTCATTTTCTGAGCTTTAAAACTTTAGCATTTCAGGGTTCCGTAGCTATCAGTTGGGGTGTATTTACTGCTTCTTAGAAGGAACTTGAGCTGTAATGTTGCCTTAAAGTCGTGGACAACTAGAAGCCTGTAATGCATGATGTATTTTCGTAGCATAGCTACTCTGGTTGCAAATTGAAGTGTTTGCTGAAAGTAGCTCACTCGTGCCTTGTAATGCATTCCTACCTCTTATTTTACCCTAGTGCTACTCTAACCTCATGACTAGACAATTTAGAAAGCTAAACCAGAAGGAAGTGAACCTATTTTTTGTAGTCACTGATGTGACTCCTTTAACAGGTTGTGATGGAGGAAGATGAAGTTGTACAAAACGACAGGGCATGAGACCATGATTGCCTTTTTTGGTGGTATCTCTCTGTTTGTTAGTTTGATGTTACAGTAAG
The DNA here is from genome assembly GCF_031877795.1 of Strix aluco. NCBI lineage: Eukaryota > Metazoa > Chordata > Aves > Strigiformes > Strigidae > Strix > Strix aluco. Next base: position 87,779,941 of record NC_133933.1, read on the forward strand.
TCAGAGCTGTGTTCTCACGTGAACTGAAGGATTATGGGGAGTTGTAACAAAGAAATTTATTTGAAGAAACATTGGCTTTTTTATCTATTTATTTTCTGGATCAGGTGGAAACAATGGACGATGACTTTGCGGCTTCTTCCCCACCCCCCTTTCTCACTGAAAGCTTGGAGATGGCAATGGAAGTGGAGAATGAGAACTCAAAGCCGCCTTGTTTTTCCTGTGCTTTTGACAAACAAAATGGAGGGAGAAGTTTCTCTGCAGAGTCTTATTTAGCAAGTGGGTCTCTGAAGAGGTATGGGGGTTTTTTGAGTTACAAATATAATATACTTCTAAGATGTTCTTTCCACTGGTGTTTGGTGCCTCTAAATGCTGACAGGGTTTCCAAACCTGGAAGCCAAGGGCAGTTTGTTCTTCAGCCCTTATGATCCTGAGATCAACTTGGTGGTATACCAAATTGGGAAGGGCAATTGTGTTGATGCACTGCTTTGAACCATGTTCTAGGTCCAGTTCCGAGCTTTGTGAACTTACTTTCAGATACTGTAAAGGACCTGTTACAGGTCTGTTAGGATGCTTCAAAACTGGCCTGTTGGTCAACAGCATCCAAGACCCCTTAAATTTCTGAGGAGGCTGTAGCACTGCTTCTTCCAGTCATATGCTCTATTCAGTGCTGGCCCTTTCTCTCTTTTACACTTGATAGAAACAAACCTGCTCTGCCTAGCTTCCCCACATCACTGGGACTGTGCTTTGTAGCTTTAAGACCATCTTTCTCAAAGCTCTGCTTTTGCATGCATTCTGGATTTAAGGTTCAAAAGTCACATATATAATACGTAAGTATTTTCTGTGAGATTCTAAAATGTTACTTTGGTTTAGTTAATATCTTCCTCACTGTCTGTGATCCAGCTTAGTTTTATGTGCCATTTACTGAACCTGCAGAGGTTGTCTTTGCTACAAAAGCATAATCTTTAAGTCTTTCCTCCTGCCAAGCCTCATATTTTGTTGTTACTTTGGGATATTTTAACCTTCATTTCCACAGCCTTTTCTGTAAAGCCTTAAAGGGGGTTCTGCTGCACCTCCCCCATTCCCTTATTTATCTTTTTCTGTTGTTGTTATTGGGTCACAGCACATTCATTCAAATTGCTTAAGTAGAGGATTAAGAGATCCTGTATCTACATGAACATATCAGTAGTGGCTTCCAAGCTGTCAAAGAAGGATTTCATAACAGAAACAATTTCATGTGAAAACTCACTCAGGAGCTTGTACGTAAGCAGGTTTCCCAGATCACTACAGTCATACTGTTCTCCTGTCGTTTATTCACCTTGTCTACTTGGATTGTAAATTCTTGGAAAAGCCTCTATGTGAAGGACTCCTCTGTCTTCATTATTTAGAACAAGAGTAACTGGATTTAATTGCTAAAGGCTTCAAAACACACCAATGTTTAGGCAGTTGCCAACTGAACTACAGGTGTTATGGGAGATTGAGCCGATTATTCAGCAGATGCTCTTTTTGCTTCTGAGAACTGAATTGTTAATAGTGCATAGTTCAAGAAGAATATGAAATTGGTGAGTAATATAATGAAAGCCAAGTGCTTGCCCAGTACATTTTTTTTTTTAATTTTTAAAAATAGAAATATTTCTTGGTGAATTCGGCTTCATCTATGGTGAAGCATTTTGACAGGCACTGGGAAAATTCTGAAATAATTTGCTTTGATACCTTTGTGGTGGTTGTTGTTATACAGCTTGCTGTGACTTTTTTTTTTTTTTGGAAGCACATTAATGAATAATTTTTATATTTGCACAGTTAGTGATGTTTTAACAATCGACACAGATGTCTGATTTTCTCTACTTTGAGTAAAATGGTAATTCTGATTCTATTTATTATTTAGCTGGAGTAAAGGGTAGTTACAGCCTAGTATTAAAGTTATAATAATGAAGTCACATTTTGTGACTCTCATCAGTTCACCTGCCTAAAAGTGTGCTTTTATGAATGTGCTTTTATCAGTGTTAATATATAAATATTATTAAATGGATATAAAGGAGCAAATGTATGTTCTAGCATTAGTTATTAGGTATGTAGTGTACATTGCGACAGATTCCAAACACACACTTACAGTGGAGCATGTTGTCTAATGGATCAGCCCCTTCTGTTAAGGGTAGTCTGTATGTTATGTCTCAGCCTCTTTTTAAGGATGAAGATGCTTCAAGGTGGTAGCTTGTTAATTTTTATTTGTTTCTAAAATATACTGTGCCCTGTGACTATATCATGTTTTTATGCTCTTGAAGCTAGGAGTTGTTATATTTTATGTGCTATATATTGCTATAGAAGGTATAACAGTCTGTCTTTTGAAAGCACTGCTACTCCTTTCTATCTACAGTACACATGTTGCTGATATATTGATATCAGTGGTACATAAGCCAGCTGTAGGTATTGTATTCTATAGGTTTATTACTGGGAAATGTGTGAATATTGTTGGCTCTGTTTTACAGGGTTTTGCTGACACTAGATCCTTCTCCAAATGACTATGATGAAGATGTAGTGGAAATGTTTGGCTTTCAGTGGGTTACTGAAATGGCATTAGTTGAATCCTGTGAACTTCTCTTTGGATTACTTAGGTATGATAATATTAGTGTATTTTATAATTAATCCACTTCTGTAATTATACCCACCTTAAGGATGTAGCAAACTTTTAAAGTTTTTGATGGTAAAATCATAAAAGATTGTGGGCTATGCAGTGCATCCAAAAAGATTATGCCATATACCTAACACTCCAGTAAGTGATAGATAAGACGCAGGCGGAATTACAGGAAGAAGTAAATTTTGTCACAGACTTTTAATATTATGTGACTTAATAATAACTTTCTAAGCAGTGTGGTGCATATCTTAGTCATCACCAGATAAAAATTGATAAGTATAGTTATTACAACAGTGTTGTGATTAATTTAGAAAGCTCTAGCTTCAGAATATATGAATAAACTATATAAGATTTCCTTGAATGAGATTGTGCTACCCATATAATTAAAGTTGTCTTTTGAAGATTATAAGTCCTTTTTTTTTGTGCATAAAGAAAAGTGGAGGTTAAAAATCAAATACTGTAAATGCTGGATGCAGCACTTTCTTCAATTGTTTGGATTAGGATAGCTTCAGCAATCTCTTCAGATACAGTTACTCAGTGTTTGACTAATTCAATGTAGATGTTTAATCTGGTCAATGCAAATACACAGATCACTGATAATCCTCTTTGCTACTGATAATCCTCAGGATGTACAGCACATACAGAGAGTAGATGGGAGAGGAGCTTTTGTATGATTCCACAAATATATGTGATATATTCCGTCATTCCTTTGATTGTAGTGGATTCTTCCATCCCTTTAGGGTATCACCAAGGGCGTGATATGAAACATTATTAATAGGGTCTGGCTTATTGAAACACAATGGCATAGATGACAGAAAGTATATTAAAAACAGTATTATTTAGGTTTGCTTGTTTGATGCAGACTTTGACTTCACTGTAATTTAAAAAAAAAATTAAACTGATAATGAAGGAGATGGGATGATAACTTAGGGATACAGTGTTTCTTTTAACTTTCAGCATTTAGTATGATCTGTTTAATAACTATTTATTAACATAAAATCAGTGGGCAGTAAGAAAGCACTGTAGTTGTTCTGTTGAATTAAATTATTTTTTTCTTAAGTATAAAGTGCTCTGTAATTGTAATAGAGATGACCATAAGGCATAATATATTTTGTTGTAGTTTTTAAGTTATTCAAGCTATACATGTTTTAAAACCTGCGGAACTGGTAGGAATAATGGATTTCAGCTCTTGGCTATGAGAGGTTGGTTGCTAAACTGTCTTTTGGTGTGACAAGTCCCTCTGCAAAGATATTCTCTCTTTCAGTTCATTTGTTCAGTCATAAAATGGAACACTTTCATTTATAGACCAGTTGACAACTGAAAGTGGGAAAAGTCCTTTTTCCATTGTAGAAGTCATACATGTTAAGTACAAGTTGGCTGTAAATAGTTCAGTTTATGAAGTACAGATAATATCTATGTTTAAATACGTGCTTACAGAAACCTAGTCTTTTTTTAATGTGTCTGTAAATACTAAATATTGTTTAATATTTTAAAATATTATAATCAATAATATACAGCAGAACTGGAAGTTAAAAACCTTAATTGCACGATAAAAAGAATTCTTACCCTTTTTTTATGTAATTGAAGATGTACGAGTCAGTGAGTAAGATGTAACCATTTAAGTGGGTATATTAAGCCAATATATCTTTGGCTGAATAATAAACAGAAGTACCAGTTTAACTGTCAGAATATTTATTTGCACATCAAATGATTTAATGATTAACAACCATGAGAATCAATCTTTGAGGTACAAATGCAAATTGAAATTAAAATTACTTATTTAACTGATATCTTTGTTATGCTTCTTATGACCAGTTTGTGCTTTTATTTTATCAGCCCACTGTATTCTGTGTTTTGTCAATTCACTAGAGAATGGTGTTTTGGTTTTGTTTTTTTTTTTCCAGTGTGGCTCCCTTCTGACACTCTCTCTCTCTAACTTTCAGCCTCAACCCTCTTTCATAAACTTCCCCTGCTTTAGGCTTCCTTCTTTTCTACATGGTTTAAATACTTAAAAAATTTACGCAGAAATTCAGCTTTGATTTAAAAATAAAACAAAAAAACCCCACAACCCACCTAAATGACTGACGGTAATCTTGGGTAGCTGACATGATTTTATGCAAGGAAGGAAGAGCTAAGGGAGATAATTTTAATGTGTTCCTGCCCTTTAATATGCAGGTTACAACCTGGGTTTTTGGATTCTTGTGGGCACTTCTTAGTTTCCAGGTTTTTTTTTTTTTCCATAAGAACATTTGATCTGGGTCATTTCCAAGTATCCTGTTTTTGAATCCTTCGGTAGCTGCTGATCTCGCTGTATAAGAAATGACGCAGAGAGCTCCTTACTCAACTTATGCAGCATTTTATTTCAAAATTCTTAGACAGTTGCACTTTTAATGTATTCGATTTAGTACCATGTATCTGGATACTATTACTTGAAGGCCACTTGAAAATAACAGTTGTTGCAGAATGGGGCTGAGTACTTACCTATGTTACAGCTTTTTAAAATTTTCGTTTGCAGTGGCAGTTAGCAGCTGCTTTAAAAATGTTCTCTCTCCCCTCCAAAACTGATCTAAGTTTTAACTTTTCTAGAGACACTTTCTCCTCTTACTCTACTATTTTGTTACTGTTTATTTTTTGAGCTCAAGTTAAGCAGCAGACCACCCTAAGCAGGAAGTGGGAAAAGGTGCTGGCAGAATTTACTAGTGCTCGTTCACAAGTGAATTAGTGTATACTGATTGTATGCAATGAGGGTTAACTTTCATGTTTATTCTGTGGTCATATATAAAGTTGAGTTACACTTGTAGAAACATCACTTACAGGGAATGGCGCTTGGGATTTTTGTGTGTGTGGTGGGTTTTTTTCCTCCCCAGATATTTAGCTAATTTCGTATTTGTTATTGTGTTTAATGTTTTAAAAACAAGCAAAAATTCTGTCCATTGTCATCCTGTCACAGTTGGACGCGTCTGTTGTCTTCCGCTAATACTCTTTCCGAAGTTACATTTCTGCAAGCTTTTTCAGAAATACGAAGCGAGAAACACCTCTCACCTCTCTCTGTTCTGTTTAGACCTTACTAAAATGTAGTTAAACAACTTTTACCTATATAAATACGATAAACCTCTGTATTCCTTTAATTAGGCAACAGATACACAGACTGGAAGACCTAGTACAAATGAGCTCATCTGATTTTGGTAAGTTTAACACGTTTAATTTGACATTGGGATAGGTATCTGACTACCTTTTCATTATTGAAGTGTATTATCACAGATCACACTTGTGCTTTGACTCTTGACCCAAATGCTCATGGAGCAAGCAGCAAAACAGCATATCACTGGCATAAACCTGCAGTAAGGTTACAAATATAGGCAACCAAGTGATGTATGGTAGTGTGAAAATAGAGAGTGGAAATGTGAGTCAGTTTGGAACGAGAGCTGTCTGTATAGTAGGTGCACAGGGCAATCCTGACTTTATAACCTGAGTGGTGAATTTCACATTAATTTGACTTGAGCTAAGATGTCACCCCTAAGGTAGAATTTGGCAAAACTATTAACTCCTTTAATTAAAAATGAAAAGTTGCATCAAAACTCCCAATAACTATTTTAGCTATAAAGATAGTGGGTTGGGACTTTTTTTGGCATTCTCTTGGCTTACATTTAAACAAGTTAGTTATATTTGCTTAGTTTAGAGTTATTTACAAACTTAATTTATCTTTGCAGCAGGATCAATAAAATGGGATCACCACAAAACACTTTGTTTCAATTAAATACTAAGGCATGAGAAGCAGTATGTATCTGAAGGATTATTGCAGCCTTGGGCTTGTTGTAAGTTTGAAGGCTGAATCACTTAGCAAGTTGAGAAGTTCAGTAATTACTTAGAAATAAACTGTCTTCTCATTACAGATAAATTGCTAGTGTTCCAAGAGTATGAGTGAATATTTTTACACATTATTATTATTTTCATTTGGTATTGTCATGTTCTGCCGTTTAAGTCACTGGTATGAATTTATCATCAAGCTTCTTTCATATGCTTTTGTTGATTGTATCTGAAAAGTCTAATTTTGCTGACATTTAATATGTAAGTAGAAATAGCCTTATTTTAAGTTGCATTTGAACATTTGTATGGTAGCTAGACACCAAGAAACTGTTCTGTAGTTCTTTTCCCTTCAATTTAAGCATCTGCTTTGCTCTCTTCTCTGTATCCTGTTCTTGTTGACAGGTCAGTTAATTAAGTAACTGTTGAATTTTATGCTTTGCACCAGACTCTTTGTGACTTAGACCAAGTCACCAATCCACCTGTGACTCAATTCCCCTTTTATACAAGCAGACTATTAGTAGAGGGGTGTCATGAGGATTAAAATATTTGAAATGATCAGGCAATGTGATGTTAGGTATTATTGATGGCTTAGATAAATGTGCTGTTGACACTGTTTAAAACCCCAGTTTAGAGTTTTAGCTCAGTAAATCTTTGTTGTGCATATATGTTTATACAGATATCAATATTATACATTTAATTTAATTTCCTGTCAGTTTTAATGAGCTTTGGAGACTTGGTACTGAGAACTGTGTAATACAGAAGCCATATAAAATCTTTTCTTATGTTCTGTGTTGTTCTGAAAATACGTGGTCTGCTCTTAACTCTCTACTGTTTTGTTCCACTTATTTCATTGCTCAATGATATATGACACTATGCAAAAGATTTTCTAGTGAAATACTGTAATATTAAAAATTTTCCTTAAACAGAACTTACAAGAACTTGGGATAAAATATTTGTTATTGCTACAAAGCAGCAGTAATAGCTAGAAATAATTCCTTTAGAACAAGTGATTTGAACCTCTAAGCCTACAGTTCATTACTGTGGCAGATCCTATGGCTTCTTATGTGGTGGGGGTGGGCTGTACACTGGAATATTGTGGTACTTGTTGATTTGCTTCATTCAGTGAGTGTTGTGGCTCAAAATATGTTGAGATAAATAAAACTATTTGTGGGGTCTGTAACAAGTGGCATGTGTGAACTTCAAGGTTGCCTGGAGGGGATGGGGGAAACAAAGCTGGGAGAGAGCAAGAAAAGGAAAGGGAAGACTCCCCAGTGGCCAGCTGGGAGAGGAGCAAAGGGGAGTGCCCTTCCCTGGGCATGCAGTCCAGTGCAGCAGGTGTCAAAGACTCTTTGCCATGCATCTCCTCTAGCACAATATACTTTCATTGGGGCTTGCTCGAACTCCTAATTTACTGTTCCCATTTATGATGCTCTTAACAACGATTGGCACGCGCTTAATCAGCTACAAGTGTTGCAAGCTGACTGGTTGCTAAGGATTTGTGCATATATATTATTGGGTAGTAGTTATAGGGTATTTAAATGACTATATCTGCTTCGTTATGCACTAAGTTTCAGATTTCAGCTTATATTAGAGAAAGATACAAGGCAAGGTGTGTGGGAATAAATAGGGAGTGATTCTCACATCAATGGCATGAGCTTCCAGTGAATCCCTGCTGTAATGATGGTGTTTGAGCTTTCAGATGCAAGATAAGGAGGGTAACACCACAAGAACAACAGCTTCAGGGAGCAAAGGAATGGAGACGGGTAGCTGCAATAAATGGCTGAAAGAATACAGAGCTGCAGGTGAAAGGCATGCTACTGGATTGTGAGTGGATGGCTCTTAGCATTACACATCTTAAGGCACTATGCAACGTGATGCTTCATAGAAAGAGAAGTTAATAAAGTGTGTTTCCAAATAAGTCCACCTGCTTAAGTCCCCTAAGAGAAAAGGATACTGAGAAATTGTTTCACACATGTCTTTTCTGAAGGTGTCTTGGAAGCAGACAGGGAGCAGGGCAGTAGGGCTGAATTTCTTCTAGCACTAATTGCTTGCCTCTGCCACCTTTCCTGAGGGACTGGCTGCCTTCTTTTCCCTCTGTATCTAGATATGCACCTGAGATAAGATAAAGAATGGATCCCTCTGGCAAGGTGACATTTAGAAGTGGATGTTTGCTACCAGCCACCTCCCAAGTTGTCCTCAGAAAAGAGGGTGGCTTTCCAGTGGTCTGGTTTAATTACTGTGGAGAATGCATGTTACATGAATCATAGTGTGGGCACCTTTGCTTTCAGCTACTTATTTCTTCTACTGCAGGTCAAGCTGCAAGCTTGCACTCTGAAGCAGAGAGCATCAGGCATCAATGTATTGAGTTTTTGCATTATGTGAAAGTTTTCATCTTCAGGTGAGATTTGCACACAATTTACCGACTTATGTACTCAGCTTTGTGTAGCTGCTTCTTATCCGTTTTCTGATTGTGTGTCTGTGTATGTGTGCTCAGGTACCTGGAACCCCCTAAAGTGGAAAATGATGGAATGCTCCATCCATATGAAGATTTAGAAGCACAGTTACCATCACTGTTGGTGGAAGAGCTTCATGCTTTGACCATGCACATTGGTCACCTTTGCGAACTCCCTAGTAGTGTCCTGGCAGCATTTACAATTCAACATCAGGCAAAGGTCTCTTATAATTTTTATTTTTTTTGTGTAACAGTACATATTCAACTTGATAAATTCTGTCTGAATAAGAATTAACTTTCTTCAGGATGAAATTGAAGTTACACTTTATATTTTGGGTTTTTTTCCCTTTCTTAACTAAGTGCCATCCCATGCTTGGCAAATGCAAATACCGAGCTCTGGATTTTCTGTTGTTGTTTCTATATTTTAATTTTTTATAGCTTTTAGAATTCTTCCTGCACTATAGAAATGATAATAACAATTACAGGTAGTTAAGTAGACTTGAATTACCATAGCATATTTTAAAAATTCCTTGGTGTTCGTCCTTATTAACGGTTAGAATTTCTGAGCTTCCCAGTAGGAGGGGCACTTTTTTAAAAATACATTCTGAAATCTGACTCAATAGAGGAGAAAAGGTCATGAATATAAAGAAGAAATGTGCGGACATGGAAGCAGGCACTACAACATTAAACCGTTGTGAAGTATACACTGTTAAGATTTGTGCATACTTATAATAATTAATGCTTTCAAATCTTTTAGAAAGAAAAAAGGAATTTCAGTCTTAGGTTGTATAAACTAGTATCTGGAGAGGAATGATCCACTGAGAAGCATTTTGAATCTTTCTGTTTGTTTAGCTTGTCAGTAGGGCCACTGCTGAGCTGATGAAAGAAACGGTAATTTCAAGTAAACTTTAAGGAAGAGACTATTGAAATTTTGGAATTACTTTAAGAGCACACAGCAGTTTGCTGCCTAATACTTTTCTGGAAGGGAAAGGATAACTAAGGGTGTTGTAATTTGTCAATCTTGAATCAAGACATTGTGTTTAAATCGTAGTTTAGATCAGATTAAAGACTTCACAAAAATTCTCTACAGACAGAATTAATTGTCATGAAGGTTTTCTGCTTTTCTTTTTTACTTTCTTTAACTGAATGACATGTCTGTATGTTACAGTGTATTTGATCATAGAGATCCGTAACATTCACTCCAGGCAAAATGTATGCCCATGTTCGTGTGGCTTAGTACAGCATCCAGAATTTGCTAAAGAAATGTCAAAAATAAAGAAATGTGTGTATTTCTAATCACAGGTGTTTCCCCCATCATGGCATTTACTACACCTCCACTTGGATATTAATTGGGTAGTGTTGGAAGTTCTTCATGTACTAGGTGAAAAAATGATGAGTAAGTATGCAGGTTTTTTCTTGAACTTATTCTTGTACATATGACTCACCTAGATTTCTTATCTTGATTTGTCCAGAATCATTTACTGCCTTTGGTAGTTTTTAAACATAGTTATATTTAATGGGGTAAACTCAAATATGGTGAAGGCAGGTTCTTTGTGAATCTTCATGTAGCTCAAATTAAGTGAAATAACATCAGGAATTTGTTCTGTCAAAACTTGACCAAGGTTACAAAGTTTGTTCTTAACTGATGCTTGCAACATACTAAATACTTAATAATAATACACTTTTTGACATTGCAAATAAAAATGCATTTGCAGAGATCCAGAGTGCATAAGTGAACAGCAATTTGATGAAAACCATGTAGAAAGAGGGTCCAAGGATGGACCAGAACAAAGAATCTCAGAACAGAGAATTTGTATTATTAACCGTATGTGACATGAAAATCCTGGACAAAAGAAGAAAGCCTCAGTCAGAGGAGCTTATAAAAGTACAGCAAGAAAAGGGCAAGGCAGTACCTTTTTTTTTTTTTTAAAGAAAGGCTTTAAAAGGGCAAAAAGTAGATTGATAAGAGTAAACTGTTTATAGAAGCTAGATAAAAAAGGTCATAGAATGCATTTGAAGAACCGAACTTCAGAGTAGTTCAGTTTGCTGAAGAATTGTTAAAATACAGAAGAGAACGTTATTTGCTTTGTGAGAATATCGTTCATGTCTATGCTAGCAAAATAAATCACAAAAATGTATTTTCTTCAATAATCATTGTCACTATAACCAAAACTCCCCCCACCCCATTATTATGTGGAACTTAGATTAATAATTTATAGGAATTACAACAGTTGGAGTAACATTGAGGTCTTGGATGAATGCACTGTATGTTTAGCCTGGGTAACTGGTACTGAATCTGAACTCTTGGATAAGCTTTCACCTGCTCTGTGTGCTGTCACAACACAGCCTTGCTTGGATTAATGCATCTTCACTGTTTCTGCATGTCAGTGTTACTGGATAATGTGTGGGTTGGCTGTTTGTTCTATAATTGTAACTTTCTTTTATGAACTGTTGTGATGTAACCTGTTTTCTTTTTTGGGGGCCTTTTGGAGAAATGATGAGGAAACTGTTGGAGGCAATTTATTGTCCAGAATCCTATATTTATTTCTAGATAAAGTTCTGAGTAATAATGCAGTAATCCATTTTCATAAGAGAAAGCTTGTGCTCTTTAGCAATGAAATTTACTAGTCAAGACAGTAGTATCTCTGCATATATTATCTTGTCTTTCATTCTTATGTGCCTTATAGAATTTCTTAGGTTCTCATCTCATTCTGTAAAGTGTGCTGAGTAGAAACTTCGTGATGCTGAGACCAGTGGCAGGATAGGGGGTTCAGGGCTTCACCCTGCATTTCCAGGAATAAAATACAGGCTCGTTCTACATAACTTCTTCTGTTCCACTGATGTCAAGGGATGTTGAAAAGCTTGTGGGATAAGATTTTGCAGCCTTGTAACTTTACCATTTTATCTGTGTTAATGTCTACAAATGCTCAAGTTGGAATATGATCATGCCAGCTTTTTACATCAACACATCCAAAGGAAAGTGTTAGACCTCTCCAGAATTGTTTGTCATCATCTTGCATATCTGCAAAACATGTCATGATTTCAGAACATGCGCACTGGCATGTGACAAAGAGGAACTTGCAGATAAATAAATCTTTATTCCACTGCAAAAACTGTGCCAAGAAAAGGCTGTAAAGTGCCAAACTATTTTACTGTCAACCAGAATAATACCAGACTTCAGTGTAATAACGAAAGGACTAGCTCGAACTTAGAATGGATGAACTTTCCCAAATGAGTTTGTAAATTAAAATTACTTGCAGCTCAACAAACCAATTCTAAAATATATAGAATAGAAAAAAAAATTCCTGTCTGTCTGGTATTCCTAAACCCAAACCCAGGACTAAATAGGTCTCATTTTCTTTTGTGTTTTAGGACAAGTTGTATATGCTAACCATTTCAGAAATCTAACTGGAGAGAATTTAACGAGTATCAGTTTATTTGAAACACACTGTGGAAATCTCATATCTGATTTAATAAGCTTGTCCATCAACAAGTACATAAAGGTAACTTTTTTCTTTATATAGACATGGGCAGTTAGATGCTTGTATTGAGAGCCATATGAATTAGATACTGCACCAATGCATAGATGACTTCTTACTGCTAAGTTTTAAATGTTATGTATGGATTTATATCTCCATGTTTTAAAGAGTGTTATTTGTTAGGAGCTCAAATTGTGTTATATTTATTCATGACCATCTGGCAGTTGAATGAGAGAGTAATATTGAAATGCGCTGTGTACAGAGCAGAAGTGAGTGCCACATTTCCTAAGTTCAGTGTTCCAGGTTTAATGCCAAACATGGCACAGTCTAAAAGGTTTAGAGCTATAGATGGAAGAAAAAGATCTTTTCAAACTCTCTCAACAGGAACAAAAAGAGAATAACTGTAATCCTGGCAGTAAGCTAACTGGACAGTTAGAGAATGTCATATTAGAGTTTATTGTTGCACAGCTCCTGTTTCTACAACCTCATCTTTCTGTTACAGCACTTTTACGTTTGCCAAGAGATAACTTGTCCTTCTCTTTTCTTTTTCTCTCCTTCTATAGCTGCAGTGTTTTTCTCACTTGTTTTGAGCACTCCAAAGCTAGAAAGTCATAATAGCTCCGTATAGCAGCTAGCAAAAGAGCTCTGTAATCTTGACTGTGTCATTGTGAAACCTGCTTTAGATGGGCATGCGTGATCCATGAGCGCAGGACGGAACTTTGAGAATAAGTAGTAGTGACCACTGTATAATTTAAGTTTTCCTGGTACAGAGATGAAAAATGGAGTCCCCTTCTTTCATATTACTGTTTGGGGGGGGCGGGGCAGCTGTGCTAGCATTTGATAACTGTTCTTTTAAACTATCTTTCTGTAGAGAACTCCCGTTACCTTTTAAAATTAGTTTTATCTATTATCAGATAATACTGCAACGTCCTCCCCCATGAAAAGGCAAATAGGTGAGAGTAATTTTTTTAAAGGAAGATTCAAATAGTATGTGTTGACCATTGTGCTTGTTGGTAGACTTTGAAATGTCAGATGTTAAAGTGACAATTCGTCCTACTTCTATAGAGCCACATTACAAAGAGAGAAGATGGGTTTGCCTCTGCTTTTTTCTTCAGCTCCCCCTAGGCTTGGGCTCCACAGCTTGAACTAGTTCTATCTGAGATTCATTTCTGAAGCGGAGCTTGCATTTGAGCTGGATAACATCTCTCTAGCTGGTGCTTCGTTGCTATTATCCAGTAAATAAGGCCCTTCAAAATTGTTGGAAACACAACTGATGCTCATTGTCAGCTCATCACTAAAACATGTCATTAAGCTTTTGGCTGAGAATATTTGAAATTGCAGCTCTTAACATTTGTGGGTGTCCTTGGAAGGAGGGACATAAACTAATCCTCCAGACTCATATTTTCAGATCTGTTTCTTGGGCAGCTCTGGTATCAAGACACTTGACTTGGATCATGTACTGAGCCCATTGTGCTCAGAGATACATTTGGCAGAGAAATACATATCCTTGGATATCTTCTTCCTGTTTTCAGCAGCACATCTCTGGCACCAGAGCTCTGTTGTCCCAACAGTACCACAATTTGAGGTTATAACCATTCTTACCAAGATACTGAACTCAGGATGTTGCAAGAGAAAATCCAGACTATCTCTAAAGAAAACAATGTCTTGGTTATCCTTAGTCCAACCATTATCTGTATGGTATCTTGTTTTGATACTACTAGCCAAACTATCCTGGACAGATACTGCACCTCTCCTGCAGAAGAGATCCTGCTGTCTTGTAGAAAAGCACAGTAGTAGGTGCAAGTAGATGAAGAAACTTAGTTGCTGCAACAACTGGTATTCCATGTAAAAGTCCTGAAAGTCTCACTTTGTGAGAGTCTATGTACCTAATACTTCCATAAAATCCACTAGTGTTATAGTGCATCTGTAATAAGTAAACTGTTCCTTTCTGAGGGACCTGTTTTGCTCTTTAATGATGAATCATAACCAGAGTATTTTTGAGATGCTTCAGTTTTGGGGAGTTAGTAGTTAAATAATAAATTTTTCAACAGACTTTAATGGTCACACTGATGTCTATTCTCAATATAATATTTACATAAGATTAAATCAGGTTGTTGAGAGATGACCATAGCAGGTCTTTAACTAAAAGCATGAGGAGGCATAGGCACATGAAAACCTCTAAACAGCATATGCGGAATGTGAATAATAGAATTATTTTAACTATTTCAGTCTTGATCTCTTGATGTTCTTAAATCAATTGTCAGGGTACACACTGGCAATTTCATAACGTAAGCAGGGTTCTTTAAAGAGAGAGAAAAACAAGTTATGTGTCATATTTTTAAAAAATTAATATTTATAATTAAGTGTTCAGTATTTAAACCTGATATGGAGCTGTATGAGAACAGTAGTTGTAAATGTATTATTCTAAAGGCAGATGATAAATAAAAAGTCTGTATCCTTATAGAATATTATACAGATTTGAAACTATTGGTGATATACTTGTTCTTCTGATTGTGAGAGTGTGGATTTTAGTTATTCACTCACACTTCTGTAACATCCCTTTCACACAGCTACTGCCGTCACTGCCATTGCATATTTTGATTTAATTTTTAATTTACACCATTAGGTTTCCAAATGCAGAAATGATTTTAAGTACCAGTGTGATTTGAGAATAGTTGTGCATGAATGGGTAAGCAAGAGTATGAGGATATAAAAATTCAGGATTCATCTCATCAGATCTAGGTGTCTAGGAGTTAGTAGGCTAAACTAGTCACCCTAAGTTCTTTCTTTATATTGTCAGGGAAGGATAGCAACAGTTCTTTTTCCTGCAGTGAGTTAGATGGATTAGTCCCTCTAAGTGCCCATTCCCCTCTACTTGCTTTAGAGGGGTATAGGTTAATTATTCAGACTTGGAACTACTCACTGTTTAGAGATAAATTGAGTATGAGCTGCTTTCTTGCCTCTTTTCTTTTTACGTTTCTGCCATAGTGTCCTTGCTGAAGGTGAAATGTGCTGAATTACGCTATTTAAGCAAAGCTTTTTTTCACTGTTTTTACCACCTCTGCATACAGTTCAGTGGATTCGTAGGTCCTAAGAGAGAGTGAGTAAAGTTTTGATATACTACGATTATTTCAAATACAGTGCTGGTAGGTCTTAAAAACACTAAAGTGTACAGAGAATTTTTATGTATTTAGCACTTCCTTTTGCTGTTTTGCTTATTTTGTTTCACAATTCAGGGAATGTAAAACTGAAAGATGAATCACAAGAAGACTACTTTGCATTTGAAATGCATCAGTCTGAGTGAATTTTGTTAAATATGGAATAGTAACCAAATAACGTACATGACTTGAAATATGCTGTTTTCTGCATATTAAAATAATGCCTTGCAGTAAATTTACCGAAAAGCAGATTTTGTGAAATGTTGTGGGAACATTAACATCCTCATGCCAACAAAAACATATTCTACTAGCATTATGCCTAGTCATTAAGGATTTTTCAGTTAAAAATAACAACAATAATAGCTATTAAATCATTTGAAATCTTTTTCTTATCTTCCCAAGAACATCAGGAAAATCTAATCAATCATTTTTTTCTTTTCCCTACTGTCAGACAATGAATCAGTATCTATTGCAATTCCTTTTCATTTAGGCCTCAGAATCCCATTTTCATTTGATTAAATAATGTTTGAAGTGGCTTAGAAGAAGCTAAGAAATAGCACAACCTGTAACTTACGTAGAATTAGGAAACAATCTTGTTGTACGAGAGCTATATTTTGAATGTTAATGAAATAATGCACTTTCCAATATGTAATTGTACCTATATTATTTAACTGAAGAAAACCCCAAACAACCCAAACCAGGGGAGATATTGGTACATAAAATTCCAAAACCAATGCTTTTCTGAATAATTGTATTGTATATTCTCTTTCAGGTGAGACCTTCTGAGGCTCTTGCTAGTCACCATTATCCCTGTACCTGCATTAAAGAATTATGGATTCTACTTATTCAGCTGCTGGACCACAGAAATAAAGGGTCTCACACGGAGGTAATGGAAGAATACAGTTACACATGCATGCACGTTACATATGCAATGCAGTCGCCAAATATTCCCAAATTGCCATGAATGCACTAGTTCACATATTTGGTGATAGAACTGGACTTCATATTTGCTTTGGGAGGACTGCGTGCCAACTGTGATGCTTTAGGCTGCTATCTTGAATGTATGTCAAGTCCTGACTCTAGGTTTACAGTGTACTGTTTGGTTATGACCTAGGGCACTGATAAGGAGTGCTCCTTGTGCTAAAGAATGCAAAGCAAAGGAAAAGACTGTGAAAGTTGGGTGGTAGAACAAAAGAAAAGAAACCATCTTTACCCATTTTTTTAAAAAAAATTTTTATTATTTGCAATTTATGTGTTATGTGATGCAATGATTTATCTCCAGGCATTAGAAACACAGGTACAGTCAGACCAATGATCCATCTAGTCCATGTTTCTTTGATACCCATACCTATACAAGAACAACCTGGGTTTTGTTTTTGAATCTTGTAGTTGCTGAATTCTTTTGTTGCTCCCTTGTACTTTTATTGGAAGAGCCAATCACTACCTGTTCTTCTTCCTTATACCAATATGACTTTATATGTCTCTTCAGGGTTTCTTTTCTGGTATCTCCTCCCTTCTGCCTTTTCTAGGCTAAAGAGTCTTACTGTATTCAGTCATTCTTTTTATGGGCACCATTCTCTACCTGTGTTCATCTTTGTCGCCCTTCTCTGAACCTTTTTCCCGTAGTACTACATCCTATTTCTAATGGCAAAGTACCATGATTGCATGCAGTATTCCAAGTATGGGTTAGGTGGCCATATGATTTTATACAGGGGTTCTCAACCTGTGGGCTGTGGACCCCTGGGGCCATAATATCATCACAGAGAGGCCATGAAGACTTAAAGCAGGTGTGGGGAACGTCCAGCCCAGAAACATTTGGTCTGACCCATGGCAAGCACTGTGCCTCCTTTCCCCACAGCCCCCTCCCCTCAATGCTCCTCTCATGTTCAAGCCCCCCGCCCACCTCCACACACACCTGCCCTGACGTACTAGTATATTTGGTGCTGGTATGGTTGGTGGCACCCACTTTTAACTAGGCGGTTTTTCTCTTAAAGAGGTTTTCTTAACCCAATGGCCCTTGTTAGGGCCACAACCAGGCTGAAGTCTGTTCCTCCAAGTGGTGGCCCTGGACCCGTAAACAAAAATATATGGTGACTGAACACAGACAAATAAGGAGGGAGGTGAGAAGAATTGTAAAAACTTTTCATTAAATTTTAATGTAAAAATTGGCATCAGATTTGGAATTAGAATGTTAAAATACCATAAAATGGGCCATTTGGGCAAAAAGAGTTGATGCTGTTATTTTAAATTCATATGGAATCGTTGCAATAAAAATACTATAATAGGAATGTGTGTATTAATGTGTATTTCCCCTTCTCTCCAAATTTGAAGACCCTTCATGAGAAAATTGAAATAAATGTTTGATGCAGTCTAGTGCTTTAAATCTTGAATTAAGTCTTGGTGGTCCGCAGCCACAAAAGGTATTTAAAGGGGGTCCATGGTGAGGGAAAGGTTAAGAACCCCTGATTTTTATGCATTGCATAATGATGTTTTCTATTTTGTTCTTTTCCTTTGCTAATATTTTCTAGTGTTTGATTTTTTATTTTTTTTTTTCTTTCTTGACTGCTGGTTAGAATTGAGCTGATGTTTCTCTGAATTAATATTAAGTGTCAAAATCCTTTGAAAGTTTTCTGAAATAATCTTTATAAATACCAAAGCTGCCATCTGTGCAATGAGTACCATTCACTTAGTATAGAATGAAGTACCTCACAGTAGAGTGTTTGTACTGATAGCTATTTACTTGATAATGACAACAGTTATAAAGGTGGACAACACAAGTGAAACTTCCTTAGTGTTAAGTGTTTGCAGTAGCACTCTGAAGCAGAAGTTGGCATCAGGACCCACCTAAGGTGGATAAAATACAGATGCAAAGAAGTTCCACAGAGTTTCTGTATAACTAGGGAAGAGAAGCACAGACTGTCAGAAGAAGTAATATTGTGGTATAGACGGGTATCTGAGCCAAAAAGAAATAATCAGTTTGCCAGCACTGGAGTGGACTTGGAACAAAACAGGGAATTTGAACCTGTTTGCTGTCTTTCAGACTGATTCTCTACCATCTATTACATTCCTCTTGGTTAGGTTAGTCTAGCACTAAAAGTTTTTCAAAATTCTGTTATAAAAAGCCTTCATTAAAGAACTCTAATCTCTCTCATCTGAGTATTGGTGCACCTTCCCATTTGCATACCGTCATTCCATCAGCTTGTAATTTTGCCTGTGAAGTATCACACCATATTCTTCCTCGTGACCAAAGCTTGTCCCTTCATGTTGCTTCCTACTGGCATTAGACAGAGGACATTCTAAAGTGGCTCCAGGTTTTCTCTGGTAACACTGTACACTGTTTTTTGTTATTTTCTTTAAATGACTGTTATCTTGCTTGTTCTCTGTAAAAGCAAATTAATCAATAGGACAGTATTGTAGAGAGAGTTGTTAACATAGGCTTTGTTATTCAACACAGTTCAATTTTACTTTTGCATTTTCTGCAGTGTTTCTGGAGCTTGGTGAACAAAACTCTAAAGAATATCTTTGAAAGGCCGAGTAGTTCTGAAAGGACATCTGTTTTTGAAACAATTCAGTGTAAAGACCCATTGAGTTTTAGCTGGTGGATTATTACTCATCTGGCATCACTCTACCAGTTTGACCGTAATGGAAATCTAGATGAAAAGGTGGGTATGCTTTTTTCTAAATACCTGTAAGTTATAATAATTTATTTATGTGTCTAACTTTGCCTGGTTATGTTTTTGTTGACAGAAAACAATTCATGTTGTAATACAGGAATTTTCACACTGCTTTAAAAAAGAGGTCCTTTAAGGTTGGTGGTGTTAAGGTGTGCTTTGTACAAGTCAGTAAACGTTCCGGGAGCCCCTGACAGGTTCATGTTATACACCAGATATTGAGAAGATTACTGTATTAAGGAAACTTGAAATATCCCAACCAGTTAGTAGCACATATACTTAATGATGTAGCATATGTTTTAAGACTGTCTGCCCGTAGCATAAACGGTTCACTGGGTTTGTTGTTTTAGGAGCTGAACACAATAGATTGTACCTCAAACACTGTATTTTTTAAAAAGTGGTAGCTCTTCTCTGGATAAATTCCAATCTGTCTAATTACATTCCCTTTGCATCACAGCAATGGCATGATGAGGTGCATATATATATTTGTGTACACAGCTTAATTTTCTGTGTTGGTGTGGTACCAATAGACACTGTCTAATAACTGTTGAATTCAAGCTTCAGTTTAGGAAGTTCTGGCAGTAAGTTGCAAGACATTAGCTTTTGGGAAATGGCCTTAAATTTTCGAGCTGGCTAGCCCCAGATTAATCAGGTTCTTGTCTGTGAATCTCATTGTGAGGGACCTGACATTGCTGTGCATTCTGTAAGGGACCTAGATGAGTCCTGTACATGCTGTTCCTGTAAGACCTGTGTAGGGCTATACTTGGTACTGATGCATCAGATTCCTTCATGGACTTCACAGCAGTTTTCTGCAGTTCTGGGGTCATGTAAACCCTGAACCTTCTTTCAGTCTCTTACTCTGAGATTCATCCTACTTAGTTTTAAGTTTCGAATCATTATTTGGGAAGGAAATATTCACTTGCAGAGGCAATTAATCCATTTTGAGAGGTATGAAAGCTGCCAGTTTTTCTTAATTGACTGTAGAGGGAGCTGACTAGAAGCCAAAGAGATAGCTGAAGACCCAGAAATCTAGATTTTTGTGGGGTTTGGTGGTGGTTTTTTTTTTTTGTATAATAGTGGTTTTGACACTAAGCAGAATCAGGTCATGCCATCTTCTGTCATCTGTCCTGTTCTTTCATCTTTTGCCTCATTGTAATTTTGTTTGGTGTTTTGGTTTTTTTTTTAACATTTCAGCTGAATTTCTTATATTCCTTAGTTTGCCAAACATCAAATATATATGGCTTCTTCCACAAATTGGGCTTAATTGGCCTTTCTTGTGAAGTGTCTTTTACTATTTGTAATTTAATAGTGTGTATTAAAACTGGCAAGGTCATACCCTTTTTCTATTAAAATCTTAACCATGATTTCCTGTCCTGACTTAAGACAAAAGGTTAAAACCTTGAAAGATGTTTGTGAACTGCAGATCTGTAAAGAGGGAAGAGTCTGATCACATCAGGTGATCAGTTTGCTTTGATAACTTAAAATCCGCCCCCTCATCTTTAGATCTTTAAAAGCATTAGTATATAAACAGAGAAGGAATGAAAAATGTTGAACTTCTGTGAATGTTTTTAATCCTAAGTAAAATTAGACTTTCTAATAAAAATTAGTTTCATTAATTTGTCTTGCAAATTCCTTGGGGAAGAAAGGTAGGGGAAGTGTGGTAACTCAGTGCTTGAATACTTAGTTGAAAATCTCATGACCATTTGTGGTGACTAGAGGGCTTGATGAATGTGGGATGCTTATGCTTCTGCTGCTTGCGGGTTGATGGATACTTTAGGATCCCGTGGCAGGCTGCTCATTATCCTGTGGTTCAGTCTTTTCTAATAATACCATGACAAAATGAAGCAACTTCTTACACATTCATACAGTGTAAAATTGCAGACCACATGTGACTTTTACACTGAAGGTTGTCTCAAGCTCCTCTTGCTTTTGTCCTGTTACTACAGTAGTGGGGGAGGACCACAGTCCATAGTGTATTTCAGAGGGACATTGGGAAGATAGAATTACTATATTCCCTGCTTATTAGAGGAACTTAGATGGAGAGAAAAGGTTATTCCCAGGTTGAATACAGAAACCAGTGTGAAGCAGACATTTATCCTGGGTTTCTTATATTTTATGCCCTAATCAAAATGCAGTGATACTGTTTACTTTGATCATTGGATTTTTTTTCCCTGTTCCTTATACTGATACATACTATGTATTTAGCCTCGTGAGAGATTATTTTTTGCCCCAGGCACTATATTATTTAAATAAGCCAAACAGATGTAGAATGGAAAAAAGGACTCTTGTTGTTCTTATTTTAAACTAGGAATCTGAGACACAGTGACAGGAAGTGACTTGCCCAAGATTAAATAATACTTTTTCCTTAGAGCCCACCTGGGAGAAGAGAATTTCCAAGTCTTATTTGTAAATCATGAGACCATCCAGTGCACACTCCGCTTGATGTGTCCAGTAGTCTTTATGTTCAAACTGTTAGCTGTGCTTTGCATTTCTGAGTGCAGCTCTGAGTTTGTCCAGGGATCCCTGTTCTCTTAAGTGCCATGGGTGCTTACAAAAAAACCTATCAGTAACAAGAGTGCCTTTTCACACACCACAAGAGTATAATCTGTCATAGATAGTTGATGGTAACCATTTCTCTAAGTTCTGTCCCCCACCCCAGAATTACAGCTGAAAACATTCTTTGAACATTATAAGATAAAATAGTCCATGGTATAAATTTGTGAAGTCAGTGGAATTACATCAGGGCTCAATGTAGTCCTGTTTTGTTGGTTAAACATCTGATGAGATAGCTTCATGACACATGCTTTCTTTTAATTAACTGTGATCAGAGGTGGGAGGGTGATGTGTCATAATGATGGTTATTCATGTGCTCTGTAGCAAAAATTGCCTCTAAGCCTATGTTATCTGTGGAAGATTTTCAATTTTTTAATGTGGTCTGCATGGCCTTGAGGTTATTATGAAAGCTTTTAAAATTCTAAATAGGTTTCAGACTTGCTTCTTTTTATTTTTTCCCCCTTTAGCTCATATAACGTAATTTCAAATATGCAATGATTCATATATATCGAATGTATATTTCATACACATGAAACAATTTTTCTTAAACTAGAAAATTTTGGCCAGGTTTCTTAGAGACTGTGTTCTGAGGGATGTACAATACGTGTCTCTTTCCATAACGCCCCCATTGATGTCCCACTTCACCTTTCTGAAAAGCAGGATTTGTACGTTTAAAAACCAAATGGGACCTGATGAGAAAATTTTGCTACTTCTGAACATTGCAGGGGTCAATTTCAATATGCTGTGGGCTAGGGAAATATAGGCAGAATTTCTTGGGGCTAAGAATTCTTGCCTTTTAATAGAATAATCTGAAATGAGTACGTAGCAAGATATGCAAACTTGGACTTCCAGCTAAGCCTAGTATGGGTCTTCCAGGTAGTCAGCGTTAGTCCTTGTAGAAGTTTTTTCCTGCAAACCCAGAGGGTCTCAGCTCAAATTTTTGATTTTAGCAGTACTTTTATGCACTGTAAGGTCTCCAGATTTTGTTGGTTTCAGGACTCTTTGGGGGTGAAGGAAGGATGTTATAAGCCAGTAGTTTTGGAGTAAGAGATGTAGATTCTACGTATACTCTGACAAGGATGGATTATAAATGGTTGCCATGCTGTATTGCCAGTGTAGCGGGGAATACTGTTAGGATATCAATTTAGTGGGATTTGAATGAAACAAGTCTGTTAAAAAATATAGTCAATTGAGGCTAAAAAACAAGAGTGCAGCAGGTGGTTGGTGTCATTCTTTCCTGGGTTTGGGCTGAACCTGGGTGCACTCTTGTAATCAATTCCACTTGGTGTCAGGAGTTTGCCCTAGATTAGTCCAGTATCTTGTTGGGTGATCTGCATACTGCAGATGAGCTGGAACTTTGGCAATAAACACCTTTTGTATAAATCGTGTGTCCTTGGACTACAGGAGTGCTAAAGCATGTTCTGAGCAGGCTAATCCAGACATTCAGAGGTCTCGTAGCATTTAGCATGATGCTGTAATATCTACTCATCTCAGATAAATCTGGCTTTTGAGCAGTGATTAACTTTACTTGGAGTCTGCAGTAAGACCATGCCAGTGTCTAAATATTCGCATAACATCAGGCTCTAAAATATAGCAGTCAGAATAAAAATCTGATGTAAATACTAGGCAGAACTGTCTGGGAATGCTGATTTTGCACTTCCTAGGTTTTACTTGTTATTGAAGTGCTGCCTTTACTCCTTGGCTACTTGTTTATGCAGTGGCCTCTCCTAACAGAATGCTAGTTCTGGTTCTGGTTTCATGATACAAAGGCTTTTGGTTTAAGAAGGCCTGTTTACCACCCTAGGCATGATGAACTCTCTGCTGTTCTGGCACAATTATTTATGTCCCTATTCTATGACCGAGGTCAGGCCTTCCTCCCTTTTTCGTTCTTTTTCTCTCCTAAAGCTCTGGGTTGGTTCACTGCTCTGGTTCACACTGTGTCCAACAAGCAGAAGTACCAGAACAACTGAGCAGCGGCATGCTACAGCTGTGAGGGCAGGAACAGCAGCTGGCAGGATGAGAAGGAAGCAGTGGGGACTCCTTAGTTGATACTGCTCAAGTTCCTGGATCATGAAATTGCAGCTTTAGTGTAACTTTCTGCAGATCTGTCCTCTTGTTCATATTTCTTCCATAAACAGTCTACTGACTGCATCTTGCTACCATCAGCAATCTTTCAGAACTCTCTTTTTCTTGTTGTGAAAAAATGTAAAGCCACCAAGTAGCCAACTTTAGTATTCAAAATTACATAAGTCTTAGTGCATCTTTTTAAAGAGGTCATCTTTAAAATTCTCTTGGTACTCTCTGAGTTCTGTGTGGAATTGTCACCAAGTCACAGCATGAAGTAGTGTGGTCCATAGTAGAGGAGGGTGGGGCGCGATGGTGTTGCTGCTGGAAAGTAGTTATATTTCAATTACCAGAGCATAAGATGGTCTTTATTGTAAGCCCTATACAGACATTTAAAGGACAGTTATCTGCAGAATGATTTTTATAAGGCTTAACAGTTGTGATAGTGGAAAGAATGAGTGAGGCAGGACAATGATGAAAATACTACGTTCACACATCCAGTTATATACACAACTATATACACAGCTGAGTGTAAGAGATGATTTTTGGACCTCCTAAATTGTAAGTATGTTGGCTTTGTTGCCTCTTATTTTTTCCCTGGGAAATAGCTTTAGTTGTGAAACCTTCTACCCTTTTCTTTCCCACTGCCTAAATATATTTTTCCCTCTTCCTTTTTAATATACTTTGCCATGCAACTCCTTTACTTTACTAGCATGGTCTAGTTGATTCAAGTGGATAGCCATCTGTCTTCCCAAGCTGAAGAATACGGATTATGGGCCATTTTTGACCTATCCTGTATTTTTTTTCTATCTATATAGGCCATTACTATCTGGCCAACTCCTTAGTGAATTGGTCAAAACAATCCTTAATGTTTGGGCTGGGAAAAATAGTTAGCTTTTTTTCATTGACAAGGAAAAATCAAGAAAAGGTGAGGTTTTACCTTTTCTTCCTTCTTATCCCTTATATTTTCCTTTGTACAGAATGTTAAAGAAAGAAATTGTAAGATGTACTTAGTGCTCATACTAATCAAAAATGCCTGAATGTTTTGCGTCTTTACTAAAAGTGAAGGCTGGGATTGTACATGAGTCACTTAAACCAGTTTTATTTGCGTACTTTTTATTTTCAGTCATCTATTTCGTTTTGAGACCATAATTTTTAAGACGGATATCAATTATATTCATAAAACAAAAAAGCTGTTTTCAGTGATCAGTACAATATGCTATCATGAAATGAAATATTTCTGGAAATTTCTTGCCTGCTTATTTTCATGTTATTACATAATGATTCCTGTGAGGAATACAAATGCTATTTCATGCTGATAATCATTGTTTTTCAGAAACAGAAGGAATCCAATTGGAAATTTGTCGAAGAACTCCTTAAAAAATCCACTGATGCTCAAGTAAGTGTGTAAAGGAAGAAATAATGAACAAGGACCGTGTCAGGGATGCTTTCAGGAAAAGACAGTGCATGAAACAAAATCCAGCTAACAAGTATATTTTTGGAATTCTAGTGTTTTTATCAGTGGTAAATGAACATCCTTGACATAGCTGAACTATGGCAGTATACAGTTCCCTCCTTGTTAGCAGTTGCACTTGCTTGAAAGTAGTTGTGCTTGATGCTAAATTGTCAGATAAAGGAAAAAGATAATTATCCTGGAAGGGTAGGTATATGGCTACTCAGACAAGATGTATTCAGAATAAGAACTGGATGCTTAGAAAATGTAAACCAGATACTGAATGTAAGGATATCAAGTTGAGGAGACATGATGAAGGAGATAGTCAGTTGCATTGAAAATTCAGCTATATCCTCATCACAGCGGGAAGGTGACTTGCCTTGCTGAGCAATTTGTCTTACAGGCTTGAATCAAACTCTTACTGATAAGGTTCTAGTTTCTGAGTACTCATTTCATACCTTATCATTTTTCTTTCTGCAGAACTGTTAATGCAATGCTTCATGGCCCAGAGGTCAGAACTGACCTCCTTTTAAAATGCTTTTAAATATGCTGTTCATCACATTTTTAAATATGTTACGTTGCAGCTATGTACATTTGTTCTGAAGTTGCATGGTAAAAATTGCAAATGCTGTATCAGCAACACCTATAAAAATAATTTCTTTAATTTGTGTATGCTTAAGATGAGAGTAAACATGTTTGGTTTTTTATTTGCTCTCAGGTGAAATAAAGTCTTGCAAAGCTCTGTTGTTGGAAGCAGAAGAGCAATCAGTTGGGGTTTTTCATTATTGCTGCCTTGCTCATGTAGTAGCAACAGCTGTGGTTGAAGCTAGAGTATGGAACAATACTTGTTACAACTACAGTTTTTACAAAAAGATATTTTGTAGTTAGTATAGTTGAAACAATAGATAATTAAAAAGTTGAAAAATCAAGGTACAGAAGGTCTAACACTTGTTTATGTAGTCTTTCATATTAAAAGGTTAACTTTTTGAATTATTTCACTGTGTATAAATGAATACACACACTGCATATACATTAAAACTACACTGATGACATCACTTATGGGATACTTGCCATTCTGTGAGAGGAACTGGAGAGATAAGAGGCATAAGAGCAGAGTAGCTTATTAGCCACCTTCCTGTGCTGCATCTTCGGTATGTCAGCAACCTGTGAAGGAGTAAGAAGAGCTTGTAGTTACATTTTTCTTCAAAGTATTCCTTTTTTCTTTTGAATGTTTATTATTTTGAATAAAGATTACTCTGATGTTGAACGTACATAAAATATACAGCTTTTTGATGCTTCTGTTAAGCAAGCATTGAATTGTAGACGGTTTAGAAAGGCAGCTAGGTGACCAAGTTCAGAAGGTTTGAATAATGAGTCAATCATGATGCAGTAATATAAGGCAAATAATCTGTTTTAATTTCCAAAGGCAAACACTATTGGTATTAAACCCACATTTTGCCAAGGATAGATTTGCAGCTATTGTCAACCAGCTAAGGAGCCATCTAGTTTATTTCCCTTTTTTTTGTTCATTATTTTTTCTTGCATTATGGGGTTAGCTGCCTGTAGGAAATACTCCTTGAAGAGCATTAGTCCCTATATGTGCCTGCACAAGTACATGCATATGCTTTTATTAAAAGATGCATCTTGCTTCCTATCCCTGCACACCAGCCTTCTTGACAGTGTCTAGGAAGGAGATTTTCTTTTACCAGTAGACATGTCCATTTCCTCTGTTGATCTGTCACCTTCCTGTGGCCACTCTTACCTTTTATTTTATCCTTTTGAATCTCCAAGTGAGTATTTTTGGGACCAGAAAATGCGGGAATGAGAAGCACAATGAGATATCAAGAAGTCCATAATGAAATGGAACATGGGGAAGCAGGAAAAAGGAAAAGGGAGAATAGTGCTCTTTGAATGAACAACAGGACAGAGTTGATGATACTGCCCACTAACACTTGGCCTGAGTTTGTTAGTAAATCCTACCTGAGCCATCTTTTTCAGCATATACCCTCTGTTATCTATACTAGAGATGCACAGTAATAGCTGTGCAAAATAAGTTAGAAAAAATGATAGTACTAAATCACTCATTTGGAAGAGAGGGCAAGAACTGGTGGTTAGAAACTTCATTTTTAAGTATATGAGAGCTTAAAAACTGATCATGCTTAGTACATAGTCTGCCCATCAGCCTCATGATCCACTTGTGCTTGTTCCCTAACTTCAAAAGCTTGTAGACTATACAAGTTCAGAAGGAGAATGTGAATATACAAAGGAGGGGGATGGGGTGGGGGTGGGGGGGAAATGGAGATGAAATCAAGTATGCATAAGTTTGCATGTTCAAAAGTATCTGAAAAAGGTACAGATCATACATTTCTAATGTAAATCATACATC
Organism: Strix aluco; assembly: GCF_031877795.1. Classification (NCBI taxonomy): domain Eukaryota; kingdom Metazoa; phylum Chordata; class Aves; order Strigiformes; family Strigidae; genus Strix; species Strix aluco. The sequence goes on from NC_133933.1 coordinate 87,807,593, forward strand.
TGTAACGTAAATTGATAATTTCTCTCCTACCAGTAACTGTTAATTTCTCTTCATGTAATCTTCAATTTCTAGGTAGTGAAAAGATGATTTTAGGCACTGTTGCAGACATGGATTTTGAGGGCAAGGGAGCATCATGAAAGTAGAGAAAAGAATGTTCATCTCTGATGAATCAGCAGAAGTTGGAGTTAGCTTTAACATTGTTAGGACAGCTAAGTACCGGGATGCAAAAATGACATAAAAAGCATAACACAATGCTGCAGTTCTTTGTAGTTTCAGTAGAACTGGTGAGTTTAATGATCCCCAGCAGAGAGGGCAACCCTCATGCAGGCAGCAGAGAGCCTGAGCCACCTTTATCCAGCATACGCCTGATTTTTTTGGGGGATAAAAACTTCCTGAGAAAGGTGTCCCATCTCCAGGTGAAGGTGGCAGAGGGGTGTTGCAATGCCCTGTCTCCAGGTAGGAACTCCTTCTTTATGAGGTTATACTCGGCCTGCTTCTGAGCAAGGAGATGATGTAAGGTGCTCTTCAGGTTAGGGGACAAATGGAGATGGGAAGCAAAAATACTGTATTTGTGAGCTGTAAATAAAAGTGGGAGCAGTAATGGCTGGGCAAGTGTAGAGTGCTGCTTCCTTGGATATATCCTTTCACCTTCAATCAGTTGACAGACTGGTGAATTTCTCAGCCAGAAACTGCTCTCTTTTTTTTTTTTTAATATATAGTTCTTGATGGGTAGAGTTGAAGACAATTGCTTGTGTGAAAGATCTCCCATTTGTATCACAAAAAAGGACATTTATGGGGAAACTACTTACATGGGGTATTCCCTACTTCTGTTGTAATTTGGATTTCTGTTACTGGGCTAATGACAAAAGTAGAGCTGGCTTACAATTCTATTTCTACTACAAAATGAAAATTGTTGTACTAGGAATATTAACATAGCTGTATTTGTATACTAGGCAACATCAAACTGACTAAATTTATGGATTGTCGCTATAAGATGAATTTGTGTGTACAAAGTTTTATTGTAAGTGAGAATCAAAAGCTTTTTTGTTCATGAGAGCTAATAGCAATCTGTCTTATTAGTGTTCTCTTATTTCAGAAAATAAATGCTTCATGTTGTTTCATTTCTGCTTCAATTTTGTTATACCTTCACTATATTTTTTTGTTTAATTCTACTATAAAAGAGATACAGAAGTATTTGTTGGAGTTCTAGGAAACCAATTTTGTTACTGCAGTAGGAGGTCATAAGAGAAAAATGTTGTGTTTAGATAGTACTATCATTTTGATAGTATCTGGTGTTCCTCCCTTCTGCGATAAATTAAAAGCTGACTACCTCAAGAGTTCTGATAGTATTTCCAGCAGTGCAAGAGACCATTTTAAGCAAAAGAGCAATGAGAAAATCCATTAATCCCAGGGATATTTGAAGTCTGGAGAACTCTTCATATTAAATTTGAGATAAAGCTTTCAGTACTATCTTGGTTTTGGAAACTGTTCTAAAACTATTGTTGGATAGATAAATAATGTTTGAAATTGAAGCTACTTACAATACCATGTATATTGTTGAATTAATTTAACTAATGCGGTCATTGTTTTTTGAATTAGATGCTAAATATAATCCTATGCACAAATTACAGTTTTAAGATTAAGCATTCCCTTTGTAAAGGGTGTGTGTTTTGGGTTACGTTTTTTTACATCTTTCATAACTGAGTAGATATCTCTAGAGAAACAGATATGCTCAGCTGCAGTTTCTTGTTTTATATCAAGCCTCTTGCTTTTATTCATTAAAAAAATAGCAGCTGTTGAAAATGGCTGTGGTTCTGTCCTTTGGTTATTTGTATAAGATTGTTAATTTGGGAAGACTACTGATTTAATAGCCACAGTTATGTTGTATATAAAAACAATACTTGAGGATCACCTTTCATTTGTGGGCATTGTTGTTATATTTGAACTATTTTGTACATCTTTTAATGAGCCTTTCTTGAGTTTCCTTTCTATTTCAGTGTTTTTCATATATTGTTGTACATAATGTCTTGAATATATAATTTTCTATGACAACTGGAAATGCCTTTTCAATTTTCAAGTCGTTTTAGAAATATACCACTTCAGAAGCCATATGCCCTGCATTAATTGTTCACGAGAAGGCAGACATGATTAGAATTTATTGTAGATGATTGGTGTAATTGTTTACAGTGTTCTGGTAAAGTTTAGCAAATAATGTTTTCCATGTGAATGTATAGCCAGGTAGAGATAAGTTCATGAGTTATAACTCCTTCGTGTAATGTTTAAAACACGAAAAAAAAGCAGCTCTAAGACATAGTAAGCCACAAGAAGTAGCATTGTGGGTAAGAGCAGAAGTCCTGCTCTTCCAGTAACAGGTACTTAATGAAAGACTATTTTAAAACAACAAGCAAGCCAGCCCCCAACAAACCCCAGTGCTATCCTTTTCTGTCACCTGGCATCAGTGATTTTTTTTTTTTTTTAGTTTATTTGTGTTCAGAGCTGGATGAGCTTGGGACACCTGAATTCAGGACCTAGCACTGTAATTGGAACTGAATGGGATAACTTCCCAATATTTGAGGCATGACTTCCTTCATTCCCCTCCCTGGGTCTATGATTTTGGGTCATAGAACATCCTGTATGTTTTATTATTTTTCTTACCCATTTTATTCCTCTTTAGCTTACTTTATGCTGTTAGAAATTCCAGGCCTGTATAGTGTTTAGATGTATTTTGAAAGCTAAGAGTAGGTCAGGGGTTTCTCTTGTCGCAGAACAAGTTCACTACTATCCCAGACATGGGTTAGACTTACATGTGTAAAAGTCTTCCCTTAAGACAACTACACACAAGCTGGTCCGCCAAACTACTTTTATAGTCAGTGGAGACAATAAAGCCTTTCCAGGGCTTATCATCCTGTACTTTACCATCCTAAAGTAGATATCTACAATAGGCTGGGTTAGAACATGATTTCAGTCTGATCATAGAGCTGATATCCGAGCATCAATGCCAGTCTGGTTTTGCTGACATCAAAAGCTGGATGCGGGAAATCTCACTCTTGGTATCCCACAATTACAATCTGAATGCTTCACTGTGTTCAAATTGTTTGGAATTTCCTATTTTCTTTCCTATGACGCTTCTTCCTTTTGTGTGCAAAATTTGGAACTGATGAATAAAAAAAATGTGGTATGGGAAGGTTTTTTTTTTTTGTGTTGTCCCCCATCCCCCCCCACCCCCCCCCAGTGTTCAGAGACTTATTTACCCTTGATTTAGAGTTGTCTGGGATGTTAGCAGTATAGCCAGGTTGCAGAGGTTGAGAAGGAACATGACTCAAAAAGACAAGACCCTTCTGTTTGGAATATTATAAAGAGAAGCATGAGCTCTCAGATAGTTGCACCTTCTATCTGTATCAGTGGTGAATGAGTCAGCATTCAGCTGACTCATGCGTTCATCCCAGCTAATGTCCCATTTACTGGTTTGTGAGGTTCTGTACCATGCAGTCATGTTTCAAGTTAGGCTCAATATTGGGTTGGCTGTTATCTTAATGTATCTACAACTCTGAACACCTGAAGTGGTGCATGGTATTGGGTGGATTGCAGGATGCAGTTGTCAGCTTTTATCTTACAGTTCATTGCTCACATTAGCAGAAGCATTTGCTCAACTTTATATAATTAAAAATAATGTTTATATTAGGAAATTATTCTTAATAGTCTGGTAGTATTGGGTTTATGGGTAGACAAGGTGATGCTCCCCTCCTACAATAAACTTCTTATTCCCTTTTCAAGACTGGTGTGTTAGAGGAACACTTACGAATGCATCTTCAGTGCTGTTTGACTTTGTGTAGTTTCTGGGACTTGAACCTATCTATTGTCACCATACTCTGGGATTATTACAGCAAGAACCTGGTAAGTAGATGAATATATAAAACTGTAGAATTACGTGTGGACAGTCCTCGATTTTTAGCAATTAGTTCTGATTGTTCTTTAGCCAAGCTTGGTTGGTATACTTTTGCAAAACTGACTAGTCAATGGCAGTATCTCTAAACTTGCTATATTTATTTAAGAAATCATGTTTAAATATATGTTATGGTCCATTATATTATGTCACAATAGAATGAATTATAATATATTTTACTTGTATTTTTCATCAGGGCTACTGATGTTAAGATCTTGTAAAAATGTTTTGCACATAGTTACAATGCATTTTTTTGAGTTGTGGTAGGAATGTATCCTTTTGTTTGTGTGAAGGATTGCATCTTATTGCCTTTGGAATATTAGCATTTGTTGTTACTTATAATGTTTTCTGTTTGCATTTATTCTTTTAGAACAGTTGCTTTACTGTTCCTTGGCTTGGTCTGAAGGGTCTGGCAAATGTTAGTAAAACTTCCTTGTCAATGCTTGAGCTGGTGAAAAGTTGCTGTTGTGAACAGCAGATCCCCACCCTGTACAAGTCCAGCAACAGTTACTTCATTTTTCTCAGCATTTTGGCACGGATGATGAAAGAAGCAGAGAACAGTGGTGTGCATCCTTGGAAACAAATTAAAGGACGGTATGGCTGCTACTTAGTTTGTCTCATGTTGCGAGAGGTCTAGTCAGTCAGACTGCGTGGCCCTTCCAGCCACATACCAAAGCAAGGCGGGGGTACTGTGCTCATGAGGATGAAAGATCCAGGGGGATTCATAATTTGAAGAAAGCAGTTGTTCCCTGAAGTTTCTGTTGCCAGCTGAGGCTGTGACAGGGTCCAAGAGCTGGGTCCAAGAATCACCTTGGCATCCATAGCCTGTGATGATTTACTTTGTCCCACAGGCCAGGAATTTGGTAGACTGGCAACCTATGCAGAGGTACAGCCCTATTGCCAGACAGCTAATGTAATTAAAGCACAGAAATTCTGTTTGAGCTGCATGTAAGCCATGTGTTGTCCAAGAACATGCAGACTGCCTCTTGCTAGGCCTGCAATTTCATTTATATTTCCATTTTCTTTTTCATGGTTTCCAAAATTTTTCACAGTATTTTTTTTGTGAGGGTTTTAATTTTTCATTTAACTTTGAAACATACTAATTTAAGTATATGATCAGTCATAATATATTTTAAGGGCTTTTTATATATCCTGTAAATCAGAATCCTGATGTTTTATATACTTACTGAATCCTTAAAAGTTTTATTATAGTAATGAGATTGTACTGATTATTAAAAGTGTTAACTTTTTAGTTTGTCTCCGTTGGATATAGAAGACTTAGAATTAGTTTTGTTTTGAGTTTTTGCTTTGAGTTTTTAAAGATTTTAAGTATTATAAAATACTTTTGTATGCAAGTAATAAATATATAAAAATGCACATGTATGCACACCTTACAAAGTTATGTGGTATGTTTCTTCCAAGAAAGAAGGGTTATCTTGGCTATCAGAAAGGGAAAATATACCTAGTGTCTATGTACACTTCACAAGTAGTTACAGTCAGTAAAGTTGGGTTTAAGAGTTACTACAACTACATAGAAACAAATATATTGTTGGATGCTGAATCAGTGTCTTGCTTTAGTTAGTAATTTTAATTAGCCTGCTCCATTTTTACTGAAAACAAATTATACTTACATTTTTGTGCTCTTATAGCTTGTTACTTTCCCTAATTTAAGAGGGGGAATAATGATACACAACACACACTGTGTCAGTCTGCTCAACCAGTATTCATCTTTTCTACCTTGAATAAATCAATTACACAAGTAGCAAAATTTAACAGCCTACAGCTATGATTTTGGGATGAACTCTGTTTTCAGCAGCTAACCAAGCATTAATTGATGCATGAAGAACGTAAATGCCTGTCAGTAGTAATTTACTACTAAACAACATTAATTGGATTTGCTGTAATTTTTGGTGGCTAGATTTGATAACCTCAGCACCATTTCCAACTATTTTTCCAGGTGACAGAATAGGAAAACAGCATTTATGAATGTTTAGCTACTGTATGTGGAACTTACTTTAATTTAAAGGTGAAGGATATACCCAAGGTTTTAAACACACAAATCAAAAAGTTAAGCAAGCCATTTTCATCTTATTCTTCTGTCATGGGAATGGTGACATTTATTTAAAAGTCATGATCTGAGCAAAGGTCACAGAAAAGACACCTATGCAAAAGCCTTCCGCTTTTTGTCAACCACTTTAAAGTTGCAGAATAGCAGTGCTTCTCACCATCAGCTACGTATGACTTGAGCACTATATAAGCAATACAGCTTAAAGTTTCTTAACATCTTCCTGCTAGAGAGAGGTTTCTCTCCCAAACGCCTGTTTTCCTGTTTTCTCTCAAACTTGTAGTCTGCAGTCCATACAGTAGATGTGCAATACAGGTCAGTACAGACTTTGACAAAGCATTGTGGAGAAAAGGAGCTTTCCACCAGAAATCTCTCTCCCTTTTACTGCAGTGATGATTAGGGAGGTGAGCCTTTGATCACAGCAGCTGTGGTAGTATAACATAAGAACACAAATCAGTAGCTAAAGGAAGGTGTCCCTGGTCTTTTTTTTTTTTGTTGGTCCTGATGGTGAAGGTCCTGATGAGTCCTTCAAGACAGTGATGAAACTGTCTAGCATTGCTCCTAGTTTCTTTGCAACATGTGCTCTGAACTCTGGTGTTGTCTGTAGCTCATTTCCATCCTCATCATGACTGTTCACCTCACGCCTTAGGCTAGGCTGAGTGAGCTGTAACCGTTCCTTGGTTGTCCCTGGTTGTCCCTGGTCTTTTTTTTTTTTTTTTTTTATCTTTGTGCCACAAGGAAATAATGGAGTTTCTAGGGAAGAAGTTGGGGTACAGGAATTGTTTGCTGTGGTGAAGAGATGCCACTTGGCAGCGTCCTTTCCTAGCAGCCCTCATGGGTTAAATTTGATTGATGTGAAGGCATGGTATGGAGAACACCCATCACAGACAAAGCAGAGACAGTCTGCTCATAAAGTTGTGCTCAACTTTGTACTAGAGGATAAGGACGAAGGGCTAGGCTGTGCCTGGGGTTGAAAGCTCTTAACATGTACTTTGTATTACGAGCAGAAAATGAAATGGCATGTTTGTTCCAGTAGCCAAAAGAGTAGAAGAGTGGAGGGAAAAGAGGATAATTAAAATTTAAGGGTTATTGGAAGAGGATTATTATAAACTAAAAGCATGAAAATACCATTTCATTCTATCAAGCAGATAGAAAATTGCATACTTTAAGAAACTTTCCTGGTTTTTTTGGTTTGTTTTATTAATGTAGAATTTATTCCAAGTTCCATCGGAGAAGAATGCAGGAGCTGACAGAAGTGGGAGTGCAGAACTTTTTTAACCTGTTCCTCATGCTGGCAATTGTTGCAGAGACAGAAGATATAGTGAGTCGAGTGTTGGATCTTTTGGATTTTCGGACTCCATCCTCCGTCAGTGTGTCTCAGAGAGCTCTCATCTGGAGAGGTCATTTTGCTTTCCTTTTGATTTATGTTGAGAAGAACATGGACATTAGCGTCCTAGCTGAGAAACTCTCAAATGCTTTCCGTGAGAAGGCAAAGGAGTTTCTAGTAACCAAAAATGACTACACACAGAAACAAAATCTCTGGACTCTACTTTCAACCTACGTTGATGGTGTCCAAGAAGTATTTGAGACCAGCTGCTACTTGAGCCTTTCTGAGGAAAAGTTGCTGAACGATGGGTTTACTATGCTGCTGCCTGCTTGTCGAGGAGCTGAACTGAGTGTGGTCCTAAATTTTCTTCAGGTTGTTCTAGCCAGACTTCGGTAAGTTATTTTGTTACATTATAGATAATAGACTGGTACCTTGGTTTTGCGTTTAAGGTTAAACTGTAGCTCATATTAATTTCTTACTGGAAGAGTAAAAGGAAAGAGAAATCTCTGGAGGAATTACTTAAGTTGGGGGTTTGGGTGTTTGGTGGGTTTTTTTCTTCAGTGAATCTGAAAAAATACAATTATTTTTTAGATTCGTCATTCTATTTTTTTCTCTTTCACCAAGGTTGCAATCAAATACAACAGTTACGGAGATTTAAATACTTGTCTGGGGTTCGATAAGAAAGAAGGAAAGCATATTTTACCACTTTCAAACAGTTTTGCTTTGATGTGTTAGTTCAGTTTTCAACATCCACAGTGCCCTTCAATAAGCATATTTTTGTCTACTGATGCCTTTGAGAAGTAGTCCTCCAGTTTGAAGCCCAAACTGCTTTTTTTTTTATAAGATATTAAGAGACAGCTATTGATCTGCCATTACTTCAAATGTGCAAGACTGAAATATGTGGAAAGAGCTGTGGAAGAGTGCATAATAGGAACAGTGAGGCCCATATGCAAGATCTCTCTTTAACTAGGTTCTTTGTTATTGTCTAGTAGTTTGACTGCAGCTGTCAATAGCTTATACATCCAAAGACAACTGTTTTTCAGGCAGTCTTTTGAAAAAAGATGAAGCACAAAACTAAGTTAGTTGATTTATTATTTATTATTTCAGTTCAACTGAATGTATTTACTGGAATAAATTGGAGACTTCAAAAATACTTTGACATTTTCTCCATTAGCTAATACACAGCATTTGTTGTGTTGTTTTTAAAGATGAAATAGGGAGAAATTTAGGGTGAAAAAGTTGCCTATTTCGTAACTTGGTATTATTTTAAAGCCTTTGAGATTGGGGGTTATGTGGGCCTCTTGTAACACAGAGAGGAGGGCGTAGAAGTTCATTACAGACTTCTCGGGTCATCACAGACAAACGTATAGGACAGTATTCCTACCTTTTCTTACAAAAAGCAGGTCTGCTGAAATATTTGAATCACCAACACACTCAAATATTAATTAGTATGAGGGAGCCTTGTTTTTAACAGCTCCTTATTTCAGCTTCTGTATTTATACATTTGATTACTTGATTACCTGCCTACTTATCCCATCTACGGAGAAGTTTAATTCCTCAACATTCACAAAATGCTTTGATCTTCAGATTGTATGGAACAGGAAAATGTTACTGGTTCTCTCTCTGGCTTTAACAGACTCACTGAAAACAGTCCTCTGTTACCATACAAGTAAAACAACATTAAAACCACTTTCTTGGTTCAGAAGATTTGGATGGCTTTGTGCCAACTAAATGTTAAACTGTTATTGGCTTAACCAGACTGATTAGGACTAGTCTGTCCACAAACTCACAAAAGGATGAAATGATTCCATGCCTTTCTCTCTCCTGTTTTTAAAATCCGGGCAGATGTAAGCTAGTAGGCCTTTCATAAATGTAATTTTTCTGTAGACTGCACTCTAATAATTTTATAACTGTATGACAGGGAATTTACAGGTAGGAAGGAAGTGAGATCACTGATTAAAGAGAGAAGCGGGTCCCTCTAGGCTGTTAGGAAATAATAACTTCATGTGCCACTTTCTGCTAACCCCAGATGATGGCTCACAGGAGCATTCTTTATTGCCGATTAAGTAGCATTATGAAAATACTGACTTGGTTACGTTAACTAAACACCTCAGTATTTAAAGCTTAAAATGTCAAATAGTTTTAGCACTCCCCTTTAACATATCTTGTTGGATTTCTAGAATCTCATTCCAGGTTTCCCAGTTGCTTTTATTTGAGGATACTGTAAAAATGGCAATCTTTCATTTGCAGAGTGAGGTGTAGCCAAAAGCTGCTCTTTAATTATAGCTATTCATGCTGCTATGGTTAAGGGTCTGTCAGCATTTCCATTATAAACCTTTATTTTCAAGGGTTTGTAACACAGCAGTGAAAACTTGCTCTGGGCTAAAACTTGGCATACAAAGTTTTGAAAGTGCGCTTGTTTTCTTCCTTTCTTTTTTCTTAAAAGGCATGTGAAAAGAGATCCCCACCTTCACCATTTTTACACTGCTCTGTTTTAAAATAACCCTTTCCAGGTTTTTCTTGTATTTTTCTTGTCTGCTAGAAAAGTACTGGCAGCTTTTGATTGTTGTATTTACCTATGTTTAGACTATGTTTTAAACAACCTTTTTTAAGCCACTTTTTTGTTATTATGATTATTTTGGTGTTCATATATTAAAATACAACTATGACTTGGCAGGAGAACTCATTTTTATTAGTTTTTGATATGTGGTGAGTGGATAATTGGAAACAAGATGCTACTTGCTGGCACTTCCAGCTATTTGATCTTCATAGTGAGATTCAGTGTGAAGTGTAAGATTGTATTTTAGTGCAATCTCCTTTTTAAAACATGTAAAATAAACAGTAAACAATCAAGAAACTCCCCAAAATGTAGAGTGCTTCCTAACCATGTTTACATTCAGCTTCTAGCTCAGACATAAGTTTTTCCTTTATTTCTTGTTTCTAAGCAGTGTTTTAGAATCCTGATTTTTTTTTTTTCTTCTTTAGTGAAAGGTAAATGCAGGATCGTTGCTCATGTGTGCTTTCATTTGTTCCAAATCTCTAACACTATGTGTCATCTGAGTGCCTCATGACACAAAAAGAAACCCTAGGTTAATAAAAATACAGGCATTTAATGGATTTGACAGAACTCCCTGTAAAAATGGACATAGACTCAGAGAAATCTGCTGAGTGCCTGGAAACAGTAGGTTCCAGCATTGCAATATGTTATTCTTAAAAGAATTGCTTGAAACATGTTAAAATATCTTTTATCATAATCAGGTATTGCTCTGACATGAGCTTTCTCTTATTAGCATCATCCTGGCATTTGAGTTTTGTAGTGTATTAGCACTGAGTTACAGGATTATAAAATGCAAATACATGCCCAGGTGTAAAATCACTGCTGTACTCCAAACATCTTTGCCTAGTTTCAGGGAGACTTGCTACTGATTCCCATAGGAGAAATGACAAACCTAATAACATAATAAATGTTAATTTTATTTTGAAAACAATTTTTGAGTATTTGTGACTGTTTGTACTGTTCTACCAGTGTTGAAGGACATGAAAAGCTATTGAAAATTTCAGTGTGTAAATTCCATAAGCTATACAGGAGTACTAATCAGGTAAACCTGTCTCTAATTAAAAGTTACATTAATAATTGGGCCATGGATAACAGCAGAACTGGATGTTTCTATCTGTTAGAGTGTGTCTAGCCTTGAGGTTGTGAGAGAAATCACGATAAGAATGGATTATCCAGTATATCTTTGCTATGGAAATGTATAGTCATTTGTAATTTTTTTTTGTGCTATGCTTGCCATCAAAACAGCCTGTGGGAAGCTTTCCGAGACCAACAGAAGCCTCTCTCCCCTTCTCTGTTAGCATGTAAGTCAGCAGATAAGCTCAGGAGGAGAATAGAAAGGTCCTCCCTCCTTCTTTTCTTCCCCCTCAGGGGTTTTAGTGTTAGTCTTTGTAAAATGTATTTTCTGATGTTGAACTTCTGAAAACTGTATCCAAAAGAGTTTGGAAGAGCATGAGTCTTCCCTTACCCATTCCATCCCATCCCATGAGTATATTTAGAGCTGCCAGTTGTGATGAGGGCAACTCTTGACAAAACCACTGAACTGAGAATCAGAAGATCATAGCTTGGCTCTAAGATCTCCCACACTTAATGAATGACCATTAGAAAGTCATTAAAAGTTGCTATGAACTTTGTTACCTGTGTGGAAAAAGGAAGTCAGTCCTTCCTTTTTGACTTCACAACATAAATCTTACACAAGGGGAGCAAGTGTGCCTTCTTGTCCTAACTTGACCTTTAGTTTAAAGTATTTTTAGGGGCTTTTTGAAGTTCAGTTATTCCATTAACAGAACTGAGGTTTGAATGAGTGTAAAAAAAAATCTAGTCTCTAAATCCTTTAGAGCATCGGAAGCAAGCACTGCTTTAGAGTATAGCAGCATTTTGAGAGGTTTGCTGTGCCTAAATCCTTAAAAGTAATGTTACCATCTTCTGTGGGAATACTGGATGTGTTCTTAGCTACAGTTGTTTGCCTTAAGGTGTGGCTCTGGTAATTAAAACTGAATTTCTTTCTTCTTCCTCCTCCTTTAAGTGGACTTTGAGATTAATTTTTTTTCAGGATTTTTTTTTGGTCTAAATAATGTTTTATACCTTTAGCCCTTGTATTCTGATCTTCAAAGATAACTAGTGAAAACCAACACGTTTTCATTGTGTGTCCTCTGCTCTGAGAGTATTACTATAAAAAGGAATGAAATAAGATACAGTGTGCACTGGAGCTGTGTACCTAATACTTTGCTTGTAGAAAGTTCCAGGGTGTGTCTAGTATTAGTTCAGGTTTGCAAGAATCTTCACGTATACTTCTCACTGTCCATTTTCTTGAATCAGTAGGTGGCCACGTGAAAGCTGAGTAATTGATTAAAATCAATGTCACATTGGTGTTTAAGACGTAACAGAGAGCATCTGCCTTAGAAGGAGGACAACAAAGCTGGTGACGGGGCTGGAAGGAATGTTCTGTGAGAAGTGGCTGAGGACTTTAGGCTTGTCTAGTTTGGAGAACAGGAGGCTGAGGGGCAACCTTATTGCTCTCTACAGCTTCCTGAGGAGGGGAAGTGGAGAGGGAGGTGCTGAGCTCTTCTCCTCCCTGGTATCCAGTGCCAGAACACCTAGGAATGGTTCAAAGCTGCACCAAGAGAGGTTTAGACTGGACATTAGGAAGCATTTCATTAGAGAGGGTGGTCAAGCACTGGAACAGGCTTACTAGAGAGATGGTCAATGCCCTAAGTCTGTCAGTGTTTGAGGCATTTGGACAGTGAACTTAATAATTTGCTTTAGCTTTTGGTCAGCCCTGAATTGGTCAGAAAGTTGAACTAGATGATCACTGTAGGTCCCTTCCAACTGAAATAGTCTATTCTATTCTAGAATTGCTTTAAGAACAAACGGGAACAACAAAACTGCCAAAGGACCTTCTGATTGTTGATGCCCAAAGCCAGTCTTGGTGTACACCTAAAGCTAAAGAAACTGAAGTCTAGTTCTCAGACATTAATCAAGAAGATATGCAGTTCTGTTCCCTGTGCTACAGATTGAAACACTTTTCTGTGTTTCATCGATTGTATCCACTTTATCATAAATTAATCCACATAAGCTTTCTGTGGCCTACCTGACAGCAGTACAAGACTTACTATTGTGAAACAATAAATCCACCAAAAAAAGAGTAAAATCATATCCAGGTGTACCGAGAACCTGCTGCTTGGGTCCCTGCAGTTGTTTAGAGAAATATGTGCTTCCTGAAGGACATAAAGTGCAGATCTGTTCTCTGATGGAAGTGTCTCACTTTTGAAACTATTTTCTCCAAATTAACTTTCCTCTCAGTTTTTCTTCTTTTATTCTTCACATGAGGTGTGAGAATGGCTTTTCATATGTAATATTTTTTTGCTGTGGATGTTAAACAAAGAAATAGTTTTGCCAATAAAACCATTATATGCAAGTAGCCTTCTAATCTCTTAATTTTGATTGTTTCTTCGTTACCTTACAAGATATATACTTCTTCTCTCTTTAGGATATCTCTTGTCAGATTTAAGGCTTATTTAAAATGAACAGAAAGCTGAAGCAATTTTCTTTATTCCATTTCAGTCTCCTAAGGCCTATTTCCCCCTGGTGAGCTCATAGCAACAGGGGGGTTTAAGGGAATTCAGCTTTCTGCAAATTAATGTCTCACATCATGAAAATTCAGGACTTTTTTTTTCTATATCTTGAAAAAGTAATACAGTGAGTGCGAGTATTATTTCTTGCCAGCGGGTGGAAGATGAATGATTTTGTCACAGTTTTACTGCTTGATGAGCAGTGTCCTGAGGGTCAGGCTTAAGTCTGTGTCACTATGCTGCTCATTACTCTTGAGCTAAATAAGGGCTGATTGGATCTAAATTGCCTAGCACATGGGCCGCAGATGAGCTCAGTGAGTAGGGGATGACCTGCTATTCAGGCTGGGAGTAACCCCGGTGTGCAAATGCTGCATTAGAACACCGTGGGAGAATGAGAGGCTACCGACCGCTGCCAGCAAAAGAAATCGAAATGTAAAAACTCTTTGATGCTGCAATGTTAGAATTTGAAATGTAGGAAGTGACAGGTTGATGGTACTTATCAGCTTTGGCTGGATTAGAGAACAGTGTCATCTTGCTTATATAATGACAGAAGAATGAAGCTCCCAACTACTTTGCGGTGCAGAGCTGCTGCTGTCAGAGTCAATGCTGCCTCCTACTGACAGCCTGTGCAGAAGGATGGACAAAGTGGGTGGATGGCCGGCTCGGGACGACGTTGTCAGGCTCTCTAGCCTACCAAAGTGCACTCTGTGCCTCTGCCCATCTATGCCTGTATGTTTCTGGTCTCTTCTCTTAGCAGGGAATCACAAACCTCATTGATAAAATAGCGAGTGTTCGTTTTGGGACAAGAACAAACCACTGCTGTCTTCAGGAATGGTTAGATGAGTCGTCTGCATGCCCTGAACTATACATGTGTGTCTCTGTTTCACACAAAGTATTTCCCTTTGTACTCTTTTCTTCATTGCTAGCCCCTGTGAAAGGAGGTGATCTCTGGAGAGGAGAATTAATTTGTGCCTGCGTGTTTTAAAGAAAGTTGACCTTTAAAGAGGAGAAAAAAATCTGAACTAACTCAAAGGAGAATCCTTATGCTAACTGAACACATGAATATACTTGTCTTAATGAAGGAAAATCAAAAGCAAGCAAAGCACCTGCCAGGTGCTGAACACAACACAGATTATAGTAGTTTGTGCAGTTCTGAAAGATTCAGTTCGGTGGTTCAGTAGAATAAGCTTTTGGGTTTTCTTCTCCCTACTTCCGTCACTGGTGCTTTGGAAACCGAGTAATAGCTTCAATGATGATAAATAGTCACTTGCTTCATTTTTTCCAAATTTGTTTCAGATTCTGTTACTGACAGCTGTAACCTACCAGCATTGGCTTCTCCTACTACTAACTTATGGGACTACCTTGTCAGCAAAAGCAATTTGGTGCTCTCATGAAACCAGTGACTATATGAAGAGAAGGGATGAATCTAAATACATTTTGTGTTTTCTCTTTACTGATTTCTATTTTCCTGTTTTCTGGATATATACGGTTTGATCCTTCTTCCCCTGGGATGCTTTTGCTCATGATGAAATTTCTTCTGGGACATAAAACAACTTCCAATTTACTTGTTTCTGTGTATCGTACAAAAGAGTAAGAGAAAAGCAAGCAGCAGCCTTACAAGTACAAACAGTTTTTCTGGAAAATGGTGTGAGTCTATGGGAATCAGAGAGAAAATTTTCATAATTAATGTGAGGCTTCAGTGTTACTTGTATTATCTTATTATCAATGTTTAATGGTATCACTTCGGATCACTGAAAATAAGGAACTGTTTAGCACAACTTGCTGTAGTAGATGAAAATGAGTTAGAGTTTGAATTTGTATGTGGACAAAAATTATAGGGTATCTCTTTATGTTCAAAGGGAAAGCAGAACCAGAATTTAAAATTAATTTGATATTTTGAAGGAAAAGACCATCAGCAAGAGGAAATAGTGAAGGCCAAGTAGTGAAATTAGGAAGGAGAAATGCTAATACAACACATGGAATGCTTGGCGTGGCAACCGTACTGTCAAAGTATGGGGAGGTAGTATGCACCACGAGGTGAGAGAAACAAAGGAGATCTCTGCATCTGGGGCTAGTTAAAGTGAGGTAGCTACATCGCATTACTCCATCTATCTGTCCTGCCCTTGCTTGTAGACTTTGCTGCCTGCTCAGCACAGATGGCTGCAAGGTCCAGTATTTTGTCCCTGCACTAGCACAGTTTCTGCCTGGTGCTGAGAGGAGAACCAAAATTGTTTATGAATGGTAGTTCAGATGGATTCCCCTATATCTTAAAAAGGGAGTGGCAGGTGGGCATTGTCCTTATGTTTTTACCTCTATTTACATGAATATTTACATGAATTTGTAAGACTATATGAGCTGTAAGAAAAATTGATATTTGATTGAAATCTGTCTGTTTGCTATCTTTTAACAGTGACTTTCTTTCATGCAGACTGCCTGCATTGATATTAGGAAGCAGGACTTAATATGACTGTTTAAGAAAAAATAAGTAAATTTAAATATCGTTGTGGGGTGTGTTAACTTCTCCAGGACACAGGAGCTGCCTATTCTGTCTTTAGCTGTAGTTTTTTATGCAGTTCTGGACATGTCAGTGTACTAAATATTTATGAATAAATTGAAAATTGGAGAGAGTCACAGAAGTGAACAATGAGAGTAGGAAGTTTGTAGAAGTTTGATGGAACTGATTTTAGCTAGGAAAGGTTGAGGGGAGACATACTAGAAGTTATCCAGTATGGAGAAGGACATTGCAAAGACAACAAGTTGTTGTTCCCCGTGCCAGTGAAGAAGGAATTGGCTTAATTTGGGACAGAAGTTTAGTGTTTTTATTTAGAATAGGCTGCAAATGTCAATACTCTGGCAGGCTGCAAGAGAGTTGTGGAATCGAATTTTATTTTTTTACTTTTTAGACAATGCATTAGACAAACATTTGCCAGAGGGTAGTCTTTGTAAGCTTACCAGACTGCTGACATGAACTCCCTAAATGACTCTTGATATGCTACCCAGCCCTTCACTTATGTTTCTGTGATTTGATATTAAGGAGCATTCGATGTGGCTGGTGATTGATTAGTAAGGATGCTTCCTAAACAGTAGTCTGTGCTTTTCCCTACAGAAAAAAACCTTAGTGAAATTGGAAGGTAAAGAAGTTGTATCTGAAACTGTAATCTGCCATAAAATTTAATTTTGGAAATCTGTCATTCATTTTGAGTTGTAGTATTCACACTCTTTTTAATTTCTGCTTTCTATTGGGGCAAAAAAAGTTGAACCTGTTTAGTGCTTCTGTGTCCTACTAGTTCTTGGAACTGTTGGAGTGGGAATGTGAGGGTGGCTTGTACAGTGTGCACAGCACAGTCGCTCTGCTGAAGTTTTCGGTGGTTTTGTGTTCAAGTCTTGAAATCTGTCTAGAAAACTACTTTGAAAAGGCTTTTTTAGACATTTTCTAAAGAAAGCTAATTGATACAGGGCATGTATCTGTGCATTGTCATGTTTTATTTGGCTTGGAGCAAGTCCAAGTGCCATTAATCACCAATGCCTAAATGCTCCAGCTTTCTTTGCAGTGGTACTAAACTCTGCCTAATGTGAAATGAGCCTGAAATAGTAGACCACCCTATCCTCCCTAAAAGCAAAATCAGAAGAATAGAGCATACCCTGCAACATTTACACTGTACTTCATCTCATGTTCTTGTGGGGGTCCCTTCCTGACATTATTGCTGGGAGGAGCAAGCAGAGAAAGGTAAAAGCAGTTTGTGGTTTATTTGGTTCTCTCATAAAACTGAAGGTACTCTCTATTCTTTCCTCCTTTTCACAACCCGAAGGCCCTGTTTATCTCTAATCGGGGTTAATTAAAGCCTTAGGGCAATGCTGAGACCCTGCCAATGGCTGGAAGGTACAGACATAATCAAGGCTGCAGCCCCTCACCGTAGGGAATGGAGAGGTAACCATGGGCTTGTCACAGGCTCTGATAATACAGCTGTGCTAATTCTTTCTGAAAATACGTGAGTGAACTCTTTTTTGGTCAAACAGTTCTGCTCA
Organism: Strix aluco; assembly: GCF_031877795.1. Taxonomy (NCBI): domain Eukaryota; kingdom Metazoa; phylum Chordata; class Aves; order Strigiformes; family Strigidae; genus Strix; species Strix aluco. The sequence continues at coordinate 87,825,080 of NC_133933.1, forward strand.
CTTACTAATTTCTGACTGTTATCAAAGTGCGGTATGAAGTCCCTGGTTTAACGCATGTGCTTGCAAATCCATGTTAAGCAATGGAAACCTTCTGGTTTTCTAGATGGTAATACAGGGACTACACAGGCAGCCACAGCAGCCATTATGCACGCAGCAGGAGCGTTCGCTGCAGCCGGGGATGTGTGTCATCTTTTATTGAGGGGCAGCAGAAGGGAGGAACAGGCAAGTACCTATGTGCTTGCCAGGACAATGAGGTTTTCTTTTACTGCTTTTTACAGTCTTGTTTTCCTTACAAAAAGTCAACCATGAGAATAAAAGCCAATATTATCATTGGCATTCTTTGTTTTCCTGGACAGGAATATATTGCTTATCTACTGGTGATGTGCATTTGAAAGTACTTCAGTAAGCGTTCCAGGTATCTACCTAAATATTTTAAGGCTGTGAAGATCTGCTCCTAGGGAATTCCTCTAATTCGTACCAGACCTATATATTCAAGGGTATTCTACAACGACTTGATTTGGGGAGGAAATGCTTATGTCTGTAGTTGTTCAGTGTGTTACGTTTACATGGAGTTTTGTATTAGGTGCAAAGATGACATCAGAAAGCACTGTGATCATCCCTTAAACAATAATTAACTATAGCACAACCATGATTATCCAAATGTCATAGGGAGAGTGAATATATTCAGGCAATCAAGGGATTTTACAATGTAATTATTAGACATTGGGGAGACGTGACCCTGTTTAGGGTAGCAGGGAGCTATGGTTAATTGATGTTAGGATAATCAAACTGTTACTGTTTTATTATTCTGGGACCCTAGGCTTTGCAAGAAAATGTGTGCATGTGCTTAGAAAAAAGAAACCCCAAATATATGAAAATATAAGCCTAAAAGTGAATCTTGAGGTTATGCTTGCATTACCTTGCTGTACTGAATTAGTGCTATGATTATAAGTGTTGAGAAATCATTTATATTGTCTACAAATCATCCCCATTTTACATCACAGTGAAAATTCAATACATCTTGATTCTGAGTATTTTGTAAAGGTATCTATTTTTCTAAGACATCAAAAATGACTAGTTTTTTACAAGTCAAACTCAAAAATTGAAGGTGTTTTTTCCTGCAGCCAAGAAATTTTTGTTATTTTCTTTCTCAAAAGAAAACCTTTGATACCTGTACAGTCAGCATTACGACAGAACATACAGTTGATGCAGTCCCCCTTGAGCTTCATTGTCTTCTCCAAGTTTAGAACATGAGTACATAAAACAGAATTTCATTTCGTTAGAGTTCATTATGAAAGGGTTTCCACTGTACTGCTGTGATACTGAACCTCTGGAATTTCTAATAACTCAACCTGCCCTCTGGAAGATTTGAAGATTAAGTATAGCATTGATACTGTCTCTTACTGAAAGTTTTTATCTCACTCTTTTTTTTCCCCCTTCTCTCTCTCTCTTTCTCTCTCCCTCCCTCCCGCGCTCGTTTTTTCTGTTTCTTGAAACAGAGTAATTTCTGAAAACTCTTCAGCAATCCTATCTCCATGTAAATTAATACCGTAAATTGTGCTGCTAGTGAGGGTGGAGGGAGTAGTAAGAGTGGGTGGGGGGAGAGAAGAATTAAAATCATTCCAATAAATGGTTTAATTTATGCCTCAGCAGTTAAGCATGCTCCTGGTTAACAGAAATACCCTTCAGCTACACAGGATTTGGGAGGGTTGGAGGGCACTCATTTGCACATAAATAGCCATTAACTGATAAATTCCCAGAGGTCTCCTGTTGCATGCTAGTGGTTCTGACCTACTTAGCTAGCTTAAATTTGTTTTACAGAATTATTATAATTCCATCCTTGGTACTTAAACTTTGTGATTAATGCATGCCTCACAATACAATTAAAGTATAATTACACAGTTTTACAGTTTGCTATCATGGTGTTATTATTATTACAAAGAGCTGGATTTTGCAAATATTAGAAGAATTAGGGTTCTGATACCCATCACTTTGCTGTTATTAAGTGATTATGTTAAATGGGACCCCTTTATGTCTGAAGAATGAAGTGGAGAGAGGGGAATCATTAACTAACACATCAGATGGTTTCTAAGTGATTGAGGAAGAGATGTGTGGCGGGGTGTTTTACACATCTGTAGATGATAGGTGCAAATACCTTTTGTTCATCTTTGCCAGCTGCCTATGACATGCTTTAGCACATCTGTGCTTTAGTGCTTAAAAAAAGTTTCATACTAAACATCTCACTTCTGTAATCTGTTAAAAATCATTTGTATGTGTTAAACATCTGATTTTATTGTACTTCATTGAAGCTTTTTATTACAGGGATAGGGTTTTTTTCATACTCTAATAAAAACATTAACAGCCAGATACAGAGGTCCAATAGATCTGTGTAGTTAGAATGTGCATGCAAAGATGATACAGATCTTTCTCTTGCACTCTGTAAACTCAGAGCGGTTATCTGAGGAATCCTCCGTCTTTTCAGTTTGTGTGCATGAATGTATTGTATATTTATACTGACTGCAAATAACAGTTAAGTCACAAACACTGCTATTTTTACCTTAATTGTAAGGGTTACCTGACCTCCCCTACTTTTCTGGCCAAACTTAGTTCTGTGGCTGCTGTTTATTCTTCAAGGAGTGATCCAAGAATCACCAACGTTGCTTGTACGTGACCCAAAAATCACTGTTGTACTGCATAATTCTTCCTACATCCTTTTTTTTTTTCTGTCGATGCAACTGCATCAGAAAACTTAGGTCTTGACATTGATTTACTAATTGTATTAATTGTTAAAGGACTGAAAAAAAAATATTTTTAATAGTATTTCCCTATTCCAGTGTAACTTACAAATCTAATTTTACTTTCTTTACCTGTGAATGTGTGTTATAGTGCAGACTGCAATGGTGGTCTGCAATGGAGCGGTTGACGCGTTTTTCTGAATTACACTTTCTGTTCTTCTAAAGCTCTTAAGGTTACATTATAACATTTTTAGCTATAATTGCACTGTGGAAACTCCAAGTGGCATACAGAAATCGAATGTTGCACCCTCAAGTCTTATTTGATCCAGTGTCTTGGATTTAATTTTTGCTTAGTTTACAAAGACCTGTTGCTTTTGTACTTTTCTAGTTTTTTAAGTTGTGCTATTCATTTCTTTAACAATGAAAATATTTCTTCTTTTTAATTCCAGAGAACACACAGAGTAAAAGGCAAATAGAAATCTTTTTCTTAGAATTACTCCTTTCACATCTGTAACTTTGGTCTGTATTTATGCTACTACAATGATATAATCTCTGCCTTTGCTATTATCATTTGCTGTCACTGAGCTCAGAAAACATTGGTCATTATTACTGATGCATGGAAGCATGCGAGCAGGTAGCCAGTAATTATGCTTGGAAGAATTTACTATATTTCAGGGCTTCCTACTTGAATATTCGTGAATTGGTTTTATTTTTAGTCTTTTAAAAAAATACTGCACTGAAGTGATTTAAATCATTTTCATGTGGCACAGCAAAAATGCAAAGGCACATTACCAGAAAGAAATGGTCAGCAATAAGAGCTGTTTTGCAAAGTTGGCTTGCAACAACTACCACACTATGCGGAGAAAACAGTTATCCTGTAATAATAAGACTAATGAATTCAGAAATCCATTGATTGAACTGGCTCTGGGTAGATTATGTGCAGGCTTGCTTCAAGGAGAGGAATTTATGAAATGTTTGCCGCATCCAGCAAGCACTGCTGCTATAATACAGCTGCCTCCTCAGTGGTTTGCTTTGATCCTGTGGAATGAAAGGACAGGAGGATCAGCTCAGGTCTAAATGAGATTACAGCTGGTTCGGCAGCTTATCTGGTCTAATGCCAACTAGTGTGGCTTTGCACGTCCTAAGGGGTTTACAACAGAAACTGTTTATTGAGTATCATCGGTTTACTCAACACAAGCAGGCTAATCCTTCCCAGCCTCAGCATGTTGTAGGATTGTGCGTGAGCCAAACCAAAAGCTGGTGTAGCCAGGGCCTCCAGAGCCCTTTGTCTTGCTTCATATTGATTTTTTTTACCTGTGTTAAAGACAGTAAAAAATAAAACCAATAACCAGACCTATTGTGAGCAAAAGGTTAATCTGACCTAAAAATCTTACAAAAGCATCTTTTAACCCTAGAAGGGATGGTAGCCTTTCTCTGACTTTTCACTCAAGGGATTTTCTAGTTTAAGGTTTTGAAGAACAAAATAGGAAAAACAACTTAAACGTTTAACTCTGTGTGTCTTGCAAGGTCTCTGAATTCTTTCAGCAGCTGCATAGAAAACTTTGAACAGTTACTGCTGACATTATTAACAATGTGTCACCTATTTGTGGTAGGAGACGCTGTGTAGCAAGGACATGACACACTGAATGTAGGCAGAGTAGTAGGAGCTGGTAGGTGTCCCAGGGCTCGTGCTGGTTTTTCAATGTAGTGGTTTCTATGTAAAAAACATTAGAAAATGCCTTTATCAGCTGCTATCTCAAAAAAAAAAAAAAAATTCATGAACTGGGTGAGTGCATCTTAAAGGAGTTCAAAGTACCAAACAGGCCCATAGAAGCAGAATGTTTTAAAGAATTATGTGTTGTAAGTTTTTAAACAACATTTGTTTCTGTTTTGATATGAAATACAATGGAATATTAAGTATAATAATATTTTATTGAGCATGTTTCCTGTCTGAGGTGAGTCTTTTTCAGAAGACATTGCAGCATGTGTCAGATTATTATAAATCAAATGGTTTATACAGTATAGAGAAAGAATAGATTAAGCTCTAGGAAGCCTTGCAGAGTAGTAGCAATACATTTTCACTGAAAAGAAACACAGTAAGTTATTGGATTTATGTTGTTGGAATTATGTAGAAATTGATTAGATACCTGTATTTGTATACTGTGCATATTATGGGGAGTAATTAAATCAGTTCTACTGTGATGCAGGGGAAGAGAATTTGGTGACACAGCTATCTGTCATCAGCTGCATGTGGCAGACTTAAACTGGGAACTATTTTGAACATTATTGAAAGCTATCTAAAAGAAAAGATGGCAGTAACTTGAGGAATTATGAATGGCTGTTTTCTGTTTACTTCACCTAATTGGAATGAATGTCTATTTTAAGCTGTATGTAAGCAAAGAGGTTACCATGGATGCCATGGAGGCATTATGAGTGTTGTGTGGGGAAACTGCTAAAAATGATGTTATGATAAATGTGAACTTCACCAATACTTAAGCTTAATAGACAAGATGTGTACAAATTTAAAATGTAGTCTTTATCCAGTCACTTGTATTTATCAAATCTGGTCTTAAAGCAATAGGTTGCTTTCATGTAGTATTACACTTTTAGCACATTTGGAGATAAAAGCTATTGTTTGTGATTGCTTAAAGTCTCTTTGTTCAATCATCTGAACAGTGCAAATCAAAGCATTTTGTCAGACTGTGAGAAGTTTTGCCTGGATAATGCTTCCCACACACGCAGGTCACCAAATAAATTATGTGCATGGTTTTACAGCGTAGCTAGTGCTGGAAGTTAAATGGATGCCCAGTGGTAGAACTCGTAAAACATTTTTCTGTTAACACAACCAGGCAGAATTGACATTGTTGATGGTAGCTTTGATCTAATAAACTATCAGTTCTAGCAGTGATTTTTACTGTGTTTCAGAGGGGATGATGATAAAAGTTTAGCAAGCCTATCGTTCTTCCTGGATGGCAGAAAATTAGCTCTACTGTCTGTATTACCAAACGCTGGGAACAATGTTAGTAGGGGATGTTTTGTACCCAAAGAAGTCTCCTTCACTAAAAAGATGTATTACACGAACAGCATCCTTTAACACAGCAGATACTCTATAAAGAACAAAATTGGTTTTTCAGGAAGGAAATAAAATAGTTTGTTTTGGAATTTGGAAACAAGTTAGTTCATTATCTTGAGTACAAGTTTGCCTGCCTTCCAAAATCTGTTTTCTCTCTTGGAGAGAAAGATTTTCCTAAACCACTTACAGTATATGACTCCCAGCAGGTTGCTAGAGAGTATCCATATGCATATAGGGTTTGATTTTCTGCAGAGGCAGCTAGAGGAGCTGGAGCAAGAGAGTAATTTTAGGGGAAAAAAAAAAAAAAAAAAATCCAAAAAAACAACTACTTGAACTACAGTTCCTCTCTTTGTTACAGTCTTGTTTTAAATTAAGAGAAATGCAGAAATCTTGAAGTATTTTTGCAGGCTTCCTACCTGAAAAATGAGAGTGGCATGATAGTAGCAAAGTGTTACATGTGTAATGGTAAGACAGGTGTGTTACTGGAAATTATATTCAGAATGTCTGAAGAGATGACTGTGGGTAGTAGTACTTCTAGTTTGTTTTCAGTATTTGAGGTTTATATTTTGATACTGTTTCTTTACCTCCACTCAGGACTTTGTGTAGTTATCCTCAGAGTTAATTTCACAGATCGGAAAATTCTAACTGAAATGACACCAACTCAACATAAGAATTTCTGCAGCCAGAATGGCTATCTTACCAGTTTCTCTGTCTTCTTGGTACTTGAGTCACAGAATCGTCAAGGTTGGAAAAGACTGGGTTGAGGATATGCTTAATGAGAGAAACTGCATTTTTAAAGCTGTGCTAGATAAAGGAAAACATTTGAGAGATGTGTTGAAGTTGACCTCAGTGAATTTGTCTCAAGCAATTTGCGAAACTGATTTTTTTCATAGTGTGGCCAAGAAGAATTTTAATCATCTTTACATGGCCATAAATTTACCAACACATCTCTCAAATTGTAAGCTTTTTCAAAGTGATCTGTACGCTTTTGATCCGTTTGAATGAAACACTGTGAGCTTAATCAGAGATCCATTTTAGTACAGTATGTGGGTGTCTGTTCCCCAGTGTGGTGAGTCCATTAAACTGCTGGGCTGTGAATTGTAAGAAATCCTCTGTTTAAGGTCAGCCCATTAAGCTTTCAGGTTTTTTAGGTATCTTTACTGTGTGAAAAATTACCTTTTAAAAAGTGTAAACAATAGCTTACAGAAAATATGAACCTGTCCCATCATTATAATTCTCTGTCAACTGGTGTTATCCTGATCTCAGAGTCCCACAGAAGAGCTAAAAGCAGGATTTTGGAAATGTTTGTACTTAAAAATGGGTTTCAGTACTGGCCTTTCAGAACCGGTTGATTTGCATTCCAGTCACACTGCATAGTTATCATTTCTCATGGAATTTTTTTTGAACTAAAGACAGTAAGGAATTGGTAAAAAAGGCTTAGCTTGTAAAAATTCAGAAAATTTGTTATATCTGAGTCTGGGCTATTTTGTAGCTATAGACAGCTACATTTCATTGCCCTCCTGGTGCTCTAGAAGAATATGTTTCAAGTAAATTATGTTGTATAAGTAAGCAGCATATTGGTTTCCCAATACAAGAAAAAACATTGAAATACTGATTTAAGTTCAGCAGAGGACCACCAAGATGATTAGGGGTCTGGAGCAAATGTCCTGTGAGGGAAGACAGAGAAAACAGTTTGTTCATCCTTAGGAAAAGAAAGCTTGGATGGGTGGTCATGGGGGGAAGGAAGGCATTTTATTGTTTTGTACAAGTCTAATGGAAGGGAAGTTATAGATAAGATGGACTCAGACTCTTCACAGAGGTGTATAGTGGTAGGAAGCAATGGACTGAGATTGTGATGAAGGAGGTTTTTATAAGACATAAGGATAAAATTTTCACAGGATAGTCAAACATTGGAACGAGTTTCTAAGGTTGTAAGATTTCCCTCCTCAGGATTATTCAAGACTGGCGTTGCTTTGAGCAGGGGTTGGACCAGATGACCTCTAGAGCTCCCTTCCAATTTAGATTTTTCTATGGCTCTAGCTCTTAATAAAAAATCCACAAAACAAACACCCCCACCCCCACCCCCCCCAAACCAAAAACCAAACACACAAAAACCAGTCAAACAAAAATCCTATTTAACACACAGTTTCTAGATGATGACCAATTTTAGAAGTTTGCTCTAACAGAAGAGTTCTCTGGAAGATACCCATTTGCAATCTGCAGTTTATCTATATATTAGTAACATGACTGAAGTCAGAAGCACTCATTTTTGCACTCATTTTTTCACTTCAGCATTTCTACTTTATTTCAGTTTCTCAGATAAACTGGCACTCTGATTCTCACTATTCACATAGGATTCATTTCATAATGATGTGGAAGGTTTCCGTATACCTTCATCAGGGATTTGAGCCAGCAGTGTGCCCTTGCCACAAAGGCAGCTGATCATATCCTGGGCTGCAGTAGGCAGAGCACTGCCAGCAGGTGGAGGGACATGATCCTTCCCCTCTGCTTGTCACTGATGAGGCTACACCTGAAGTACTGTGTCTAATTCTGGGCTGCCCAGTACAGGAGAGACATGGACATAAAAGAGAGAGTCCAGCAAAAGATGATGAAGCGACTGGAGGATCTCTTCTATGAGGAAAGGCTGAGAGAGCTGGGACTGCTTAGCCTGGAGAAGAGAAGGCTCGGGGGATCTTACCAGTGTGTACAATTATCTGAAGTAAAGGAATGAAAAAGAGGGAGCCAGGCTCTTTTTAGTGGTGCCCAGTGACAGGACCAGAGGCAATGGGCACAAACGGAAACTCAGGAGGGGTCCCTCTGAACATCGGCAAACACTTTTCCACTGTGCGGGTGACCGAGCACTGGCACAGGTTGACCAGAGAGGTTGTGGAGTCTCCATCCTTGAAGATATTCAAAAGCTGTCTGAACGGGGTCCTGGGCAACCGGCTCTAGGTGATAGGGGGATTGGACCAGATGACCTCCAGGGGTACCTTCCAACCTCGACCATTCTGTGATTCTCTGATTTCTCAGTAAGAATGGAGTACGTGGGTTTTGTACTCAACAGTATATATTCAAGGCGGGAGTGTTGCATGTAATAACAGGGTATTGTTTGATGTGTGACATCTTTTTAGAAATTTGCAAGCAAAGAGCTCACTCAGCCTTGATGGGGTTGAGTGGATCTTTTTTTGAATATTTTGAGGAAAGGTGGTCTTTAACAGGGAGCAAATGGTGCTAAGTCAGCTTATTTGCTGTGACCCTCAAGTATCTAGTTGTAACTCCAACCTGCTTTGATGGCAAGAAGGAAGAACTGCCATGGAAGGTTGTTAAAAATGATCGTGTGTACCAGCAGTGATTTGCTGTTTCCAGCTAAATACATAACAGCTAATACTGATTAGCATTTATGTTCCTAATAAGCTATGGACTTGAATAGAGATCATCTGAAATGATCTAGGCTTCCTGTTCTTTCAAACATAGAATACTTTGGAAACGCAATTTAGTCTCACATTGGGGGGAAGAAAAAAAAAAAGTTACGTCCCTATACTTTAAAGTTACAGAAATGTAATTACAATTTCTCAGTAGTTTTCTAAGAAATCTTTTATATAAAAGATGACCTCTGTTTAAAACAAACAAATGAACAAAACCCTCAAAACCAAAGGGTGAAGTATCTCACAGTCCGGGTGGATCACAGAGCCTCCAGTGACTTCTGCAAGCCCCGCCCCCCACCCCCTGCCCCCCATCAATGGTGGATAAGTGTGTTTGTGGTTTTCTTTAAAACTCTTATCATGTGAGGTGATGTGCCTGCAGATCCTGCCCTCTTGACTGTCTGCCTCTGGTAAAGAACAGTTTTCAATTGTGTGATGAACTTACTGTGAATCCTACAGTGGGGAAGACTTAGCATTTATGGGTCAGACTGTGTGGCTCACAGCTCACTAGCTGCTCTGAGAGGACTCCTGCAAAACAGTGCAGTATAGGCTGAGGCACGTTTACTGTTCTGAAACTTTGCATGTGGTACAGGAATTTATTGGGGAATTTTGTCTTATTTTGCTCAAAACTAATTGTAATGTCTGTTACAAAGATTGCTATTCAAAATAAGGCTTTTAAGAATTGAAATGGACCTATTGTGAGTTCTGTGAAATGGCAATGCTTTAGAAATATTAAATTTGGCTTACGTGGGGTTTTTTGTATGTATGTGAACTAAAAAAAGGGGAATGTAACAGCTTAGGATAGTATCAATTTCAATGCAGCCTGTCTATCTTTTCTTTTATTTTTCTCTATTTGTTCTTTCAAAGGATTAAAAATTTCTGAATCTGACCTATGCTGAAACTCTTCTTAGGCAAACTAAATGTCTTTTTAACTGTTTACTTTTTCTGTGTTGTTTCCTGAAAGAGCTGAGCTCTGACTTGTTCAAAGCAACAAGATGACTCCCAGTGCCTTGAACAGTGCAGAACCTAGCACAGAGTGAGTGCTCGGCTGACCCCTGTGAACGGCTGAGCCCTGCTGCTGAAATGAGTACCTGGACTGCCTCTCCTGGGGCTTCAGATTTTGGGACAGCGGAGGGTCACTTTGTGTGTTTGTGTGTTCCCGTTTATACTTTGCATTAAAGACACAAAGAAAACTGTCATCTTAGCATATGCCTGAGTAGTACAGGGGAGAAGCTAACCTGGCTGAATACCAGTGAAGGTAATGAAGGAAAATTGCACTTGGACTCAAATTACCTGTCTGTTTTTCACAAGACTATTCCACAAGCTGAAATGTGAACTAGTTGCAATGAATTAATGCAGGTTGTGTTGTCTTCACTGCTCTTGCAACCTTATCTTAGTTAAATGTGGTTAAGAAAAGACAACAGCTCTCTGGCATGAATTTGCCTGGGTGGCTGAAATGGATGTAATGTTCCCTCCCAAGAGACATAGCCAAAGCAGGCCAGAGCTCTGTTTCTTGCATTTAAATTATGGTCATAACAACTCGTCTTTTTGGTGATGTAGTTAAACTGTTTGAGAAGGGTTAAGGAGAAAGTGCTAATATTCTGCAGCTCTGAATGTTTGGCTTTTCTGTACCTCTGTGTTTTAGGGTTGTGTGTCTGCTTTTGTTAATATCTTTACTTTGTCTTTGAGCATAGTAAAGATGTTGGGGATTTCTTGTTCTCCCTGTATATTTTAAAAGTATTACCAAGCACACACAACATGCTGTCACAGTGAACACAGGGTTCTCTATTACTGTGCTTAGCTATAGAGAGGATTATATTAAACTCGGTAACCTTGCTGAAGCCCCTTTGTACATTGCTGCTATATTGATAATCTTCACATGATTCAACTGCAGTTCAAAACCTTTTATTCACAGCATTAACACTTGCCATCCCAGTGAAAATTAGAATCTTTGATATCAGGCGATGAGCGTCTTGTGCAGATAATTTTTTTTTTTACATTAGTGTGGTCCTGCGGATGTTGCCTTGGACATTTCTTCACCTGGCTACATACAGGGAATACTCATCAAGCCTAACCATTCAAAAATGGGTAAAAGAATTTATTGATGAATGAATTAGTGGTTAACTAAGGGACTGTTATGCTGTTTGCTTACAAAATAGTGAATGATTTAGGAAAATATTTGCATTCTAAAAGAAATCCACAATAACATTTTGGAGTAACTAAGAAAAACATTTCCTAGTATTCCGCATCCAACAATAAAGAAACAGTATTACCTACGAATCAGTAGGTTGAAGGAGCAATGTGAGATATGTTGCCATTTTGTGTCTGTGATGAGTGCAGACCTATTAATGAACTACTTTCCTCTAAAATTTAGAGTTAAATGCATAGAAAATCATTGGAACTTATTGCCCTATCTTCAACATTGCATGTTGTAGACTCACAACTTTGGTGACACTTGCTTTGCCTCTCTCTTTAAAGTAAAAGGAATCCAGCCAGGAAAAAAGAATTTCAAGCTTGATTTCCTTTTCTTTGTCCGTGATTTTATTTTATGCTAGTTCTTTTCTGAATACTTGCCCTTTCCTGTAATTTAATAAGAAGTGTTTCAGGTAGACTGCTGGCCCATTTCTCTGTATGTTTAAGACCTTCATCAAGCAACCTGTTGAAAATTCTTGAAAGTGTTTATTTGACAGCTTTCACTTGCAATTCATGATTGTGGCATCTCTTTGGCCTGGATCATTGCAAGTCTCACTGCATCCACAGTCGTCTGGGAGAGTCAGAAGGACAGGACAGGCTGATCATAACACATTCCAGGTCTCTCTTCTGCCATATAATGCATAGGGGAAAGGTCGCTGCAGGAAGAATGTGATGAAAGAAGAAGTGGTATAATAGAGGAGGGAGAGCTGGCTGTGCTTGGAGGTCACTTCATTTCTGGGATTTTTTCTTTTTCCTGAGTTAAACTTTTCAGCAGTTGCTGTCTGTCCGCTTTCCTTTTTGAAGGATTTTCGCACTTCTTCCTGCAACTCCATGAGTTTTAAAATAGCCTTTTTTATCCTCTTGTCTCTGCCAAGTCTGTTGGTGGTATCCTGGGAACTTTTACTGCTCTCCAGTAAAGGGTGGAATGTTCAGGCTAGTACTGCTTTGGCCTTTGTGCAACTTTTGCCTTCCAGTAGAAAAAAGTAAAGGAGTATATGTGTAATACACCTAGATTTTGAGTCATCTTTGTCACTCCTATATGCTACTTCCTTCTAAAAGTCCAGAACATGAACTCCCAAAGAATGAATATGTTCAATGATTCGAGGGATGGCCATGTTTAGAGATGCTGCAGCTTGACAAACTAACCTTTCTTGCTTTGAATGCTTGGTTTGAAAACTTTGAAGTGGATTAGGTCATGGTCACTTGCCAATTTTAGTGATTCCTTGATTGGGAAAATGGATCAAGCAATGAGAGGTAACTTTGATTATGTATCCTAACATAATATTATTGTTTCCATATTGCTGTGGAAAAGAAGACTGTCTTAAAATCTGAGACTTTCAGTTCACCTTTTTCTGTGCTACATGCTGTTTGTATTGTTACTTTTAAATCTAAAAAATTTAGTGAAGAACATGGATCTACCTAATTCCTCTGTATTAGTTTCAGACAAAGAGCCATATTTCTGGAATCGTATTTCTCTAATGAAGTAGTTACCAAGCTATGTATTACAGCATTTGTTCTCAAAAAGAAAAACATTTAGAAACATTGACTTAAAATTTGCATAGTGTATGTCTTCCATTTTTGCTTCTTATGGTGTCAGTTGCAATGGCTATGTTTTGGGTTTTTTGTTTTCTTAATATAACCTTAAACTTGGAAAGCTTTATATAAGGAATGCTGCTTTTGATTTACTTTTTATTTTATGTCAAAATGTAATGTAATCAAGTGCTTTTCATTGTGCAGTTGATAGACTTACTTGCAGAAGATATATAAAACAAACAAAAAAACCTCAGAAATAGTAAAAAAATATAATTGCTTCTGAGAATATTAAAAAATCATAAGAACTGTATTCCCTAGCTGTTGATAGTATAATTATTTAATTACTGCCAACCTGCGTTGTCTGTACCAATGCACTCTCAGGTAATGTGAGAAAATATTGCTGCTGCTGTACTTGCCTTATAACATTTAAAAGGATCTGTCACGCTTTTCCCCTCTCTTTCCTATATTTTAGTGAATATCTCAAGTAATGTCTGAGAAATGAAACGTGGCTTTAGTCTTCAAATCACTAAAAGGAAAAAAGTAGTTGTTTAAAGTGGTTAACTGTTCTTAAAATATTTGTGTCTCGAAAGAGCTTTCCTGAATAGGTTTAGTAGTGAGTAAGGCTCATTTAGTTTAAGGTATTTTCTGTTGATATTATTTAACTTGGGAAGGTGACCCTGAGATAAATTGAAATGTGTGATTTGAATGCCCATGGGCTGCCCTTCATTGGTTTGATTGGGGGAGATTATCTGGATTTCTAATATATTTTAATTACTCTGCTTATATAAATTGTCACATTAGAAGCCTCTTAACTCTTGAGTCTATGCTGTCAATGATCCACTAACAATAGGAATATACTAGGCTCTTCCACTGAGATTTGAAGATTTATACCATCAATGAAAGAATTGGAATGACTCCCTTTAAACCTACTGTATCTTCAATAGAAAGAGTATGTGATCTGCTTCTATTCAGGCAGTGACTGATGTGTGGTAAATTGAAAGGATCTGTAGCCTTTTTTATTTTGTTAACAGGCATTTTTTTCAATTAAGGGAACATAATGCAGAATATGTTTTAGAATGTTTACGGGCAATGTTTACCTGATGTGCATGTGGAAAAAGCAGAAAACAGTATGATTAGGGCTTTTGGTTGGAGGAAGGCGGAGTATCTTTTAGCAATGATTAGCTAAGGTTTTACAGAGAAGCTGTCATAATTGAAATGCTGCCCTAATGTCTGTGTGTGTCTCTTACAGCCTAAGTTAATGCCCTGACATTTTTATTTATTTCTCTCTATATATCTACTAACACACATATATAAACAAATCCTTTAAATTATGGTCTGAAGCACCTCAGTCCTAGAGTGTTATGGTGATTTAGGCCTTTTGACCTTTTACTCCTGAGCACTAGGGCATCTGCCTGCCTGACAGCTCTGTTCAGATGAGCTAGGAGGATACTGGAACTTGGAAGACTCCTGCTCTCAAATGGTGTATGGGTCTTCCAAGATACAGTGGTCTGATGGCCTACAGTAACAGGTCCAGCTGAGCAGCAACTTCTTTGGCATGTACAACATGCACATCTTATACAACAAACCGCTCTTGCCTCTTATGTGGGACTTTGTCTACTGCTAGCCTACAGAAAATGCAAAGTGAGGGACTGAATCCTGTGTGTGTCTGGTGGGCCCAGAGATGTCTGATTCAGTGTCATGAAGGACAGAAGTCTGTGTGCTTGGAACCACTGTTGTAGATGTGTACTTAAATATGATCAGGGTTTTTTGGTTTGGTTTTGTGGTTTGTTTTAAATAACAGACAACAGTTTGAACAATTAAATATCTTGTTACCTAGTGGTTAGGATGTAATATAGGGAAGGAAGAGTGTCATGGGCTCCATTCCTTGTTCTGGGATTTCACGTTTTTATCCACTGACTGACTTAATGTAAAACTATCAATCAAGAGCAGAGCCTGATCCCAAAAACAGTCTATCAGAACTGGACCCTGGTGCCCTCCATCCTGAGGCTGTGACTCATTGGTTGTTATATAAAAAATGTGTATTAAAATGAAGGAAGCTACTGCTGCACCTTATGCAGCCTGCTTTTTTTGGTGTGGGTTAGTCATGATCAGATTTCTTGGCCCCAGTAGACAGAGATTGTGGGTTAGATGCTCAGCTCAAGGCTTTTGTGTAGCTGAATTGCAAGCACCTAGGGAACTTCCTGGTCAAAAGAGGGTGATCTGACTAAGTGAGCAATTTGGGAATTATGATTCAGAAGTCTGAGATCTGTTTGTGCCCTGCTTTTTAACCATTGCATCCTTTTATCCCTTTGGATCTCATCCAATGTCTAAGACATGTCACTTTGTGGATGCTTCACATTGTTGTGCCTGATGAAGGCATGTTGTAACATGACATGTATGACGTTGTGCAAGTCTGTGCTATAAAAAACTTAAGCACAAATGTGTGAAGTAAAGCATTTGATAAAAATCCTGGATGCTAGAGTTCTGAAAAGCATCCTTCTTCGCTTGTTAGCCTTCCCTACCTCATCACACCAATCAGTGATCATCATATGCATACATAAATAACCAGGCATATTATCTGGACATAGTTTTTGCAGTAAACATTTAAACATGCAGTTTATTGTGAATTATTGAAGCAAATTAAACTGAAAGAAGAACACTGAAACACGATTTAATAAATACTGATCTGATGGGGACATGTTAATGTTTGATAATATTCTGTCATGCTTTGTTCTGTTTGTACAGTCAGCAGTACAACTCTGTGGTGGTTGTGATGCTATCATTATGGCTTGCACAGTACTGACACTTTCATTATAAACTCTGGGATTTTTTTTCAAATGTTTCTTTTAATGGATGGGAAAATTTATTTTTGGCTTTAAGTTTCTCATATTGCTTATCTTTCTGAAATCTATTTTTTAATTCCATAAAGGGTGAAAATTCTGTGCTCTTTTGAGGTGTTGTTTTTCTTGAATTATCTAAGAGTGAAAAGGCTGTTGCTCAAATATGAAGAGACTTTATAGTTACTTTGTATGTATATTGCAGATATGGAAACAACTTGAGAGATTCTGATTTGAGGTGGAATTGCTTCTTCTGTCTGGTTCCTAACTGTAGTCGTACCAGTCTCAATATACTGGGTGCTATGTAAAGGTATATAAAAAAGAAATTGTATCTCAAAGAGTTAAACAGATTTAAAAGAGAACTTGTATGTTTGAATCAGACTTGGATGACTTTAGTCACCTTCCTTCATTCATGTTTCACTGAAACGGCCTGAATGTGGAAGTGTCTGATGAAAGCATGTAGGTGACTGTTTTAACCACTAAAGTTCCCTAGGTACCTAAACTTGTGTGCCCAGAGACACTAAGGCTGTTTTCACAGGCCTTATCTGTTTAGCATCCAGTTTAGGCACTTTGAGGACATAAACTAGATAGTTTAGCACTTAAAATTCCCATAAGCATGCTGTCAGTGCACTTACTAAGCATACTGATAACCAGGAGTTCAGTGCAGAGCTCTGCAAGCCAGCATAGCTGCATTCATAACTATGGCCAAGAGAAGGAAGGTTCACCTTTTTAGGTGACATGCTAGGTCAACTGGTCACATCATTCACTGGTGATGTCTGAAACCCGTACCTATGACTTGCCACCAATCTCTAAACTTGGTTAGGTTGGGGCACTTTCTTCTTGGAGGAGCTGGGCCATTGTGGAACCACTGTACAGTTAGGGTGCCACTTCTGTGAATCAAGATCCATTTCATTTTCATGAATCTGGATGTAGAAGAGAGATAGGATCATACAGTTTGTTACTTGTACCTTGGCACAGCTCTGTGATACTGCATTGAAAGCAAACTTGAACCTAGATGCAACCATTTTGTCCTTGCCTTTGTGAATGCCAGTATTATTGTCCATATTTAAACTAGCTTTTCTTTTTTTAATGTTTTGAAAAATTCTGTATAAAAGTAATTAACTCACTCTGAAAATGTATTCCCCTTCATGCTTTGTATTATATTTTATGGTAGTATAACAGGTTATGATTTCAGAAATGTACATGTATTTGGTGTAAACTGCATATTTGAAGCGTAGAGATAAAAATAAGTAAATGCTTATGAACAAATTACTAAGAAGTTGAACAGTGAGTCTGTCAACATGGGAGTTTGTATCCATATGGATCAATGAAATAAGTTGCAATTTTCTATAACTATCATGTAATTAAATGACATAATAGTCATAGTGGATTATTTTCAAAGGTATATGAAGGGCACACAAGGATGATCTTCAGCTTAATCTTGGATAGGACTAGTTACTGGAAATATGTGTGACTTCTGCTGAAACCTCGCTTCCAGTTCTGGTCACCATAAGAAGCAACAATTCTGGTGGACTGAAAGGAAGAAATGAGTAGATGTATTAAAGAAGTATTGATGTTTTATGCCATTTGAGGAAAGTGAAATTAGATGAGTAATTTTGAACTAAATCCTGAAATGCTGCTTGGAAAATATTGTTTGGTCACTGAAGCTAAGTGGACTGCTGTCTAGCAGAGATCTTGGGAGTTTTGCACCTGTAGCAGTAGCAGAAAATTTGAGTGTATCACTGCAGTGAGACTTATACAACCATAGAAAATATGACTGGATAGATTTCTACAGGAAAGCCCAATCTTTTGCCATACAATAGTGCTGGATAATTTCTTTGTATTGGCAAGTAAGAGGGGAAGGGAAACAGAAACACCTTTCTGTATGAAATGGAGTAGCATCAACACTGGCATTTCTATTTTGAATTTTATTTTAATGCCATGTTTATTGTGTAACATGTTACTAATCTTTTCAGCAGAAACAAATATACTTTTCATTGTATTAATGTGGCTTTTGATTTTTTGGGAGACCTTAAGCTGATAATTTTATTGTTGTGCACATTTCCAAGTAGCTGACATCATGTCTGCGTCTGGGGTTTGTTGAGAGAATGTAAAGCTCTTCTGTCTTCTTCACTGAAATCAAAACTCTCACTTTTTTTCTCTGCATCAGCTAACCTCCATATCTCTTCAGTTCTTTATGCTGAAATCTTCATAGCTACCCCATAGCTGAAGAAGCCTCAAATTCCCCCAATCACTTCTGTTGCTGTTACCTCCTCTATGGCAACACTAAAATCAGACCAAGGCACAATGCATTTGCTGCCAAAATATCAAAATGAGAAACTGTGTTGATAATCTTACAGTGATACAGAAAGTGGGAGAATGTTTGGAAGGGAAATCTCAAAATTCAAGTATTATTCAAGTTCCATTGATCTGCAGAGAGCACAAAGCCCCTATTACCTGTCTTTGAATCTGAGTGTGATGATGCTTTGTTTCATTTTACTTTGCCTGAGTTTTTCTTGAAAGAACTGATCTTAGTAGTTGAGATGCTAAGCATCAAAGCCATTTATCACTTTAGAAATACTCATATATCTCTACCCAATCTCCCTAGATTTATCCAAGGGTGTTGGTCCTGCAGGTGGTGTTTGTTAATTATTTATTTTGTTCAACACTGAAAGGTCATTCAGGTCCTTTAAAAAGACTTTACTGAGCTTAATCGTGGCTCTACTGGGCTGGGCAGCTGAGTTCTCTGGATGCTGTGGCTGGCCTGGCATGGTCTTGGAGCAGAGGAACTGGGAGTACTGTCTGTGGAGAAACCAGTGCCTATTTATAGTCTGAGAGCTCCTGAGGGTGGTAGTATGCATTCCTGCCAATGCTGGTAGGAGGAGAGAGTTCTCTCATGTTGGTGAGTTCTGAACCCTTATAGATTAAATTAAATTACATTGTACTAAATCGGGATGCCAATATGCAGCCAGTGCAGATTATGGACTAGTAGTGACCTGACTTTTCATTATATAGGCAGGTTTCTGCATTTATGTGTGTTACTTTTCCAACTTGACCTAAAGTTTCACTCCATTTTAGTAATCTAGGCTTGCAAAGGCATGGTTTATGATTGTAAAAGATTACAATACCTGCATCCAGATAAATGGCTGTAATTCCTTACTCAGCTGTAGGATGCAGAAAATAATCCCACATCCTACTGCTGTACCTATACATCCAGCACAGTCCTTATTCAGGTAGCACAAACATTCCCTTTTATAAACCCAGGGTTTATTTGATCTGATGGCAAAATGAAAAACACACCTCTTTTTGCAGAAATAGAAAATCCATGATTTAAAACAAGTAAAAACCACACCAAGTTATTATTGTAGTGAGGCAAACGGTGGTTCCAGAGCTTGCAAAACTAGATGTATATAGTTTCAGAAATGGAATGATGTTTGATGGTACTCTTGTATAGTGTTAGAAAAATGTGGAAGCCTGAATAAAAAGTAAAATAGTATTTATCCATATTTTTATGGAATTAAAAAATTTGTTTGTTGGTAGAAGTAGCTGGCTGCATCAGCTGCAGCATATATTGATGCCCCGTCGATTCTAAGTATTTACCTTATTGCAAGCATTTGTGTAGGTTACTATGAATAAACATAAATACTGATTTGTACGTGTTGCCCTTCCACTGACACAGAGATATATTACCTTACTTTGGAAGTCTGTACACCCTTCTACTTTGCATAGATGGCTAAAGGAGATGCAAGGCACCCTTCTTTGGAGAAGCAATTTAGAGGAGAGAAAAAGGACTTTGTGCAATTTTACAGTGTAGTCTGGGTGTAAGTAGGGCAGAATTTGGTCCCAGAAGTTTTATTCTCTGCACTATGAGGCATCATGATTTCCTTTCTTAACAAAATAAACCAGAAAAGCCCTTTGTTTTTACTGTTAAACTTTCCTTTTTTTTTTTTTTTGTAATAGGCAAAAATATATTTTTAACTTGTTTCTTTAGCCCTGCTTTTACTTTTTCATTGTTCGTCCTCTAGACCTCACTACTTCTACACCCTCTTTTTTGTCCTTTTTTTAATAAGGAATACTCCCAAAGAAGTATTGCTCGACTTTTTATGCTAATCTTGCTTCTATTTCAGTTCATGTTGACTTGGAGAATATGCCTTGTAAATAGGAATGCCAACTGATATACTGAATATAATCCTCAGTTTCTAAGCATTGATTGTTTTCACAGCATCCGTAAAGGGTAAGCTGGTTTACTGTCCAAATATCAGGGCTGGGAAACTGAGGCTAACAAAGACAGTATGATTTATGTGAAGCCACAGAGGGAATAAATGTTGGGTTTAGAATTCCTGGCTTCTGTTTCCGTGTTTGGACTCACACTGTCTCTCAAAGAAATACCTGATTCCTCTTAATATTGCGTACCTTTCCTTGTCTGTTAAATGTAGCTATTCAAAAAGTAGCTGGTACTCAATTCTCTCTCTGTCTGTCCTATTGAAACTAATGGATGCCTGCAGGCAGGCATAAGGTATCGTTACCTTTGACAGCCAGTATGTTTTATGTTTTAAATTATGTGTTAGGCAGAATTTTTGGATACTAATTTGATATAATGAGATGCGCTTCTAATATCAGCCCTAGTATGGAAAGGCCTTGCAGCCAGCCTACTCTTTATTTAAAATTATTCCATTTCAGATGTCCTAATGAGTGCTGTGAGTTGTGTAATTCTTTCATAATTTTCCCACGTTCCCAGATGAGAACTAGGGGCTGGAGTTTTTTGTATTTTTGTTTTGGTTTATTTCAAATTAGGGTGAGCACAGAATAAAGATCTAGGGGAAGAGTTTTGTGAAGCAGTTGCTATTGTGAGAATGGCAATTAAGGAAAAAAATATTACAGTTTACAAATGTTAGTGTTAAGGCAAGTCTTGATGCCTCTGCTGTTTGCCATTATCTTATAAATATCTTGACTCTGACTTTACAGTGCTGTTTATAGAATTTAATAAAGCAAATGTAATAATGCTGCCTGTGCTTTAATGCACAATCTCAATTGAGTTGACCAGAAGATAAATAGGAACAGGAATGATAGTGCGTTCCTACAGATTGTTTTTAATAAGCATGTTATTTAGTTGATCAGCCTAGTTCAGTAATGCCTCCTATCCTGCTCTACCAGACAAATTTATTAATGCTCCCCCCCCGCCCCCCATTTCTCTGAGAACATTGATTCCCTGCAGACATATCTCTATTAAACCTCTAGAAAGTCACAACTTCCAAATTAGATTAAGTAGCAGGAATGGTACTAGAAGAATCAAAGAAAATTGAGTGTGTTATTGAATTCATGCCACATTGTCTCAGGAAGAGATGGGAGTTATGTGTAGTGGTAACTTTTGTCCTTACTGTACTAACAAAGCTGTGGGCATTGCTGTCAAACCTAATTGTTTGCAGCGCATCAGGATAAAATGAATCTTTTCTCTTATCTAAACTCGCACCTAGTGAGATTTTACAGATGAGAAATAGATTTCAGATGGAAGCTTTACGATTGATCAAAATCATTTGCCATTATTTGCTGTACACAACCCTCTCCTAAAAACCCTACTGACAAAAATTTTAAAGCATCTGGCTTTGAATTGTAAGCAGACTTGCTTGTCATGCTAGCAGTTGCAAAATGCAGATATTCATTTTAAAGCTGCCTATTTCTCATTTTGATCTGACATATTAAAAAGCATATAATTAATGGTTGACATTAGTAATTAACATTAACTTTATGGTGCTTAATATGCCATCATTCATCCATCAAATAACTGGTATGCATAATGTCTTTGCATAAAGGCTTTAATTGCACAAAATGATCCTTCAGTTCTCAGGCTCTACGGTTTAAAGTAGTTGTAAATACGTTTTTAAAAGATGTGAATTTTTCATTTATTGAACGTAAACATTGTTTTTGTTTCTCCCTAGGAGTGTGCACAAACGTGTAAGCCAGGGACTTCAACTGGGGAACACGGCCCCAGACGCACAGCTTCCATTAGTGGCTAAAGAGCACCACCTTGCTGTCGCCAGTGCTCTCTGGAGAAATTTCTTTCCCTACTTGAAGAGCCAGAGAATGTCACAGATGCCACCTTCCCCACAGCTTGCTGATACAGCGGCAGGTTAGCATTGGCCCACCCTGTGACTTACTGGTTTTGGTGCTATTTTCTGGGTCACAAACTTTCAAGGATTTTGCATTTTGTGATATTTCTACTTCCATGTAGTGACTTAAATATGCATAAATGCAGAAAAGTAGATTCTATGCTAAATATCAAGAAGAAATATTGTAGTGTTGAATTACTTAATAGAATACAAACAGATTGAGAACTTCAAGGGGTCTGAAGCTATACAAGCCTGACTTCTTTTTCCCTACTAGTCAGATTATAATCAACGTTGCAAATGTTATACAATATAAATAAGAGTAACTTCTTTCACTATATCTAGAATTTACATCTTTTTTTAAAAGTTTATTGCAATTTTGTGTTTAACTATTCATTATGGTTGTGATGCAAACTAAGTTTTTTAAAATAATGTTTTATGTTTGGAGACAATTTTTAAAAGGTTGATTGCATGACTTGTTTTTTGCTGAACCCTTATGGTCATAAAACTATTTCATAATTCATTTTAATTATTTATCTTGCTTTACACTGAAGGGTTTTAATCTTGAAGTCAACGTTCCATATGTATGTGAACTCCACGTGCAACCAGTCAGCGTGGCAGTGAATAGAAAGAAATCTCAGTTTGATCTTTAACATCAGTAGCTAGCATTGTATTCTGCTGTTACAGTGAAATCTTGTATCCATTTACCTAAAATTTAGAGAGGTGTGAAACATAAAATATTTTTTTTTCCATCATGATATGAAGTTACAAGCTCAGAAGTACCGAGTTAGTAACAGAAAAGTTAAAAGGCCCTTCATGTGAAGCAGCTCTGCAGCAGTTAGTAGGTAACGTTAATGAAGGAGGCAGCGTGCAACGTAGTGGTCTCACACTGCTGAAGCATGTGTGGGAAACAGAAATACAAATCAAAGGAAGAGGTTGCTCATGTCAAAACTTTCATTCATTTCCTGCAGTGTCATATCTTTTTATTTTTCATTAACACAGTGAAATAGCAAGACGAACAACCTATTATAAACTCCACTTAGAATCAGGGGAGTGCAGTTGTGACCTGCTTTATAGAGATGTGGTAGGCAGTACTACAGAGGAAGGCAAACCCTTCCCGTGCTGTATGAGCTTCTTGCCTTAGAGGTTGCTGCCCGGAGGATAGATCAGCAGTCACAGCTCTCCTGCTCCCCCTGCCAGGCAATAGCCTGGCACTCACATTAGCGTTTCTGTCTCCCATTTCTCCTCCACCCGTGTTATGGCTGATGCTGTAGAAATGATGTGATAATCTGGAAGAAGTCTGGCACAAATTGCATCCTCAGTGAAGGCAGAGTGGTGACTCTGTATGACCTCCTTTTTTTATTCCAAGGCATGTAAGGAAATGTGAAGTCCTTCATAGCTTAAGGCAGTCTGTCCCTACACCATTAATTAAAATAGCTTCATCGTTGTTTCTGAAAACTAGCCTCTTCTGTCTAATTCAAAGTTACCTTCTCAATGCATACAGTTCTATAAATCATTATTTTAATAAATTAGTATTACATTTATATTTGGCTTGAATTGGAGACTTTGGGAACCAGTGAGCCCCTTTATTTCATTGCCCTCCAAAGTCAGTTTTCCTGACTCATTTGATGCCTCTCATTTCCTATAACCTAATAACTGCTCAGCATTTCAGATTACATTTTCTTCTGGAGTTTAAGTGCATTTGTTATTTGCAGCATAAAGAATGTGCTATATTTTTTTTTTATTCTGGTAGTGTTAGATGTAGATTCCACAGTAGACCTAACAGAAACAGCAAAAGGTTATGCTTCATTAACAAAAACTCTTCACAAAGTACTGTCCCAGTTTCTAGATCTGCTACTGTTATATGAAGATCCATTTTTCAAGAATAAGCTTGTCCATAGTGCTTTATTTACGCAGTAACTTCTGATACATGAAAGTCTATTCTAAAAATAGAAATGTACCAGCTTTTGCTGAGTGAATTCCTTCCAGATACAGTTCCTCACTGCGAGAAGTGTGTAAAAATAACAAATAAATAAAACTCAACCCTGTAAAGCCCAGTAATCGTTATGTGGGCAAGGGAAGAAGTGGTGGATGGAGGCAAGAAAGGGAGGCCAAGAAGGCAAACCAGCAAGTTTTTAAGACATGTTTTTTATTGTATAGGTGGTAAAACTATGCCTTCAGGATTTATAATCTGTGTTTTTGTGAATATATTTAAAATTGCATATGTTTGGATCCATTTTCCCTTCTTTACATTCAGTGTGTCGTGTTGATTTACAGACTCGTTGGGACAGAGACTTCATTTTAACATGTGTACAAATGCTATCTGTTGGAATAGTTGCCTAGTTTTAACTGAGAGTTCTGGTACTCCCAGACTGCATGTTATTAATTGTAATTAATTTTCAGTGCTTTTTAGTGAAACAGGGATATACTGAGAAACCATTAACACGGTGCCATGTTTTTCTCTCTTTTTAAAATCAGGTTTTACTCTCTTAGCTTTGGATATACCCAGCAAAGCCCTATCAGAACTCCAGCCACAGCCTGTTCTATCAATGATGCAGCTGTTTGGATGGGATGACATGGTGTGGCCTCAGCTGGTGTCAAGATATCTAAGTCACCTAATTCAAAACAGGTGAAAAACTGTGACTACTTGTTCTTCCAGTACCTTGCCATTCCTTCATTAGACTTGTGGAAAATGTTGCTTCAAACAATAATGTTTCATGAAGATGGTCCAGGTTCTTTGCATCTGCTAAAGTTCTAGGTTTCTTGAAATCATCTGGGACATTTCCCAGGGGATAGCGGGTGTAATTTGGGTTGGCTTGTTTGTTTTTAATGTGTAAATAGCTTAAGACACACAAAATTTCTCAGGAAGATAGGTAAGTATTTTGAAAAATTATTTGTCTTTTATATAGCAAACCACTTCTTCTCAGTGGAAACAGTGTTGTTACTAACAGATTTTGGGCAATGGGGACCTGGATAATATCTTCAGAGAGGTATTTCTGTGAAGAGTGATACTGCATCAGAGTGAAGTGCCTGAACCCATAACCTATTTTTAATTTGCACAGTTATAGTTATTCCACCCCCTTCTATGGTTGTTACAATCGGGCAAAGTTGTTACAGTTTGGCAAGGCAGTAGCCTGCTGCCCTGGATGCACTTGAATAATGTAACTTGGTAAATTTTAAAATTTCTAGTTAAAGGTACTGGTCTTCTTTTTCCTACCTGTTACACTTAACACAAAAACTTTATCTTATAAAAAGTCAAGATAAACATTATCACAGAAATCTGAAGATAGCTATATAGTAAGTATTCAATGTTTGAATAGCTTGACTTCTTCAAAACAAAGAACTTGTGCAGGAAGCTGAGGAGGATGGATTGGTCAGTGTTGAAAGTATAAGGAAAAGGATTGTAAGGAAACACATGCATTAAAACTTTCTTTTTGACAAGCCTGGAACACTTTCTGAGTGCATATTAATGTTCATGTAGCTCAGGTTTCCGAGACCTGCTAAAAGGATTCTTTAAATTAAATAATAGATTTAGAAAATCACATTCCTATGTTTTACATGCCAATGTTGAATTTTCACAGAATCACTGAATTTTTTTTAGGTTGGAGGGGACTCTTGAGGTCAGGTAGTCTTAACTTGTCCAGTGCTTCTGTTCAAGCAGGGTCTGGTAGAGCAGATTGCCCAGGACTATTCACTCAGAATTTTATATACCTAAGAAATTTTATTTGCTTTAATTAGGCCTCTATGAACCTTAGAGAGGTGGGTGGTGGTGGTGGTGGTTGTTGTGGTGTGTTTTTTTTTTTTTTTTTTCCCCCCTCGCCCCGCTTCTGAATCAGGCTTTGGAAGCAGGGGAGGTGAGAGATGAGAAAGAAAGAGGGAGTGTTTCTATGTCAGACTGTATTCGAAAGTGAAAAATGTTGCGCATTTTTAGGGTACATGGTGTACTAAGGAGCATAGCTGTAAAACAGGATATGGTAAAGACTATTTCAGTGTGATCAGCAAAGATGAGGCTATGGCCTTCTTGCAGGGAGATGTTGAGAGGTTGAATTTAGTTCCTCGTGTGTCAGTTTAGAACTCAGGAGAGGAGCGTTCAGTCCTCTAACTTACTGCATTTCTCTTGTGTGATCTTCATAGGGTGAGTTTCATGCAAAGTTGCAGATACCTAGCATGTGCTGAATGAAATAGGAGTTAAGCACATAAATACGCATTTATAATTTGAATTTTGTTGCTCTTCAGGTGAGATCAAGAAAATAGTTTGATGCCTAAACTGGAATTTTGGTATAATTTAGGTGCTTAAGGCTAATTACTTGTTCCCCCAGTAAACACTTAAGTGATTGAAAGCAGTTAAGTATTCATTAGCAATATTCATTAAGCACCTGCCATATTGTTATATATGTATCCATAGATACATTGATGTGTTTGGTGAGGTGACATTTACTGTATTTGGAACCATGGCCCAAAGCGTTCCTGTTCCACAGTGTTTGGAAGAATGATTGCATTAGCAAGCGCAGAGCATGCACATGTGGCTAGTACTGAGTTCCCCATACAGCCCTGTTGCCATAATTTCATCTAAAAATGCAGTTAGTTTTGATGACAGTTACCTGGTGTACATTAGCTGAGAGGCTAGAGCACTTGTGCAAGAATTTGGAAAGTCCAAGTTAAGCGGATCTTGTACTCTGAGGGAATTCAAACCTTTATTTTTCAAATACCACCTTAGAAAGGAATGAGAGGACCTTGCCCTCCTCTGGCAGGCTGTGCCATGGACTAACTGCAAATGTCAGGTTCATGGATCCATATTGAGAGAAACTGGCAGGAGAAAGCATGACTCCATAGCTTAGTGGTGATGGATATTTGTCTTTTGCTTACGTGTGTGTATGTTCTCACTCTTTCTGGTCCTCTCTCATACGTATTCACTCTCTCTCACTCTCTGCTTTTCTGAATCTTCACCTTGCTGGAAGTATGGGACAGAAAGCACTCACACAGAGGCAAATATTTTTGCCCAAGCTGTTGGGGTTGCGATTGCCCAGCCTCAAGGAGAATTGTCTGTTTCCCCTATCCTCAAGGCCAACAAGGTAAAAACTGAAGTATCTGAGACTAGGAGAAGGTATGTCACTACCTCATCAACAGAGCTGTAAGGTCCTCAGATTTCCTTGTGAAAGGACAGTAGGTACCTAAGATAAGACTTTTTTGGTAGAATTATACAAAAGTATTGTACTATAAATACTGTCATTTTATTATAGGCTAATGAGATGGCAATTTTTTGTAGCATGATTCCCGTACTTATTTACCTTAAGCAGTTGTAGAGCAAAACATATCGAAGTATCTAAGTGCTGGGATCTTAAGACTTCATGGTTACTGCGCTCTGATAATTTTCACATCAAACATTCTCAGTTAAAAAGTAAAAAGATTATTTTGTTGCTGATGCAAGCTCTGCCTGGTCTCTTTAAGATTGAAGCTTGTTCTGCATATGAGCTGTTTCAGTATCGATAATAAAGGTTCTGATGGACAAGCTGTGCCCTTGGGAACATGTACACAAGCTTTGGCATTTCTTTTGCAGTAGTGCCTAAAAGTTCTTCTCCAGATCTGTGATGTGTAGTGTGCGATAGTATTATAACCTGTTTAAGCTAACTTTGAGCATGTGTATAAGTTCTCTGGTTTAAAAGGACCACTTGACATGCTTCTAAGAGGTAGTTACTGTTCTTTCCTTTTTTAACGTTTAGGAGCATATTCCTCTCCAATTTTAGAAAGATGCCTAAGTGGCCTACCTACCAGCAAGCAAGAGAAACAAGAGTGAGACTACAGGAGAAAGTGTTTTCGTGAGCCTTTGGGGCCAAGTAGACTGGCTGTGTACATCAAAATTACATAAGGCTGGAATTGTTTATACGTTACTGCAAAGAGCATTAAGTCCATAGGCATACTGTTTTTTTTCTCTTTTGGTACTGGAATTTAATGTTCATTTTTTTATATTTTATTTGTTTGCATTTGGTCTCATTAATTTTGTCAATAGTACTTCAGCAGGCATGTTCAGACAAAACATACAGCTGTCATTGGTTTTAACTAACTGAAACAGAAAAAACCCTTTATTAATGTTGTTCAGTGAGAAACAGAATCCATCTGGACCTGTGTTGACTTTCTGTTGCAAGCATGAGTAAAAATTCAGTAGAAAATAAGTAGATTTATATGTACATATATCAAGAAAAGAGTGCAAGCATTTTCCATTAAAGTCGAAGCACCTAGGACTGACCAGGGAGGAAATCTCTCAAATAAAAAGGTGTAACTATTTTCAAGAAATTTCACTGACCTGAAGCACACACGGAGCTCGTCTGATAGGAATTGGAAACAGGGTGCAGAACAGACCTGCTGTCTGTTAGCAAGGAGTTTCTGCAGAATTAATGATGTGGGGCAGATATGCTTGGGAGAAAGAGGCTACAGCAGCTACTCACAGTGGTAAGGCAAGAAAAACTTTGGGAATACTGAACAGTAGAGTACAGGGATTGTGCTTTGAGTACTGATGGTGCCATTGACTCCGGCCTGACGCTGCCTGGTAGAACAGTAGCGAGTGTTTGATTGAAAGTATATGCAACGAACTTGCTGTATATATGTGGGAATGTGTATACTCGTGTGTGTATACATACATAAATGCATACATCTGTAAGTGTACATCAAGTATAGCGGTTTCTTTTCTCATCTCCAAGGTGCCTTTTTATGTTTCCCTTTTTGATTTGTTTCTAAGATGATATGTCTTTAATTGCTAAAGCAGACCTTCTCTTCTCCATCTTTTGTGTAGTTAGAACTAAGCAGACTTCAGAGTAGCGTGGGGCACCTGACCTAACTTTATATGAAAGGCTGGAGTGTTGATATGAAGTTCCAGCTTGATTCAGATAAACTATTTCCAGCATTGTTCACTGTCAATTTAGATAATACTATCAAATTATCCATTGTTAGAACAAGACATTTCCCATTGTGTGAATTTTTCCCCCTCTGTTTTGTTTTATGTAGCAAAAGTCCATGTATATATGTTTTTATATTACCATGTGTGGCATTACTAGATTTATAATGTTCTCTGTATTTAGGCATTACAATATTGTGAGCAAAGTCTGTAGAGTACACAGAAGGAATGCCAGTTGGCCTTTGTGTTACTTTATTTCTAATTGTTTCTGTGCACTGTTTCTATATGTGTACAGCCAAATGAGACACGCCACTACCTTTTTGCATACTTTTATTAGATCTCTTTACCTTTTTCTTCCTCTTCTACCTATGCAGTGCACTGTGTGAAGCTTTTTCTAGTATGGGATATACATCCTATGAAGCTTTGACAGTACGTTCTTGGTTTCGATGCGTTTTGCAAATGTTCATAGATCAACCAAGTGGTATGCTGGCCAAGACAGATGCTGAGCGAACAGTTGGTAAGTGTTCACATTTCCCTAATGTTTGCAGTAACGATTCTATATTGCAAAACTGGCAAACATTTTCAGCTAATTACAAAATGTATTTTTGTTTGTATTCCTTTACTTTTACCTAATTACAAAATGTGTTTCTTTATGCTGCTTGTGCTATTTATTGATAGTTTGCCTGCTCTGCATATGACAAATTTATCACAAACAAAGATAAAAGAGCTTGTTTCCTTGGAAGCAAAGAACAAAAACTTGCTCCCAAGGAGACAAGCTATTTTTCCCCCATGGAGAAACTGCTCTGAAGAAAGTGAAAATCTGAAGTAAATAGTCAGAAATCATGCTGTGAATGCCCTAAAATAAAAAAAAAAAAAAAGGAAAAAAAGAATCCAGTTGCCAAGTAATTCTTCCCTTTTCTCTATTGGATATTTTGCTTTCTTATAGCAATACTTAATGACTTCTATAAAGCACTGCAGTCCTAATTATTTGTAGAACACATCTTCTAGTGACTACTTTTCATACACATTTTGTAGATTCTGAAGAAAACCATCAGTAAAATGAAAGACTTGGTTATACATACTTAATACTCTTCATTCTCGTGTATGTGTATTAGAAACATAACTAGTTTAGAAACATTCTTTGTCTAGAGAGATGCAGTCAGTTGCAGAATCTTTGTATTTCTGACATTTTAAAATCATGTTTCATTTTATGATTTTGGGACTAAAGTAAATTGAAAAGCATAACTGTATGCTATATTTACTGCTGTGCTCTCTTGTAACAACAGGGAAAGCCTATATGGAGCAGCTGACTGAAATGACAAGACTGATTTTTAAACTCTCAGAAGTAGAAAACATTCTTTCAAAGAGTCATGTTGAAGAGTCAGTTTTCAAGCAAGACCCTAAAAATGCTCTAGTTCAATTCATTAAGGTACTGTACACCTGTGTTAGCTTCATCCAACAATTTTAGGGAAAAGGAATTATGTATCAGATTTTGTTTGGTGTACGAAAATAAATGACCTGCAGAAACCTGGTAAGAAACTTAGTAAGTTTATTTCTATTTATTTCAATGTTTCTGTTTTCTCAGGCTGTTGGTAGAACTTACAGCGGCCTTCAGACCCTTCCTGAGAAATCTGCCATGGTAGCAAAGACTCTGGAGTATTTAGGTGATGTATTAAAGTATGTAAAACCTTATCTGAAGGTAAAAGGACCTCCAGAAGGTCTGCAGCTTACATATTGGATCATAGGTAATTATTTTGCAACCTCTTTTCTTTTAGGAAATAGTTTTAAAGAATCAATAAAATGTGACTTTTAATACTTGTTTTTAATTTGTACTGCTTATCTTAATGGTTTACAAAAGCAAAGTCACCAAGATACAGTCAGATATTTAATTTTCTTTTGCTGTTTTTCTTTGGTTTTTATCCTGATGCCTAACCTCCGTATGTTTTTTTAATTACCCTGCAAATCAGTGTTTTCAAAAGTAAGATGTTTTCATGTCTTTTACCACTGAAAACCACCTGTTTTATCTAAACAAAACCAGAAACAGTGACAAGCCAGAGAAGCAGTGTTATGACATGCTACATTGTATTTATTGGAGTTAGGACAGTGAACAGGTTGGTTTAGGAATGTAATTTGCTTCCTTTTAAAACTTTTTTAAGGGTCAAATTCTAGTATTTGTTAATTAAAACGTGGAACCACTGATAAGATGGAAAAATGAGTGCTGTTTATTATGAATGAATGTGCCAGTCTGACTCACCTTTAAAAATAGGGTAAACCTTATGTATCTTAAAGACTGAGTTAATGATTTGCATGTACACACAGTATACTCATGATGATAAGGACTACAGTGAAAAGCATAACCACGATGCACAAGGTGCAACAAATGTAATGGAATATGAATTTTATAAAATACTTTTCTATTGCAAGATCTTCATATTTTGTTATACAAGATGTATGTCACATTAAATGTTTTTAGATACCCACACGTTGGGCTGGAGCCATGTAAAGTAATTTTAGGCTGGTATTTTCCTTTCTGTTCTTTACAGTAGGAAATGATTAAGCTTCAGTCATGTTGTGTGCAAGAAATTGTTCTTTCTTTTTAGTTAAGAGACCATAAATAACGTTTAAAAGAAAAAAAATATTTAAGTGTATTTCAATCACTTCTCCACATTCTGTGGACGTGTTATAATGTAAGGAAAAAGCAAGAAATTTAACAAATCTAAACACCTCCTGTCTGTGGTCAGATTGTGTTTTCTACTGTCCCATACATCACAGCAGTGATAATAGAAGGAGTACTTCTAGCTAGAATGAGCATGTTTCTTTCAAAGCAGGAAGCTTAGAAAACATTATTAGAAGTATTGTTAAGTGCTCGTTCTCTTTCTCTATGATTGATCACTGTGTTTTCTTTCACTCCACAAGATTAATGTTGTTTTGCAGTGTTTTTAGAGATGGTAATGAATGACTTTTATAGATTAATAATATCTTGTAACAGCCTACTTTTGATCTTTTATTATTTTCAGTGTTTTAAACCTTTTTTCTTGGGATATTCCTGTATTTCAACCCAGCAAACTTTTTCTTGCTTTCCATTATATATAAAGTTAAGAATGTCTGTGGGAACTGCTACATAGAAATCTTGGTTTTATTTGATCTGTATTTTGAGTATTAACACTCACAAGCATAGAGTTATTTTCTCAAGAAAAATTGCACCTCACCTGCAATAAAGATGTTTCTCAAAGTTAGGGTATTTACACATCAACACCTTTTTTCTTTTTTTTTTTTTTTTGCAACTCAAAAGGTAGATCTTAAAACTGTCTCAAAGCTGCACAAGTGATACATTAATGTGTTGAAAACAAGAAAGATGTTCTCTGAGGCTCTCATTCTGTGAACTGAGAGCCCACAAAGATCTGGAGAGACAATGATGGTTTAATGGAGTTGGCTGCCCCTCATTCTTTTTAATCTGCTGAATTAGATGCCTTAAATACAATTGGAAAGATATTTAATGTTTTCCTAACACTGAATTGCTGTGTGAGTAGTTGCTGATGTGGCCACGGTGGGGTTAGATAAACGTGAAGGGAAGGCAAAGGCAGTGTCTCTCTTTAAAATGTGATGAATGCACACAGTAAGGTAAATGCGTGTGTGCTGATTGCAGTAGTATTATGTATCAAGTTCAATTAATTTTTCTGCATGAATGTGAGAGACTGTCCTTTCTTTAGCATTACTGTACTTTTCCTAAAGCAGCCTCACTTGCCTAAAAACTTGTAATGTATTGAATCAATTTAGTACTTTCATTTTGCTGAACTGTAAATAGACTTTGAGTCATCTTGACTGGGCTTTTTCTAAGGGGATACCATGGAATAAGTATATGAGAGTGAGACATTTCAGTTGTTGTTGCTACTCTTGGATTATCTAATTTAACATAATTGCCTCTTTAGGCTTTCTTAACTTATTTTTTTTCCTGACTGTAAATTCCTTTGGGATTTCTTGATTTTCAACAGGATGTCTGGTAAAGTTCTGGGCACCGATACTGGCTACTTCCAAATCGCAGCAACTCTTGTTCCGCATCGTGGATTGCTTACTGCTGCCACACTCTGTGCTCCAGCAGGACAAAGAGCTGCCTGTGGCTTTGCTGTCTGCCATTCAGGAAAGCCTACCTCTTTATCTTCAGGTAAATATCTGCACTCTATTATCAGCAGACAAACATATCTTCAGGAAAAGATTCATATTGCAGAGGATGTTTTCTTTTTCCCTAATCAAGACAAGTGTTGACTGAATTTAAAGAAGCATCAAGAGGAGATTTTTCTTCTTGTAGAAGTGGAAGGAAAAATGCCACCCCATTGGCTTTCCTGTCATTGCATGCAGCTATGCTGTGGTACACTTCAGAGCTGCTAGTCTAATCGCTGTATGTAGAAAGCTTTTAGCCAACCTGCTGTTTACACTGGTCTCTGATGTGAGACATTTCTGAAACAGTGGATCAAATAATCGTAATATGTAGCAAGGCACTTGTTGAGATGACAGAGCAAACACGTTTTAAGTCATCCCTGACTTGGCTAACTGTAGATACTTAATGATGAGTTACTCTTTTTTTTTTTTTTTGTTTGCTCTTAGGAACGAAAGACAATCCTCTGCATATCATGGCACTGTTTTATCTTAATAGTTTGAGAATATGTTTTGCTGAATCGAGTTCCTGCTGCTTATGCTTACATGACTGAAGCCTTCTTGCCTGTTATTCCTCCTATTCTTCCCTCAGTTTGCCTATCAATCTTGAAACTCTGTAAGGCTTGTTGATGCTGTAGAAAGAGACTAATTCCTGCTGGTGAGGAAGAGAAAATAATATATTTTTTAAATAAATAAGTTGGCATGCTTTTCCTTGTAAATCCTTGGGTCTTTTTTTTTTGCTTCCTATGTTCTCTTTCCTTTTAGTGTTCGTTTTGATTGCCATCTTAACTGATTACTTTACAGGATTGTATTGTGAAACAGTGCAGTGGTGACATTGTAAACATCCTTATTCCTTTCAAAAGTTGCATGGTGATCGATGGCATGTCATATGGAAGTGAATATGATTATATAATGATGTGCAGAATATGACTTGCCTTACTGCTCAGTAGGTATTTTCAGTAGCTATATACATGTAGGACCATCTGGACACTGATATTACCACAGAGTGTGACTGTCTGCTTGCTAATTTGGTATTTTAGTCGGAGAGCACTGTTTCTCTGTAGTCTGCACATACGGATGTAGTTTTAAGATGAAGCCACTCCAGTTGGTTTTGAAGTCCAAGTGTTGTGGACCCTTGTTTCCCATTTTCTCTGTCAGTCTTTGACTTCCTGACCTCACTGTCATACTCTTCAGCAGTCTGCTGCATAGTCTGTGTGCTTTCCGGCCAAGCTGGATGATCTTATTGACCAGATAGTTTATTTTAGACAAATGCTGGTTCTAGAAAACAAGTAATTCTTTAGTTTGCAAACACTTCTGGGGAAAGAAGACAAAGAGAAGAAAAATTATTTTTCCTGTTTCAATATGCAACCTCTACATTTTATTAACTGTTTGTATTTACAAAGTTACAACATTAAGTGCTTCAAAATGCTTTATTCATTCCAAAATACTTCCTTCCCCGTTGTTTGGGAAACTGGAAAAGTTCCTATTTAGAATCAACTCGAAATGAAAATATTTCAGTATCAGTTTAAAAACAAAAATTCTCTTAGGACTGCTTCTGAGCTCCTTTGAGATAGAATGGATTCTAGGCACTCTCTGACTTCTCAGGTTATTTTTTCACCAAGTTGGCTTAAGGCTAAATTCATTCTTTCACCCCCATGTACATTACCATTTAATTTTCTTTAATAATTCTGTGAATAGCAATTTGTGAGCTGATTCAACTAGTAACTAGCCTCACAAAACAAACAAACAAACAGGCATATCAGAAAAGTGATTTAAAAGCGTATATGGGAGATAAAGCATGTAAATGTGGTGGGAGGAAAGACAGAGAAACAGAGTCCTCTGGGAATAACCCCACTGTCCTGGTTTTGGCTGTGACAGAGTTAGTTTTCTCCTTAGTAGCTGGTACAGTGCTGTGTTTTGGATTTAGTGTGAGAATAATGTCGATAACACACTGATGTTTTAGTTGTTGCTAAGTAGTACTATCCTAGGGCAAGGATTTTTCAGTTTCCCAAGCTCTGCCAGCAAGGAGGTGCACAAGAAGCTGGGAAGGAGCATGGCCAGGACACCTGACCCAAACTAGCCAAAGGGATGTTCCATACCATAGGATGTCATGCTCAGTATATAAACTTGGGGCAGTTGGCTAGGAGGGGCAGATCGCTGCTCGGGCATCGGTCAGCAGGTGGTGAGCAATGGCATTGTGCATCACTTGTCTTTTCCTGGGGTTTTTAGTTGTTGGGTTTTTTTATTCTCTTCCTTATTATTATTATTATTATTACTATTATTACTACTACTACTACTATATTTTATTTTAGCTATTAATCTGTTAACCCATGAGTTTAACCTTTTTTTTTCCCCAATTCTCCACCCCATCCCACCAGGAGGTGGTGCAGAGGAGCAAGCGAGCGGCTGCGTGGTGCATAGTTGCTGGCTGGGGTTAAACCAGGACACCTACCTCGGCTAAGTTAAACTGCTGGTGACATGTGTGATCAGACTCTCCTTAGGTGGCTGCCCTATGTCTGGTGCCCATTCGTGGATGTGGAGCAGTGGTATTTTGGTGCAGGAACCTTAATTCACCCTAACGTTAGACACACATTGTTCTATAGATCTGTCCCAATTAACATTCTAGCTTACAACTTAATCCTTTAGCAGTTACATGAAAATAAAGAAACAGGAATTTGGAGACCATACAAAATATCATCTTATACATGCAAATTCTTTATTCATAGTCAAAGCATAAAAGCCCTTTGTGACAGATGCACTCAACACCTTTGAGTAGCATTTCTACTCAGAGGTCTTTTCAATTCTTTTTTTTTTGCTTTTTTTCCAGTCTTCTGAAAAGTTCCAGGTTCCATCTCAATCTCCTCTTTTCTTGTCCTGAAGTCTTCTTCAGCTCCTTCAGTGTGGGCTGCTGCTTCTTTGTCCCAAACAACCTCCTTAGATCTCAGAAAACGTCTTAGTTTGCAAGCAATGGTTTGCAAAACTTCCCTATTTCCAGAGCTTTTAACAGTTAATCTTAATGTGGTTTATTTGATCCTTTTATGGGGGTTTTGAAAGGATTTGAAATCAGTCTTAGTAGCAGGTAATTAATTTCACACGTTCATTGATGCAGCAATCTTATGAAATCCTACAGAATTCCTGAATTGTATACAAAAAGATTCCCCAAATGGTCACATACGCTGTGTAATGGCAATGCAACTGGCCACACAACTCAGGCAGCATGCTTAAAAACAAGGACAATGTTGTTGTCACTGTGCTGTACTAAGAGAGGGCATTGCTTTTGTTCATCACCCTATAATGGTGGAGGCCAATTTTTCATCTTTTAGGACAACATATGAAGCTCCTTCTCTCCCCACAGCATAGTTCATTACCACCTTCACAATTCACCAGAACTGACGACTGTATCTCACCCTCCTTCACCACCCCAGACCCACAGGTTTATTTTTAATAGATCAAAATTACAGACTTTGTTTCATTTTACACAAGCATAAATAACTGTCAAGTGTGCTAAATAATACTAGACATTGCATTTCTCTCTCCTCAATTCAGACTGACTATATTTACTTGTTATGTTTGTGTTTACTGTATATATAAATTTGGATTATACAGTTGTGCCTTTTGACGTTATTGGGCAACTGGTCAATTCTCTACTATACATTGAATTTATCTAGAAGTTTCCTTTAATCTGTCACTGATGCTGCCTTGTCAAAATAGCTTAGCTCTAGCAACTTTTAAACTTTTTTTTTTTTCTTGCCTAAAGGGCTACTGTGTGGATATTATTTCTTTCACTGTGCATCATCTGTTTTGATAATATTTGATGACCTAAGAAAGATTTTGTTGGGATATAATATCAAAATTGTCCTCAGAGTTGTTTGAATGATGGACTTCAGAAAGTAAAGCAGGAAGAACATGAATGAAAAGCTATCTTATAATTTTATGGGACTGTTCTTAATTACAAGATAGTAAGGCATGTGAAATCTAACTTGAGATATTTTGTCACTGTAAAGAGAAGTTGAGTTGATTTGTGTGATAGTGGATCGCTGAAGCTTACCAGAGGAAATATGAGAGCAGTTGAGATTGATTTTGAATGGATTTCTTGGAGAACGATTTGGAGGAATTTTGGTATGCATTTACCAGTAATATGCGAAAGAACTGAAGCGGTGTTCAGAACTTATTTTAGAGAAGAGATACTAGTTTAAATATATCTTGCAGAATACAGTGTAGGGGCATGAAAAAAGCATAATATACATAATGATGGCAAAGCAACTTACCCTGCTTGATTTATCAGTGTTAAACCTGTCTAAACACAGAAGATGGTTGATTTCTGTCTAAATACAGGAGAGTGGTGAAAGAGCTTAATTCTAAGTAGTACTTGGCACATACATTTTCCAGTGATTTTAATGGGCCTGTGCAGGCTCAGCATTAGTCAGAGATCAGACCTTAAAAGCCCTCCTGTGAGTCACATCTGTGGTCTGATATTTGAGCAAGCTTATTAATATGTTTTGTGAATTATAGTATGTGTTTAATAGGAATTGTACAACATTAATTGGTGAACAGCAGATTTATTCCAACAGCAGGACTGATATTATAAGTCATCATTAGGTAGCTTGGCATTTCTGCAGTGAATAGTTCCAGTAATCCATACTAATCGGTTCTTCGCTCTCCACAGGTGATTTACAGATATATGGATAAATCAGAAGAAAGAGGCAGCTCTGTCCACAAAAGGTTCCTGCAGTGAACACGCACAGGAATCGGTTGCCTTTCTGCTAAAATGGGGAGCAGATGTTGTCATGCCCCTCTGCTCCCCTTAAAATGTCTTTGTTTTTTGGGTTATTTTAACCACAGAAGATGGCTAAAGAACATAGTTAAGAGAGCGAGAGCAGCTCTATCAACCCTTTAATGTCCATCTGCTTTGTAGGGATTGTCCTAGGGGTCTGATGTGATTGATTTCAGATCTCTGGTCCTGAATTGAAGTCCAGTAGCATGTGTTTCTTTTCTCTCTCATATGAACAGTAGCTTCCTTCATCTCTGTTAATTACTGGTAGGATTTAAAAGAAGAAAGTTCTATGTGATTTCCTTGTAATCACATCCTTGGCCAGCGCTGCCTAGGATATTTTGCCATTGTACTGCGAGAT
This sequence comes from Strix aluco, assembly GCF_031877795.1. Lineage (NCBI taxonomy): Eukaryota > Metazoa > Chordata > Aves > Strigiformes > Strigidae > Strix > Strix aluco. Next base: position 87,863,150 of record NC_133933.1, read on the forward strand.
TTGCAGCTACTGTGCAGTGTCGGTAATTTATCCCTTGTGCCACATGGGATATGGCATTGTCAGACCTTGTGCAGGTCTGTTGCTCTCTGCACTTATGTAAGAAAAAAAGAGTCCAAAATAAAGAACACAATGTTGAGCTAAAGTCAATGAGCCTTCAAAAGAGAAATCCAAGTTGTTCTCTGGAAACTTTTAAGGAACAGTAGAAGCGTCAGGGTCAAAGGTGTGATGATTCTTCCCTGAAGAGCTTTGATGCTGTAGATGTGCCCTTCATGGGTGAGGACTGATTCATGGATTTTACTACTATGTAGAAGAGAAGGATTTTTTTTGTTTGGGGGTGTTTTTCTGGCTCCTGATAAGATGGAAGGTGATTTTTCTCGCTGTTGTTTCACTCGAAAAAAAATATTGTATCTTGGAAGCCATTGGTGCTAATCTTGTAACTTTCATTAGGAAAAAAGATGAGGATCCTCCTACTGAAGATAGAATTTTGGTTTACATGGTTTTAAAAATTACACCTTTTTTGAGAGGCAGCATCTCTGCCTGACCCACCAAAAAGGAACCTAGAATACTTTCTAAAGAAAACACTTGGTTACAGAAAAAAAGCATTTTCCATGTTTTTAAACACTTCTTACCAGCTCTCCTCACAGGGTTTCAAGAGCACACTCTATCCTTATCAGAGAACTAAAGAAAAAAATCACTAGTTAACGTACATCCTTTTTTTCCTCTCTAGTCAAGAAGCGTATCTTTCAGTTATGCACTTGACAGTGTTGTGGGTTTTTTTCTTTAATCCTTTCCTTCTTTTTCAGATTACATCTCTCCCCATCCCACACCCCAAAAAATTAGAATTGGTTTACTTCGACTCAAAAAATGAAAAGGATCAGACTAGGCTTGTTGAGCCATCTTCAAGTGAAACTGTTAGAAGATGTGCAAAAATTCATGTTCCTTCAAATATGTAAATTCTAAAACTTTTTGCTTTTTCTTGCACCTATGAAGTATCTTTAGGTTCATTTATTAAAAACTCTTATTGTTTAGTAATAACGGATTTCTTCTTTTCTTGATACTATGTAGCCTTTGTTGATCCTGAATTTGTAGAACTGTCTCATTTTAGTAGTTGTCATTGTTAGTTCTTCACAGGTGTTACGTTCTTCATGTATTCCTTTAGGTGTCCTCTGTAAGGTTGTGATGTTCTGTGTGTCTCTTTTATCAAATAGTTTAATACACTTTCTCATAGATTTTTTTGTAGTGTTAAAACAGTCTAGAGTCTTAAGAGTGCCAGCTCTGATTTTGGGATTATGGAGTATTTTCTGTTTTTTGTGAGAGCTGTAGTACCGAAAGCACAGACGAGACTTCTTTATGCCTGCTGCAACATCTTATTGAAAACACCAAACACTCAAGTTTACATACTAAATAATCTGTCACCTGTAATAGTTTCTCTGTGTCTGCTACTTGCCAAGCAGTGTTTTTAAGACTTCTGATATAGCAGCAGCTGCCTTTTCCCACAAAATTTTGCTGTATGTACACAAAAGGAGGGGAGAATCTGAACTTTATCAAAGCCCCAGTTCAGGAAGTGTGGTTTTTATCATTGGGACTTACCAAAATTACCAAGGAGCTCTAGAAGTATGTGAAGTTAAACCCTAACCAAACATGCCTGTGTACAAGAGGGCCACCTACAGCAAGTCTTCAGGCAGGTCCTGAAGCACCTCATTTCTTAAAACCTCATGTTTCCTGTATTTGTTTACTGTGGAACCAAAAGTGAGAACTCTCCATTTCAAGAAAGTCCCAAGAAAACCCTCAGCTATGTCTCAGCCTGCTTTTTTTCCTGTAAGGTTGTTCTGTCATGTTCACACAGACAGGTACAGATGAAAATCTTTTTGGGGAGGAACTCCTGCGCAAAAAGCAATGGAAATACTCTTGGCCAGTAGCTGTCTTGAACTATTCATTCATGTATTAGGGGCATTAGCTTACCTCAGCAGCCATCAATATTCAGGCAGATACTCCTCCTACCAAAACTGGAGCCTGGATTACAGTGCTTGTGGAAGTTTGAAGTACTGTTGAAGTTGCTGTCTAGGGAACTCCGTGCTTGACCTTCTTTTACACCATTATTCTTGTTGGACAAAACTATTGTGACAACTGAATTCTCAAGAGGATTCTGGTTGTGCTAGTGACTGTGTTCCTTGTGATAGGAGACAATATTTTTTTTCTTAGTGATTTGTTGTTCTTCCTTTCTGTAATCAAAGGAAGGGGAAGGAAACTCTTAACTTTCTCTCACAGCAACTTGTACCAGTAAGAATAACACTCACTTTGTCAGAGATGTACTGCATATATGTTGTATAACTATGGGTAGTGTTCAGATAGGCATTTTCTGGGCAAGTACTTTCGTTATAGATTTTTCTCTGGATCAATATAGCTTATATTGGATAAATCACAGCAGTTTTAGCCTTATCTTAAACAGATTTAAAAAACCCCTGTAAATCCCTTATAAATGGTGCCTAATTTACCCTAATTTGTTCACACTATAAGGAAAATTTTTCTTGTCAGACCATGATTCTAAAGTGCTCATTTTTCTATGTTGTTCGTACAAAAATTTCACATGGTGCTTTACAGATGAGGTATAATCTCTCTCCCTTCATAAATCTTACCTGACTTTGTTAGACCATATACAGAGTTGAAAAAGAAAGGAGGAGCTCTTGGGCACAGAAACACTTCTCAAGTCTGAAATGCCAAGGTTTGAATTCAAATTTGAAGGGGAGCTTGCGTGTCCTAAAGGTTATCTTCCAATATGTTAATTAGTCTAGTAAAAGAATCTTCTCTTGTTTGCAAGCCTTGCCCTGGTGAGGTCTTCATTTGTAGACCATCATATCTGCAGCAAATTACTGATGCTTGTTTGTCATGCAGTAGTCACTATGTGTGCAGCAGTTTACAAAGTGTGTAGCAAGTATCTAGCCTATGGTTGTTAAAGATTTATTCAAAAGTACTGTTAAAAATATATTCAATTTCTCACTTTTTAAAATTTTCTTCTACAGGGCTTGTCCTTTATATGTTGTCAGTCCCAAACACAGTGTGCCTATTTAAATCAACTGCTTGGGAGCATTATTCAACAGTATTTTGGACGATTTCTCCCTTCTTCTCCGACTGCACCTGGAGTTGGACAGCATCCTATGCTGACTGCTTTATGCAGTTCCATTACAGCCCCCCAGATGCTCCGTCTACGGAAGACCACTCTGCATGTTGTAAAGTAAGGACCAGTGAAGTAAAAAAATATCACTTGTTCAGATTTCAGAAACAGCTAACGAGAAAGGGAATACCACTGTTTTTTTCTCAGTAACTGGTGGATTGACTGTGGGAAGAGCCTGTAGGTTGCTGGGCAGGGAGCAAAGGAAGGACAATGTGTATAGAGCAGGAGAGTAAAATTGGGAAGATCGGGAGACTACTGAAAGAGTCATTGAGGGTGGAACTCCTAGACTACAGGGGAAAAAATCACATGGGGCCACATCAAAAGCAAGTATTTTTCTAGAAAAATTGCACTGCAACATACATCATCATATGTTTGTGTCTCAGTCTGTATTTAGGGTCACAGAGTCGTAGTGCATGGGAGGCCTCATTGCTCTATAAGTGTCAGGGTATACGTAGGTGTGCCAGCTACCCAGGGAAATGGAAAATTTGGGGTGTGGGAAGAGGGGAGATGTAGAGGCAAGGAGAAAGTACTTGTTCACTGTGCTGACACTACTTGCACGATGTCAACAGCAGCTATAAATGCTGGGTCTCTGCTGCTGAAAAGCCGAAGCTTTGTTTTACGTACTGCAGAACAGGGAACAATCTGTACTTTTTGTCAATGTTGGGAGAGGAATTCAACACCCTGAAATATAATGTGATTGCTTATACCCAAGGTAATTGTATTTTTCTGCGTTAAAGAGTGTATGTACATGTTGGTCAAGAGAATTTTAGTGTTGATCTTGGGTAAATATTATAGGCAGTCCTGTAAGTTAAGCCTGTATTATCGCATATTGAAGGAATGAATTAAGATTTTGTAGTCTTATTTCTGACATGTTTTTAACTTATGAATACTCAGACTTTATCATCTTATATTCTTTGTGAATGTGTGCATGCATGTGTGAATTTTAAAGTTGATAGTGGAAAGTAAGTTCTGAAAGTGTAGTGGCACTTGGTGACTTGTAAGACATGCAACATTCCTTAGTGATCTGGGAAGAATATCTTAGAACTGAGCAGCAGTCAGATTTACAAACCGTTGGGTGGTCAGGAGGCAGTCAGTAGCTCTATACATAAATACGTACAGAGTTTGCTAGCTGTTTTGACACATGAAAGCAGTGAATGTCTTGCTGCTGCAAAGAGGAAATTGAACCATGGGATCAGGAGTGTATTATCCAGGCCAGAGAACATTTTAGTGGAAGAGCACCAAAAAATAAAATCAGTGTGAAATTTTCATTGTAAATTAACAGGATAGAAGATTTCAGAGTTGCTAATACTAAAGTGAGCAAGACCACATGATACAAGGAATATACAAGGAAAGCATTACAACTTTCATTTGCCAAGTTATACCAGTGCTCTGAAGCTGTGCAATGAAATACTCAGATCTCTGAAGGTCAGGTTTCATTTGAAAGTTGTAGAACCGTGCCTTAGTAAGTTTTTAACAAGGATGGTGATTTTTTAATTGATACATTGCTCAGTAAACACACATGCCTTTTTTGGGTAGCTACTGCTACCCAGTATTAAATATCTAAAAAGTAATTTTGCAGCGTTTGAGAGTGCTCTTGCTAACTGATGAATAAATGCTGTGTTCTTTTTACCTGCACTTTTCTGACCCGAATCCTTCAATTTAAGCGCACTGTCTTCAGATTTCAGTAATTTGTAATTACTGAATTAACAGTAGTTCAGATTTTTTGTATCCTTTTGTGGAAGAATAACAAATCAAGCCATTCAAATTGGGACATTCAGTGTGCGTGATGTCAAAATTTGCTCTTGTTGCAGATCGACAGGTCACTTCTTACCTTTGTGACAAATTTTATACCAGCCATGACTGTGTTAATTGTGACGGAGCAAAAGCAGACATTGGCTGTCCTGTTACAACATACTGTTGACAAAAATAAAATAACAGTACCAGTATAACAGCAGAGCTGTTATAACAAGTTGGATTGTGAGTTGACAAAAGCACATAAAGCTAAATAAAGTAATTGAACAGCAGTTGTATTTTGGACGTTGGTTTAGGGTCTTAAAAACTTGATTTCTCCTTTTTTTTTTTCAGTTATTTTATGAAGCTGCCTTTATATTTTAACTTTTGTAGTCACATGGCTTTTTAACTTTGATTATCATAGCTGCTATTTCTCACTTCCCTCAACAGAAGAGTCAGATGGCATCACTTGTCCGATGAATAAACTGGGAGCCTTTTCTAAGGCTAAGACAAATAGAAGCCATTAGTTGAGCCTAGATAAAGATAGAAATCAATGTAATAGGCCTCCTGCTGAAATACCACAAAGTTATTTTAAGTTGTATGGTGCTTGCATTGAATGGAAAAAAAAACAAATTATAGACTCTGTTTTGGTTTGCTTTGTCTTCCCAGTGAAAACTACATGCAGTTCAAAGGTAACGCTCCACCACCTCGCTTGGCCTCAGTTCTTGCTTTCATTCTTGAAGTACTTCAGAGAACTCAAAGCACTGAACTATGTGACATTGAATTGGTTCTCCCGGCCGTGTTGAAATGCATGGTGTTGGTTAATGAGCTACAAGGTGAGCTGCTTGTTTGCTTTAAATACCTCTCTGCACACCTCTAAGCTTTTTGTACTGTGGAGCATCTTTCACTCTGATATTTAAGACTCTTAAATGAGGTGAATGAGATACTTTGGCCAGATAAACTGGACAAGCTTTCTTTTTTCCTTACCTGGTCTGTGACTTCTGTCTCCAAGAGGCAAAGAAGTCCTGCCTTGTTTCGCTCTCTAATGAACTAATGATCAACTTCTCAGGAATCTGAAGAGCATTTCCTTTCTCCCCATCCTTCCCATCTCATTTATCCCAGACTTGATAACTGTGGAAGCTTTCTTGCACCAAAAGGTTTGAGACCAAATAAGACTAGTGTATGTGCTCTCTATAGAGGCATGATAAATGGATTAAAAGTAGCATGTTGCTCTCTAAAGGCATCTTTGAGTCTTCTTCCTTCTTTTAGCATGCTTTGTTTGGTAGTGAGAACTTCTTTATTTTTAGCTTCTTAAAAAATGAAGCACTCTGTTCACCCCACAGTTGTATAATGAATGTGCATGTGTGCATAAGCTCAAAATTTCCACTTCTTGCTGCCAGTGGAGGCATTAAGCAAAATGGGGATTCACCTCTGACTTCTCCTGGAAATTTTGTCTAATAAAGTACTTTTTGATTCTGGTCTATAAAAGTTTCAAGGACAAGATATGCAAGCATACCTGCTTTGCAACACGCTGTGGAGTAGAATAAGCTGAAAGCCTTGTGCTGCTGTAGCCACCAGCTTGCTGCCTGCCTAGACAGGGCTCCACCACCCCCTTGTAGAAAAGTCCTTGCAGCCCAGTTCCACCTTTATAAAGGAAGAGCTGCAACTTGAATATTTATTTGGAAACAATTAAGGGGAAGAGAATAGTGAGGTTTTGGGGTGGGGAGTTCCCCTTATAAAAAGAAGGGTGGAATTCAGAACAATATCCACCGTTGAAACTAAGGAGTATCTGTAATAAAGTATCTGTATAGCTTTGGGCAGGATATAATGCCATGACTGCTTTTCTTTAATTCAAATGGGAATGATTAAAGAATACAAACAAAACTTGAATTTAAATAAAATCTCTATTTCCACTAAGTGTGTATCTCTTTGCTTTGTCTTAAAGAGACTATAGTGTACTTAAAAATCTGTATGTTTAAAGGATAATGGTGGTGAAAATAAGACTTTTGCATAAATTTGTGATTCATTCTGTTCTTTATAGCCAATCTAACTAACTGCTCTCACAGTCATTTGCCTTGCATCAAAGTAAGATAAAAGCATTTTTTTCTCATTTAAAAACTGTAGTCTTCATGAAAGACATTCTCCAGATGGTCAGTTCAAGAGCTCAGTGTGAATCTTGTGATTTTTCTTTTGCAGTTAAAAAAATATCTACAGACCTTTTACAGTACATGGTAGAATGCTGCCAAGCAGGGTCAGGAGGAGAACGTGCCACCCAGCTGACTTCTGTATTTAGGTAACCAGAAAATATGCCAATTGGCAGGGAAGCTACTGCAAGCCAATTGACAGCAAACATGTTTTTTCTAAATAACTAATTATCCTTAACATACTGCATTGTCACTTGTTTATGGTATTTAAATAGTGATGCTTTTGGCACTGGTTTTAAACATGGCTTGGCCAAAAAGCCAGAGAGAAAAAAAGTAGAAGAGAGAAATATACCTGCTTTCTGATGGATTAGATACTGTTTTGAAAGGTATATGAGAGGTATGTTGTTGCTGCAATGGGAAAAACCCCTCATGAATGGGGCTGGTCAATGTTAGGTGCTGTGAAAGACGTGTGCACCTAATTTGAAGTGTATATAATGGAGATCAAATTCTCATACAACAAGCTTAGCTTTTTTTTTTGATTGATGTGATTTTGTGACAAATAATAGAGTATTATAATGTAAATTATACTGATTCCATGCCTCTGCAAAATGAATCCTATTTCTCACATGGATACAGTAGAAGAGCTGCATGACCTGAAGACATTTTGCAAACCTAAGCACTCGTGCTGTACTGGGTCATGTCTAGATGAAAGCTCCAGAGGGACTCACTGAAATAAGAATGGATGTTTGTGGGCATGCCAGTCTCCCTGTACATGATATATCACTTTCATGGGATGTTTCATCCCTAGGGTGTTACTTCTGATTCGAATGTAATCTGTGATCTTTAAAGGCCTCAAACTCTCAGGAAGACAAATGGGTGTGCTTCCAGGTCTGCCCTGCTTAAGGTCCAGTGGAGCTTATAAGAAATGCCAACATTATTTCTGCAGACTTGAATCTAGATTTCTTGTTTTGCTGGAGTTTTTATTATTATTATTTTAATTATTATTTTTTATTAAATAATAAATACATGGTTTAATGTATCTGAATGGAAAACCACAAAGTGCAGTGCTCTGGAACAAGTAAGCCCTGGTGAAACAGAAGCAGAATCTGATAAATTGCTCGAAAATAATGTGTGGGATTTTTAGCATTAGCCTTTAAAAGCATGGCTTCGTTTGGAAGAAGTATTCCATGTAGAGTATTTCAAGTGAAACAATATGAAAATTGCCATGCAGCCAGATTGCTTGTTCTGATTAGACTCTTCAGTTGTTCTTGGCATGTTCTCTGCATCTAGTTCCGACCTTGCATTAAATGCCTCTGTGTCCCCCTCAGGCAGTTTATCCAGGACTACACCGCCGTGTATGATCACCGGGTTTTCAGCATACTAGAAACAGTGGCAGTCTTGGATCAGACGTTAGTTACCAGCCTGATTCCCACAATCACACAGTCTCTGAAGGATTCAGAGCACAAACAAGGTCTTGGAAGAAATGCAGCACAGAGGTTTGATTTTTAATACTGTTTTTTGACAATGAGCAGTAGAGGTTTATTCTCTTGAAAGAAAGCAATGTTAGACAGCAGCACACATAATAAAAAATGAGTGATTTTTAAGTGTGTTCATCCAGAAATGTCCCTTTGCTCAGGTCTTTCATGGTTTTAAGACATCTATATTTGCTAAATATTTTCAGAGCTGTTTTGACACTAGGGCTACAGACCCCAGTAGAACTTATGTGAAGCCAGGTTGCCTCTGCTCACTACACTCTATGTTGCAAAACAGAATAAAGAAGAATTCCTGCCCCAAAGAATTTTCCTGTCAGTCCCTGCTTTAGAGGACTTTATGGGTCATATCTAAAATCACTGTATAATCAGGTATGATCTTAGATGCCTGGAAAAGAAATGCCCATGGCTTAATTTCGAGAGTTGTCTTGTAATATAAACATACAAGAGTTGTGGGTGTCCTGAAAAGGCTGGCCTCCTCTCTCCCATGGGCACAGCAGACTCACACTTGCTCCCTTTGCCCACAAGAACGCAGGACAGAAATGTTTGACTTGTGAATCCATCTAGCATTAAGAAGAAATGGCACGTGAGGTGAGCAGCTCCGCACAGACGGTGGCGTCCCTGGGCGCAGATGCAGCAGTGAACTTCCAGCACCTATAGAAATGCTGTTACAGAGCTCCAGGAAGCTCTGCCCAGCGTGGCACCTGAGTCAAAAGGGCTGCTCCTGTTAGTTCGGCTCACTGGAGGGCTGGCCCTTGACCCTCGTGTGGTCAGGGCACGTAACAGGCCTCAGCGTTTGCATTAATGCCCATACTGGGACTACTCCAAGGGTAGGATCCCAGTCACACCTCTGGCTGGAGAAGTTTTGAGGTGCACATCAGCAGGGCCTGGGCTATAAGAAACCCAGAAGACAGAGTTGTGCAAGAATGTAACTCATGAGACAGTAAAGGGTAGTCAAAGGGTATTAATTTTCCATTTAATGAAAAATAATTTAAATTATTTGTAATTATATTATTCACTTTTTATTATCTTCTACCAACAAATACATTTGCTTTTATTTAAGGCAATTCACCCAAGGTCAGACTGAAGTACCATTATATGCAGGATTTTCATACTATTTTCTTTTGGTCTTTTAATAATGTATAGCCAATTTTCATTTTTTTAATACTGTTAATAAGGTAAAATTCATCCCTTTTACCTACAAAATATGAAAAAAAAAAAAAAAAGGCAGGTGGTTTGAGCTTCCTGAAATGTATGCTTGGAGATTTCTGAAGAGCTAAGTTTGTTTTAGCTTCATAATTTAACATATATATTATCTAATCTGTTGTTGATGTTTTGTGTTAATAATTTTGTATTTAGAATTTGCTCCATTACCCAGCAGTCTAAGGTGATCCATGAACAGTTTATTGTAAGAACACTAATAACTGATTTTTTTTTTCTTCAGTCCTGGCCACTAAATAATATTATGTTAACATATTCTGTGCAATTATTGGAGACATTAAACTGCAAACCCATGTATATATAAAAGAAACAAACTTCAGAAGTTGCATTAGATGCTTATAGTGGTGATGTCCGGTATTATTATTGAAGGGAACTAGTATGAAAACTGCAGTTTTGTTTGCTCAAATTAATATTTCATTAAAAAGATATATAATTAGAATAGATCTAAACATCAGAGACAGTATAATTATATTGTCCAGATTGGAGAGTATTAGAATGAACTTCAGGTGAGAAGTCTTGCCAATGCATACACACTCTTCTGGCAAATCCACTTGAGTGACAGTCCCCTTCTGAATTCCAGGTTTATTTTAGAACGGTCATTGCCCTTTTTTGAGGATGATGGTCTAAATCTTTGTCAGTGCCAGCCTGCACCCTAGTGCCCATGGCTCACGTCACTGTGCTGTGGCGTAAGGCACAGAGAGATTTCTTATGCAGAAATCAGATAGAAAGCATGATGACATTTGAATGCCAATCTCATCTAAGCCTTGGAAACTCCATGTTTTAAAATTCTTTTAAAAATCTATTTCACAGCATTTTATTAAACAAGTAGACTTCTAAGAATCTTCACTACACCTGTAGCCATAAACAAGGCAATCTTTATTCTTTTTCCAGCCTTGCCATGCTGAAAATTCACAGCAAACAAAGCAGCTGAATAGATGAGGCGTGGGGGCAGAGAGGAAGAAAGTTACTGTGTTCTGCTATCCCAATATGTAAACAATATGTTTGGGAATTATGTGCTTGTACTCCTAGGATGTGTGAGATTAAGTAACATGTTACTTTCTTTTATTTTTTCAACAGAGAAGCCTATAAAAGACTCTTATCTTACCTCACAGAGGCTGGACAAAATGAGATACAAAAACTGGAAAGTGAGACAGGTTAGCAGTGTGCTGGTGTTTAATCATTTCCTCTTGAACATTCTGACACTGTCGGTACCTAAACCTGCATTCTACGACACACTAGCCAAGTTCTTTTTCTTTACAATGGCAATACCTTTATCAGTTTTGTGCTTCCCCACCCCTCCCAAGTTATGTATTAATTTTAATAATTTCTGTGATATTTGAATATTGTCATGCATCTGAAGAGTAACAGTCAATATACTGTTGAATGGCAATTGAAAGATACAGTGAACTTATTACATGTTAAATTGTCTATATGAGCAGAGCCTGTATTGCAACATAGGAGGTAGGATTTCAAAGAATCAAAGTAATTTCACAACTCAGCTCACATTGAGTGAGACCTGACCCTCTTAACACTGTACTTCTGCAATTCTTATTCAGTATGTTCTTAGGAAAATCATAACTTTGTAATTTCTAATTTATTATTTTAGTAGAATGAAAAAAAGCTGTGATCTTGTTGAATGCAATGCATTCACCAGGAGTTGCACCAGTATGATAGAGCTATTGTTTGTTGAGAGGGCTTGTATATATGTTGCACAAAATGTATATAACTGTCTTAACCTTCCACCCATATTAAAATATTACAGTCTTTCAAATTCCAGTGTAAAATCTCTTCTGTTGTCATTTTGGTTAATATAAGAAAAGGTAGGTTCAGACTTCCTGTCCTCTTCCTTCTCAATACTATTTTCTTAAAATTAACCCATATTTACAGCGATCCCACAATCTTTTTGTTAGTCACGACACTGTTAATTATCCATTTAACTTAGACTAGATGTAAACGGTGTGAGAAAAATGAAGAGGATAGACTTAGAACATATTAATTTAGGGAATTTATTCCATTTGATCATAGACTAGTAATTATTTCTGTTTGCCTGGGAAGTTGGATCTTTCAAATATTTTGCCGTGTTATGGATTATCTTTTAGGTCTTTCCAGGACAGGTCTAGCTCTGTAACTTTCTCTACTCTTTTTTTTTTCTGAAGTTCTCAGGAAAGTTCCATTAATGCCTGTGATATTCACACTTCTCACTTCCCTCAGTAACCTGTATTTCTGAAACTACTTACTGGACTTTGGGAGTGGTAAGTTTGCCCCTAATGGCAACACTGGTGAACAGGCTGCTTACTTTTAAAATTATCCAAATTTTAACTTTACGATATTAATGGGAAGCTGTCTAACAGCTCCACAAAAATCCCTAAAATCTTGTTCAGAGCAGCTTTTCTTTCGTTGCAGTAATCTTATCAAGTCGAACTAGATAATCTTTTTGCCTCAATCGGCTATCGTTACTTCAGATAATGCAGTAACTAAAAGCCTCTTTAGGCTACTTAATAGTGCAGAACATGGAGGTTCTTTTCATTATGGAAGTGACTTACTGAACTTGCATTGTCGCTTCTTGTAAGCTTCTGTACCTGGGAGGAGTTTTATTCATCTCAAGAGGATTGTGCCTCTAAAAAGCTTTTTAAATAAATAAATAAAAACCTCTCCAAGAGAGATTAATAGAGATGTCTTTGAAATTTGAGTCCTATCACACAGTAGATTATGGAACAGATGTCTGACTGTAGCATTACTTCCTGAATGTAAAACCTTTGACTTTTAAAGGATGGAGCAGATATTATAACAAAACATTTAAGGATGAGTTTAGAGATTGTTAAAGACTACTATCTGTAGGGCTTGGAAGTTTCTGAAAAAGCAACATAGCTTTATGTAAATCTGTAATAACTCCTGGTGCATGAGAAACTAATTTAAACAGTTTGGAAATTATCATTATTCTCTGTCAAAAAGTTAATGTGAACAGAAATAAAGCATTTTGCATCATATTCATCAACCACTGCCAAATGGGCAATCTGGTTTGGTCTAATTATTTGGTATGGACATTTGCAGATGTGACTGACAGTTCTGATAATATTAATGAGATGAAGGCTTGCAGACTTGTTAGTCTATACTGACTTACCAAGTATACACCAAAACAACAGTCCAAAATCAGTTAGAAAATAAGAAAGTGCTGAATTTAAGTATAATATAGAAAAAGTAAAGACTGAAAACCATGAACTGAAATTATGTATTATGTCTTATTAGATGCTGTCTGTATAGAGGCTGCTTAGGACAGTGAACATTATTTAAATTAAATCTTTTTATTACTTTACATATGAAGAGTTTGGTTTAAAAACAGTCCAAATGTCTAGCTTCCTTATACAATGCATGGAGAACTGCTGAAGCTAAGAGCAGGAGATCCTGGAAAGCTTTTACACTGGTTGCTACCACTGACAGGAGCAGTTCATCTGCATGTAGATGCAAAGTCTGCCTCTTCACTGTGCTTAATAAACAATAGAATAGAGCCTTGCTGTAAATCAGGTTAAGAGGGGAGCTGAAAATAAGACTTCCACTTACAGGTGAGTGGTATCCTTAACCTCTGGCAGAGGAAGGGAAGCTTGCTTTCCTCTTCTCCCTCCACCGGGGACTCATCCCCATGGTTGTTTGTGCAAGGTTGAAATTCGTGGGTGTGTGCTGAGGTGTCTGTATTGGACCCTGTACCCAGAGTAGGAAAAGTGAAAGCAGCAGCAAGCCCGCTGTGAGTTCTGCCAGGGATCAGTAGCCTGGTAGCATGGAGCTTGGCTCTGTGGCACCTGAAAACATCATCGTAGGGTTTAGGCAGCAGATACTTAAGTGTGCAGTGACTTTGGACAGCAGCTAATAATTTTAACAATAATTTTAATATATATGAATAATTTTAAGCACCTCAGCCAACTCCCTAATGTTAAACTTACGTATATCTCTTGCTTCTGACCATTTGGGCCCCTCACTACAAAAAGGACATTGAATTACTCGAGCGTGTCCAGAGAAGGGCAGTGAAGCTGGTGAAGGGTCTGGAGCACATGTCGTACAAGGAGCGGCTGAGGGAACTGGGGTTGTTTAGTCTGGAGAAGAGGAGGCTGAGGGGAGACCTCATCGCCCTCTACAACTACCTGAAAGGAGGTTGCAGAGAGCTGGGGATGAGTCTCTTTAACCAAGTAATATGCAATAGGACAAGAGGGAATGGCCTCAAGTTGCACCAGGGAAGGTTTAGACTGGATATTAGGAAGCATTTCTTTACAGAACAGGTTGTTAGGCGTTGGAATGGGCTGCCCAGGGAGGTGGTGGAGTCCCCATCCCTGGAGGTGTTTAAGAGTTGGGTTGACATAGCACTTAGGGATATGGTGTAGTTGGGAACGGTCAGTGCTGGGTTAATGGTTGGACTAGATGATCTTCAAGGTCTTTTCCAACCTAAACAATTCTGTGATTCATTTTCCTGCCAGTGTGTATGGATGCTTTGTAAGCATTTGAAATCTGAACTGGATGGAACCAGCAGACACTTCTGGTATTACTAGTCAGTCATACACCAACCCCAGAGGCTCCATGAGAGATGGTAGTCTCTTTACGTTGGGACAGGCAATTTCAGACATCCATTGTCAAGACTCTATAGGGAGCACCAGGACAGAAATCCTCTCCGGCCTGCAGGGTGAAGATGTGTCACTGCCTTGCCCTGCCTTATGGCTTTTGAAGGCTTTGTTTCTTAGGAGTAACGGGTAACAAATTAGCAGCAGCTTCCACCAGCTCTGGGCAGATGTCTTTCTCTGCTGATCCATTGGCAGGATGATCTGCTTTCCACTAAGCGATATAGGTCAGATGCCCATTTTCCACTCTCCCAAGTGAGTATCACAGGGATAGATTGTTGATTACAGGAAAAGGGTTGTGCCTCAAATCCAAGGTGATTTCCAGCAGATGAAAAGCATGTCCCAAGATCACTTTCCTAGAGATATTTACCAAGCCTAACTCTGTATCTAAAGACTGGTAATTAATACAAGTGCTGTCATTGCCTGTGGAGAAAACAACAGAAACTGCCACTTGGATGTTGCCAGCCCCTGACAGCAGCAGCTGTGTGGATCAGTTTGCTAGTGGGGGCTGTGGTTCCAGGCACAGGCCAGACCTTTAAAGTAGGTGCTTGCCATAGATGAGCTGAGGATTGTGGATTTGGTAGGAGTCAGTGACTCTTGCAAGCAACTCACTGCTACCACTACCACCGGTATTTGGACAGACAGACACCAGTGCAGTTCCTTCACCCAGCTCATTCAGGCTTTTGCGTCCTTTCACAGGCTTGCAGCAACATCAGGGCAAAGACCCCCACCCATGTCCTTCCTTCCTTCCTTCCCTTCTCGTCAGCCAGCGCCTGCCCACACGTGCTGTGGTGGAAGGCGATGCCCGCTGTCAGCCTGTTGTCTCACAGCAGCACTTGGTATTACCAGAGGGCTGAAAGGCAAATCGCTGTTGGGTGCAAGACGATACGCTATGGAGACACAGCAGTGGTCTGAGTTAAGAGTCAGGTCAGACCTGATGTGCCAAAGCCACGCTGCAGCTCTGAGTGTGTTCACTGCACTAACGTGTCTCTGCTCCAGACAGCTTTGTTTTGCCCCCGCTTGGGTCTGAACATCACCATAAAGTAATAGCCTGATTTTGCCTTTTATAGGATCCTCCTTTGGCCAGCATTTTTGTAGCAGTAGGACACTATTGTACTTCTTGGAACAGAAATGTCTCTCACTGTATGTTTAAAAATAACATTGTCTGCAAAAATGGACATTTACTGCACTTATAACTAACTTCCATAACTGAAAGTGAAAAGATCCTGAAAAAGGGGTATAGTTAAAAGTTCCTAATGAAACTCAGAGGAGCTTCAACATATACACCTGGGCTTAGTCCTCCTCCCTTTCTACATATGAAAAGTTGGTGGTATTAAGCTATTTTTAACATTAATTAATTACTCTTACTACAGGATCGTCATATGTCAATGGAATTATAACAAACTATTAAATCTCAGTAAGCTTATTCTTCCCCCAGGCCTCTTACCCCTTGACCATGTAATGGTTTTAAACTGAAAGAGGGTAGATTTAGGTTAGCTATAAGGAATAAATTCTTTACTGTGAGGGTGATGAGACACAGGAACAGGTTGCCCAGAGAAGCTGTGTATACCCCCTCCCTGGAAGTGTTCAAGGCCAGGTTGGATGGGGCTTTGAGTGACCTGGTCTAGTGGAAGGTGTCCCTGCCCACGGCAGTGGGGCTGGAACTAGATGGTCTTTAAGGTCCCTTCCACCTCAAACCATTCAATGATTCCCTATATCTCTTTTTGTTTAGAAACACTAATAATGTTGACAGGAGACCTGTTTACAGCAGGTGTGAGCCTTGTGAGCATTTACTATGCTGATCTCATTGGCCAGAGGACTGTTCCAGGATATAAGGGGGTAGAGGACTGCTATGCCATTTTCTTTTTGATACATATATATATATATATATATATAAAAAATTCAGAGCTGAATAGGAAGTATTTCATTTTTATATTTTCCCTATTCCAGAATACTGATCACCTCTGACCCATTATCATCCCTGTGACATGAAACAGATGTCCAGCACATCATGAACAATGGCAGGGAGAGGGAAGTCTGGTTTATCTTTCCTTTAGTAACCTTAAAATGATAACTGAGAAAAAGAAAAAAAATATACCTTCTGTTCGAAATTCACATTCAACTTCCATTAGTCCCACAAAGCTGTCCCTCTATTTTATAAGAATTTTCCATTTGTTATTGTTATTAAAGAGCAGGAACATGGTAATTTAAATTACTCCTTGCTTTCATTTTCAATGACAAAAAAAAATAGAGGGGGGAAGGCACTTGTTTCAATAAAAGAGCTTCTGAAATAGAAAAATTTATGCCTTTTATGCTGGAATAGAGCAGCAGACCTATGGAAAGAATAAGGTTCTGCATATCTGTTGTAATTGCACAGAAGAGGAGCTGCCAATAGCATACACTACTTACAGAGTCATTTAAGGAACTTTGATAACTGTCCACCTAAATGCAATGTATTTCCCTTAGGAAACAGAAAAGAGGTTTTATTACACTCTGTTTTTCCCCCTTTCAGTAGCTTTTGAAAATTATGTATGCATGGGTATTTTCAGTTTAATCATATTTTATAATTTTTAACTATTATTTAAAACTCAAATTCAGTGTAATCAGCCCATCTGTTAGCAATGGTTATAAAATTATGTTGAAGATTAAAAATCTGATGCAGTGTCAATATGTCCTAGCATAATTAAGCTTGTTTTATGATGAATGACTAGGATATGGCTTTTGTTTACTTGAGTAGCTTTAAAATGGTAAACCTTCGGTAGACTTAATGTACAAAATGTGAAGGTATGTATAGAACAAAAAAAAAATTAAAAACTCAGTTCTTCTATTTGTAGATGTGGTGTCTTTGCAGGCCTTGGGAAATGCCAGCAGAGTAATGCCACATCAAACCCAACTTCACTGCATTTTTCAGTCCATCAAACACTATCTTGGATCTACTCTCCTCCCTGCAGAATGTCACCCAAACAGGCACTGAAAACGCAAGTTTGCTAAATTCATTATTTGTTTTAGAAAGGGCCAACATGACCTTGTATGGGCACCAGTGGGAAAATGAGCACAGCATTCACTTACATGAATTGAGGGTATTGCTAAAAATATTTACTCTCTTCTTTGGTACTTGAAGCATTGCAACACAGCCTAACCTACCCACACTAAGAGTTAACATTTTAAGCATTTTAATTCTGGCATTACTGTGAAACAGCTATATATAATCATCTCTATTGGAAAACCATTCTTTATGTGGACACTTTTTATACCTTTAAAATGTGTCCTTGGGGAGGAAAAAAAAAAAAAAAAGCCTGTTTTGCAAAAATAAAACTGTATAAGCCCTTTATATAGTCTATGTGCTAAACTTCCTGCAAAGTCTTCCTCCCCTACAAACTGCCTGCAGATGAAGTGTTTTAACCTTGCCCTCTTAATTTATTCTACATTCTAATTTTCAATAAACAGATGCCGCCTCTTTTCGCGCTTGTTTCCACATTGTTCCACATTCTGCCTGTGTTGTTTCTGCATGTGTGAATATTCAATTATCTATTTCTCCATGATTCTGCAACTGATGCACTAAATGTCTGTACAGGTTTGGGGGAGGGTAACTGGGGAAGGCAAAACTTAGAGGAAAAAGAGTTACAAAAGTTTGAACTATTCCAAGAGTCAGGTACTTTCCCTGAAAGCTGCTAAGTTAAGAAGAAAATCATAAGCCACAACTAGAAATGCAAGGATTACAAAATCACTAGTGCACAGAAGCAGAATTGCAGCACACCAGCTCTTAATGTGTATTTCTTTGGTCAGCACTCGTGTGTGAAATGCTCAATAGAGACCACAGGGGCAGAAAAGGCTGGTGGTGGTGCTGCTGCTTCTGGAAACTGTCTTTTTTTGGATAAAAAGCACAAAGCAGCTGATTGCTGTTGTGGTTATTTATAGCTAAGAAGAGCTGCTAACACATCTTAGGACTTAGAGGTGAAGTATGCTATATAAAGGATGAAATATTACTCTTTACAGGAATGGGCCAAAAAAGGAGATCACAGGACAGGCATAAAAGTGCGAAGGTTCTTCAGCACAGCTCTCAAGACCTTGTGGCCCAAAAGCCTAGTTGCAGATATAAGTAGCTTTAATCTGTAAATCTAAGGAATTCAGGGCATGGAACTGCACTGGTTTCCAAACTCCAGTTAGTAAGGGCTGCTGCGTTATTCACTTGTAAGGAAGCACAAGTGAGAGTTCTCACCGATTGCAACCTGTGCCATTACCATCCACGTTCCCAGCTGGGAACCCCAGTGACTTGTGTCGGCAGCTGCTCTCACACTGTGCTGATCTGACACTACTAATGGAACCATCAAGCATGGAAATAGTCTTATTACGGACAGCTTTAAGGCTCTGTGGAAAAACTGAGCTAAACTGCGTTTCAGAGGTAAATACCAAAACTGGTAGGCTGGATAGGGACAAAGGTTGGGTTCAGAGGTTTATGTTTGCCAAAAATGGTATAAAAATTTAGAACAGCAGAGGCAGATCTGGATCTGGCACACAGGAGCCTGCAACTGGTGCAGTTTCAGAAGCCAGGGACACTAAATGGAAAAAGGCAGAGCAAGGACTTCCGAGCAATTCTTCACAAGCTTCAGCTCACGGTCGCCTTTGCCCATGATTCCTGCAGAGCTGCAGCCGGCCCCCGAAGGCACGCTTGCTCTCCCACCACTGGTTCCTCCCTAGCAGAGACCCCCTCAGCCAGAGCAAAGCCACTGCTAGCACCAACGTGCTGTCTGCTCTGGCATCAACACCCTTTTCTTTTCTTACCTGGCAATAAATAACTGTTTTTTGCTCACCTGGCAAGAGCTACATTGTATTTTCTGACTTCAGGTGCAGCAAAGCACCCCCACCTGTCCTGTAGGTCCTGCAACAAAAGCAAAAAACCCAGATAGGAAAGTGTGGCACAAAAACTTAGGGGATGAGAGGTTGCCCTGAAAGACTTCTCTGTAATCAGTGGAGCCTGATGATTAAGAGCCAGAGCAGAATTCTGACACTAATATGAGCATATGTGTTGTCCTGAGGCTCTGTGGCTGTGGTACCCCTAACTAATTTAATGCAATTGCACAGCTGTTTAAAACTGCTATTCACCAGAACAGACAATTGGTGATAACAACCGGAACAGTAAAAGCATCTAAAGGGCAGAACAAACATGATAAATAACTTTCTTGCCATACACTCCTCCCTCTCAGTCCTTGAACCACAAGGCACATGCTGCTTTGCATAAGGAAGCTGCCTGCTCCTCTCCTTAAACCCGGGCCTCCGTCGCAGCTTGCTGCCGCCGCCCAGCAGTCCACCAGATCCATCGCAACCCCTCCCTGTGCTCTCCAGAAGGAGCAGTTTAGAAATTATTTCATAGCTACTGCTGTGGTAAGCTATGAGGCCTAGGAATAAAAGCCTCAAGACTAAGTTGAGACATACAAAATACGCTTTGCGCTATTGTCTGGAAGCGCACTGGGCTTTACATAGGCTGAGAAATTGTTGTCCCACCACCTGCAAAATAGGAAGTAGATGTCAGTTCTGCACCCAGAGCAAAAGCTGGTCATTCAGCTGCTGTGGTACCTCCAGGGTGGGGCTCAAAGCCCCAAGGATATCTACACACATGTTTTGATTATTTTAGCTACCTCCTCTTGAAAATGAGACATGTAGTATGTTTGTGTCCCTGCAAGTCATGCATAAATAGAACTTCGAATACTTGCCAGGCTTGGGCCCTGCAGCCCATGCAGGGCAGCAGTCAGATTTCTAAAGTGTAAATGGCCTGTTAGGAGAGCTGGCCCTTGCATGCCGATTTCCAGGAGACAAAAGGATTTAAAACAAAAAAAATCCTGAGGTACAGCTCCCATGCAGCTAAAGAAAAGTGCTGCTGGGATGTAGGCTTGCTTTGTGTGCAGAGGGGGACACTGTTAGCACTCAAGTTGGTGTGCTTGGCAAAGGCACTGCAGCTGCAGCTTTGCTCTATGCAACAAGAATGCGAAAGCTCAGCAAAAAGCCCCACAAAACTTTCTAACCTGAGAATTACTGAAGACGAAAGGTGATGTGCCGTGAGTACGCTGCCCCAGCTGGAGACAGAAATGGTGACAAAGTTCACATCCCTGTATCATTAACCAGACCCTTAAAATTTAAAAGCAGCATTTGATTTGGAAACATTGCTCACTGGACAAAGTCAAACCTGTTCCTGTCCAGCAAGCGCAGGCTAGTGCTGCAGCATATTCTGCGCGCGGCATTTGCATGAGCAGCAGTAGGAATTTCATAGGTCTGCTCAGATAGCACAGTGGCAGGGAACAGATCAGTAGGTAAAGCAGAGAAGTGCGTAATACCCGTAAATCATAAATAGAGAAAGATTTAATTACATGCTTGGTTAATATTTACAAACATTGAAGTTGTTGTTAGATATGTAAATAAACCATGGAAATAAGAGACAGGGGCTGCAGTAGCCAAGCAAAGCCAAAAATATAACAGGTTAGAGTATTTATTGTGAACTGGCATATGCCTGGAGTACGGAATGGAGACACACTATATAAACTGAAAGAATAAATAAATAAATATTGACATTGTTCTACACCTGTTTAGCCTCTGGAGACCAGTGATTTGTGGGACCATATGTTGGACAAAATGAGACTTCATTGATAATTGTAAATGTGGTGACCCCTTGCAAACTGGATATTAAAAATATTAAGTAAATGGCACATTTTAATTATACAGTAAAGAGGCTGTTCTCCACCATTAAAAGACTGCAGCTGTCAGGAGGAATTGATCATATGACAGAAGGTAACATTTATTTGATAGTAGACCTTGGTAAATGACATCCCAAATGATCTTTAGATTCTCAAACACATTCAGTTCAGACTTGGGTTTACCCATGAGGCTTCAGTGTCTTTGTCTTTCAGCTGAGACAATTTTTATCTGTTCCTCATATACTATAGGGCTTGTTTGTTTTTTATTTTTGTTTTAATCTGCTTTGCAGTATTTAAATTTCAAATGAAGTATTATTAAATGAGAATCTGTAAATGATGGAGTGTGGAATTGGAAGTCAACACATTTGTTATTCTTTTTGCCAAAGGTATTGAGTAAGTTGCATAATTACCACAGTATTATATCATCTTTGTCAACATAAACAGAGCTTCCTATCGGCTTTGAAAGTGCCACTGGTGAACAACTGAACGTGCAGACTCCAAAGAAGAGCAGCCCAGGAGGAGCTGAGAGCATCCACAATGCCTTACGAAGTTGCATAAGGAAGTGAAGTAGAAACAGGTACCAGGTAGTCACCAGCAGAAATGCCAAACGTTCTCATGTATATGCGTCTACATCTGAGGCAGAGGAGAGGAACTGCAGACAGTTTTTGTAGCTTCCTTCCTGCCTATTGTGATCCGACTTTAAGACAAATGTGTGAAGGTAAAGCAGCAGCCCATGTGAATTGATTCTTCTCACTGATCCAGAAAAACCCTTCTATAGACAGGGTTTGATTTTTCCCCCCCTCTACTTCTGGTTTTATGAAGTGCACGTTCCTTGTCTCACATTGTGCCGATCCTGTGGTGAGGCACTTGCAGAGTCTGAAGGTTGGGGCACGTGAAATAAGGAGCTGGAAGAAAGCATGCTGCTATTCCATTGGAAGCGAAGGGGAGCGTAGGCCCGTAGAATACCTCTTCCTTCCCTTCCTTGCTAACATCCAGCACCTGTGAGTCAAAGCGTACAAAATATTTCAGGGGTCAGAGAAGAAAGTTCAAACACGTTTGCTGGCACATACCACATATGTGCTATTAATCCCAACAGAAAGTTAGTTTCAGATCATTTACTGTGTTTGTGGATCTGGTGAGCTATTGCTGTCCTCATTGCCCAAGTCTTCTGCCAGCTCAGGCACTCAGCAGCAGACGGGGACATTGGATCCTGCTTCCGGGCAGCAGAACGCGCAACCATGCAAGTAGGGTGCTCTGCACACAAGTGCTACTGGTACCACAGAGCACAAATCATTTGTCAGCTTGGTGGGATGTAGGGAGCAAGGGAGCTCTATGGAAGCTGGAAAGGCTAGATAAAGGAATGACTTAAAGAAAAGTAAGATATATGGAAAAAGTGGATTTTTTTCTTACAAAGGAGAGAGCAACCTCAAATTTGCTGAAATTGAAGATAAAAGGGCTAGTTTTGCTGGTTAAAGACAGGCACACTGCCAACAACTGAGAAGGGGCAGAACACACAGCTCTGCCAAAACACTCATTATACTACTTTCCCCTTTAATGTGGGGACTGTCTCGGGCAGGCTGCCAGCTCACGACCAGTTTGGGGATGTGAACAAATGTCCACTTAAGAAAGCAAGATCCCAGGATCATTTTCACTTGGCACTAAGCAGTATTTAAACCCAGGTGCAATACTGCAAAGTACCTGCTGATTGTAAATGAGCATGTCGGTGGAGTGCAGCCACCGCCTTGATACTGTGCTATTACTCCATCTGAAGCACTGTATGTCAGTTAGAGTTACCCAAGCCAGTCTGAAGGACTTTTTCCAATAACAATTGTTACGTACGGTATCCAACAGCTTACTAAAACACAAGTATACTATGACTAGAATGTGGTGTTAACTGCTTATCTTGCATTATCTGTTCTTTACAAACTCATACTAATAAGCATTCATTCTAAGACCAGCAGCTCAACATCTAATACATTCCCTTCTTATGCTAAGTCTAACTTCTAGTCTTATGGGACAGTTTGGAGGTGAAATCCTAAAATCCACAAACTTGGAAGCTAATGAAAATGTTGTTTATCAGCAAAAGTGCAGAAACTGAGATGTAAACAAGAGTTTCCATCTGTAACTGCCCAGCTGGTCACAAAGTGATGACTGATGCAGATTTGCTTCGCTCAGAAACATGCAGAAAGATAAGAATTCCTAATTTCTGTACAGGAATACCTGAAAGCCATGGATCTGCAGGCAAGCTGCTCTTATACAAGACGAGAGAGCAGAAGAGTTTGTTGGACAACCTTTTGCCTACAGCAGGGATCAAAAAACTTCCATTCAAGCTTTGAAGCAGCAAGCACTAGGGCAGGTTGCAGGCTGACTGAACTCTGTCAAAGAACAACTCGTTAACTCTGGCTGCTCTTCAGAAAGACAACTTGGAGAGGAAAGAAAAAAAAAAAAGTCACAAGACGGCCTGAAAAACTGTTAGCCCGTGCTCCGTCATCCATTTCTGCAACCCTTTTACTTTTGAACTTGACTTTGTAACCTGAGAATACATAGCCATCATTCTGCCCAAACCTTGCCAAAGGACAGACTCTTCAACCCTGTTTTACTAGAATATCTTAGAAGAATTGCATCTACTGGCTCATCTGGAAATACTTTTAATGTCCACAGGATTTCCTCTCTGTGTTTATGCAGGTTCAGTGGCTGCATAAGAAACATCCTTAATCTCTCCACTTCACATGCATTTTCCTTTTTGAATAACCTCTGTGCAAAATGTATCCTTGCAAAATTATTGGAAAAGACTTTAAAAGAAACCTAAATCACTCACCTGGATACATGCCAAAGGCTCATTTGTCCAAATCGAATAGCCGCCAACTAAATATATTCTACCATTGTGGACAGCGACTCCAGACTCATTTTGACCTAAAGCAAAAAAGGAAATAGAAACCACTTTCAGTGTTTAATTAACCCTTTTAGCACGGAATGTTGGAGTTCTGTAATAGGATGCAAATGCACCTGGCAGTAACTTGACTGTTTCAGAATTCACAACATGTAAGAGTGAAGGTGAAACACGAGGGCTGTTCTTTGCTCTCCACAGGAGCCCCGTACGGTGCTGTCCAGAGATAGATCCCAGATGAGCAATAAACTGTGGCTGTGCAGGGGACCATCTGTTGTCTCCTCGATGGCACAGGTTTTTGTACGTGTGTATTTCATAGGTGATAGGCAAGCTCCCCACCTGCCTCTCAGCTACTGTCGCACATGAACATCCAGACAGACACGCAGGCCAAGAGAGCTGAACGCCCCTCACATTCTGCCCACACCTGTTTGCCCCGCCCCGTCCCTCCAGGTACAAGTATGGTGAAAACTGCAGAAGCTGCTGTGCAAACTCATTCCCATTGCAATGGTTTCCTGAACAAGTTTGGAAGTTTTGAAGGATAAATACAGCCTTTAAAAAAATCTGCACTACACAGTGCAACAGGCACATTTACCATTGGTTGCAGAGATGCAAAGAAAAGGTTAGATGCCTTCTTAAGGTGCAGGTTGTGGAAACAACCCCCCAGGTTGTATCTGAGGAGAGGCTGCTATCTCACAGCATTGAATGGGGGTGCCTGCAGTGCCTGAGCTTTTGCAGTTGCAAATCAGATGATGTCCTTCTAAAGGCTGTCAATGCCTCCAGATAATAAAATAATTAACCGAAGAGCAAAAGAGATATGAAAAACTTGTTCTGTTTGACAATGTGCAACTACTTTTTAATCTATGTCTCTCTCCCCAATGTCTGTGAAGTACTCCTATGACCTGACTCAGAAACCAAGCAACCCCTTCTCCAGATCCCAGAGATTAAGAAGCCCAATGCAATATCTCTGAGAGACAAAGTTACCACTAGAGCAGCTTTAAACCTACCAGGAGGAAAATGACATAAGGTGGCTATCTTACTTGTCAGACATTCATTTCTATGACATGGTGTTTCTAGCTATCCTGAGCTTCTAGTTAAGCTCCTACATCCTTTGCATCCTTTTCAGTGATAGATCTCAGAAATCAGTGCAATGCCAAATGGAAAAGGATGAAAAGTGAGGTAGGCCCAGTTCTAGGTCTCCTATAGCAGTCTGTGCTGAAACTCTTTGGCAGCCAGTACTGTTACTAATTGAGCTCCAAGTCTGCTGCACAAGAGAATGGTCACAACATTAACACTGTCCTATCCTGGAAATCCATCCTTTTCTGCAAAGCTAAAGTCAGCACTACTCTGAGAATGTGTCACGGTCTGTCTCTCCCAGGGATTTGAAGGGGTAGGACATCTGGGAATTGTAGCAGGTGGTGGTGAAATTTGGTGGACTGTGAGGCAGGGACAGAGAGTTGCGAGTTGCTACTGTGGCAGTTCTTCCTAATAATGGTCAAGAAGAATGTTACAGAACCTGTAGCTGAGCTGCTCAACTCATCCCTGACTTGACAGAATCCTAACAAAGACACCTCCTTTCAGGTAATTTATTAAGAAGATACTGTTTAGAAAGAAGCAACAGTTAATGGATTTCAATGAAAGCTTTGCCCTATAATGCCAGCTGAAAGCACTACAAAACAATGTTATCATGGTAGAGACACATCTGCCTGTTGTACACTCAAACAGGGAGCTGAATCTATCACTGCGGGCAAGCTTTTGGAGAATCAAAAATAAGTACTGGTAATACTATGATAAATTATTTTTGATTACTTAATTAATGTGCTCCCTCTTAAAAATTTAGTCTACAATGTCCTAAAATGAATGTTTTGTAGAACGTTGATTGCCAGAGCAGTAACCAAAAGTGTCTTGTTGGCCAACGATGGTCCCTAAAAGGGAAGCTACTGCAGCAAAGTCATGGAGTTCCACATACTAAAGACATCTAAAGGGAAAAGAGTTGGTGTACAATACTTGCCTGTCAACATGTTGAAGCTGCAACGTGTCCATTGGTCAGCGTCTATGCTGTAGGAGTCTATGTGCCGAACCAGGATTCGATCATTGTTGTAGTCAAGATCATTCCCACCTAACACGTAAAGTTTCCTTTGGACAGCAGCCATGGAGTGATACACTCTCCTCTGCAACATCGGGCTACGGCTTAACCACTTATTCTGGAAAGAGAGAACTTGTCTCAGCACTGCTCAAAGACGTACCTATATTAGTAGTACAATAATAGTAGCATGTTACTGGTGCCATCCAGAAGGACCTTGACAGGCTTGAAAGGTGGCCCCATGCAAACCTCATGAAGTTCAACAGGGCGAAGTGCAAGGTCCTGCACATGGGTCGGGGCAATCCCAAGCACAAATACAGGCTGGGCAATGAGTGGATTGAGAGCAGCTCTGCCGAGAAGGACTTGGGAGTAGTAGTGGATGGAAAACTGACTATGAGCCAGCAATGTGCACTCGCAGTCCAGAAAGCCAACTGTATCCTGGGCTGCATCAAGAGAAGTGAGGCCAGCAGATCGAGGGAGGTGATTCTCTCCCTCTACTCCACTCTCTTGAGAACCCCCCACCTGGAGTTCTGTGTCCAGCTCTGGGGCCCCCCAACATAAGGAGGACATGGACATGTTGGAGCAGGTCCAGAGAAGGCCACAGAGATGATCAGGGGGCTGGAGCACCTCCCCTGTGAGGACAGGCTGAGAGAGTTGGGGTTGTTCAGCCTGGAGAAGGCTCCAGGGAGACCTTATTGTGGCCTTCCAGTACTTAAAGGGCATCTACAGGAAAGATGGGGAGGGACTCATTCTCAGGGAGTGTGGTGATAGGATGAGGGGTAATGGTTTTAAACTGAAAGAGGGTAGATTCAGACTAGATATAAGGAAGAAATCTTTCATCATGAGGGTGGTGAGGCACTGGAACAGGTTGCCCAGAGAAGCTGTGGCTGCCCCTCCCTGGAAGTGTTCAAGGCCAGGTTGGATGAGGCTTTGAGAAACCTGGTCTAGTGGAAGGTGTCCTTGGGGGCTTGGAACTAGGTGATCTTTAAGGTCCCTTCCAACCCAAACCATTCTATGATTCTCCTTACCCTTGGCCAGAAACCATGAGTGTATATACTTGTGTTGTTCGTATGTTAAACACACGTGTTGGGTATAACCCTGACTAGACATACTGGACTTTGAACACGTGGTTTACAGTTCTCACATT
This sequence comes from Strix aluco, assembly GCF_031877795.1. Classification (NCBI taxonomy): domain Eukaryota; kingdom Metazoa; phylum Chordata; class Aves; order Strigiformes; family Strigidae; genus Strix; species Strix aluco. Next base: position 87,890,309 of record NC_133933.1, read on the forward strand.
TAAATTCATTAATTTAATAGTATTTCTTGCTCCGTATTTTTCTGTTTAGCTCATCAGGTTTCAAAGCTTTTTTTCTTCTTTATAATTCAGTAGCAAATCCTCCTTAAGCAAGGCTATTAGATATCTCCTTTGTATACAGTGTTAAAGTTATCTGTATCAGCTAGCTCTCTTATGAGAGAAGAGAGATTCTTCTACCTTTCGTTATTCAGAAGCTTATTTGATCTTATCCTTGGGGAGTGAATAAACAGGGGAAAATAATTTCCTAAAGAATCTTTTCAAATGATTCATGTATTTGGTTTAATGCTAACCCTTTATTTGTGGGCACTTACAAAGTAACAGCCTTTTGCATATTTTTCTTCCTGGTTAACAATATTCAAGAATTCTACCTGTTCAGGGGAGGGACAAGAGGACATGGAAGAAGAGGGACTAAAGGACAGTATTTTAAGCCTAAGAAAACAACTGCTCCTGCTACGCTTACCAAATCAAACAACTTGGCAATGGATGAGATTAATTTATTTAAGTGGAGGAAGTTAAAATCTGCCAGGAAATTCTTCGCGTTACATGTGCTACCGCTTGTGGTAACTCAAGAGCCTCTAATACTACTGCCTTTTAACCTCTGCAATATATAGCTATACATTTCAATGTGTAATAGTTGAATATTAGGCATTAATGTTTGCATTAGTAGTCCAGTCTCTTAACACCAGACTATAGACACCATCTGCTTTGCAAAGCCTGCCTGCATCCCCTGATTATATCTTTAGCTTCCTCCACTGCAGTGCCTGCCAGGTGAGCCGCAAAGCACTGCAAAGGCAAAGAAACAGAGGGGCCTGGTGGGGTCATTTCTAATAAGCCGGCGTGTGAATACTAATCAGTGGTGGGGAAGCAGAGGTCACCCCAGCCAGCTTGTTGGCAGGTAGCTGTGTGCTCTGTGGCAGATGGCAGGCATTATCGACTCGCCACAAAGGCCTCGCGCAGAAGCAAGCGCTGGTGCTGAATGATAGAGTTATTGAGATTCTGTGCGAGATGCAAGCAGATGTGATGGTTTCCAGTACCCACCGTAAACAATATGCCAGCAGAATTTTTAAAAAGAGCTTGTGTGTACAAACACGAAGCGGACCTCATTTGAAGAATGCGAGCGCACAATTCCTCTGTAACTGTTTACGCGCCAGGCCAGGTTTCTTGCCATCGGCATGGCACGCTGCAGTAGCCCTGCTGCTGGTATTTTGGGGTGCAACTTTCATGTCAGCAAGTAAAGAATCAAAGCAAAAGATACACAGTAGAGGCACAGTATCTACATACGTGCCCACCTTATAAACAAAATAAGGTTGCTGCTTGTAATTACTACTTGGATTTAGGACAGAATCAGCATTTGCACAATCAGTGCATAAAACTGCACCTCAAAAAGAAAGAGGCAGGTGTGTCATTGCCAGTGTTCTGCTTCAGGACCCGTATGTGCTACACTTTAAAAAGTCAGTGGGAACCACATCCAAGTATCTCCTGGCACAATTTGGTTCCAAATACAGCAATCAAAGACCCTATCCTACAATCAGAAAAGTCAATACTCTTCCACGTGGGTGTAAATCAGGCTATGCATCTCTGATTGCAAGCTTAGGACTTCTAATTCTTAATACAAGCAAGAGGGCATAACCATGCCCTAACCCTCTGAAATGGTTACTGAGCCAAGCTAACCTAATCAAAACACATACATAATGTATGAAATAATCCCTAAAAGATATTTTAGGTGCTTGGGTAATGAAATGATAGGCACCCTTGCAGTCAGCAGAGTAAGTCACGGCCAGGTAGCATAGTTCTGAAAGTACACAGAAAACAAAAAGCCCATATGTGCAATTCAAAGCAGAAATGCCAATGACAAGGAGCAGTTTTGTGACACTGATTTTGAGTATATGTTGCCCAGGGCTGCTGGATTACAAAAAAATGAACAAGCAAAATAAATACTGATAAATACAGGGGATTTAAAACACATTTCTGTATTTAATCTAAGATGTTTCTAATGCCTACAGGCTTAAAAAAACATAATAAAAAGGCAGGGTCTCCATTACTCTGTTAAACTCACACATCAGTACACAGTGAATTTAAAACACCACTAATTCAAATGGTCAGCATTTTTAGCCTTACAAAATCATTGTATGTATTTGCTAAGAGACCTGTTTGAAGCAAAACATATGAGAAAAAAAACATATACAATACAGATACCCACCTGCTTAGGATCGTAGACCATGAGCCTGTTTTGATACTGTGCAGTATTTGTTACTCCTCCTGTGAAAGGGTTTATACAGGTTATATTTTTTTCATATAAGCAAAACCAGGACTGAGATCAGGTACAGCAAAATAACCAATTCTAGGGTTCATTTGCTGACATAATTACATGGCATACCACCACTTATGCTTCCATTCCACTGCGCTTTTTAATCTGGTTACAAGGTAATAAGTAGCACATTTGTCAAACATCCAGAAACACAAAATAGTAATAACAAACACCACCCACGCACACTTCCTTTCTGAAGCTAATTCTATGGGCTAAAAATGAGATAAAAATTGATCTGTTTACAAATGACTGTGCATTCAGCCATCATTAAGTTGTGAAGATAAAACTCATCCCTGTTCCAAGGAGCGTGCAGTGTGTGACATGTTTTAAAGGAGGAGGAGGTGGGCTTGCATCAGAGAGAAGGAAAAGGTGGGAGAGGAGCTCTGCCTAACCAGGAGCGTGAGGTGGGACACCACTGTCAGCTGGAAAGCATAGTACAAACCTGTGCAACTGTGATCACCTATATATTTGAAGGAAATCCTGTACTTAGTCTGCATTATAGAGAGAACATCATCTGGCTTAGTTGTAGACTTATGTTGGGAGGTTGCTCCATAGTGACCAGGAACAACACTACCATTTACTTTTCAATAAGGTTTAGAAAACAAGGTAAAAAGCACCTCGGAAAAGCCTGGAATAGAGTAGATACTGTAAACCAGCTATTTGCCTCAACACAGTATATGTTTAATGCCTGATCATCCTGTTTTCTATCGGTTTTAACTGGCAAATGTGACTGAGCAAACTGGTGGAAAAAGTTGTCCATCTCAAGTCTGTAAACCTACCTGTGTAAACAGGTTCTCCAGTGTGCTCAAGCCTCCTGGGGACACGGTGTCACTGAAGCACTGCCACAGGTCCCAGTCCCCCCTCTGTCACCACCCTGGGCCCATGGGAAGGTGGGACCAGAAATAAACGCCTGCAAACTGCATCTCGCCTTTCATCCTACCAGAAGACCTAGATGTAACTAGGGCATGCCAGTGAAACTCATAGTGACAAACTTTTTATATTACAGTTTTAACAGCATGTGCCAATAACGGACAAAATCCACAGCAATGAGAAGAAGGAATTTCATCTGTCATTACATTTGCTGATGCTTTCCTTTTTGAGAGGGCATCCCTTGTTTCAGAGAGAGCAGCAGCAAACCTGCTTTCATTCCTGATGGTTGAGCTATGGCCCATTCCTAAGGCCACTGAGTTTTTTCTTTTATCCCCAACCAGTATTAACATGCCTTCATGCTGGGGAATCCTATTTTTGCCAGTCTCTGACTGCACCTATCACAGCAGTTTGGTTCAGAGCCATACTCTGATTTTGAAGCAACTCCCTCACCTCTCACATGTCATTTTAGGCTGTAGGGTGGGACTGGTGTGCATTCAAGTTAAACCAGCAGCTCTGCTCCAGATGTACATCAGCTGTGCTCCAGTTACTAACAGGGTATAAGGCTGTAAAATAGTAACTGGTCTTTCAGATGGCTTTGTACCAGCTGAGTACTGGGAACATTTTGTCCAGAGGTCCAGAATAAATATAGCCCAAAGCAAAAAATATGAACTATACATGGAGTAGATATAGAGAATTCGGCACCAAAGTTTTATCTGCTGATCTGCTCCTACTGGGTTGAGCTACCAGCTAACATAGATTTACCCTCTGATCACTCCAAATAACTTGAGTGAGGCCCAGAATCTGATCAACAGATAGCAGAAACTACAGACAAATCTATTCAAGAGTCTTGCCATCAACCACACTAGCAGGGAGGAATAACGCTGTTATTTGGGTGCATCTCTGCAAACACCCCCCTGTACTGGGGCTCCTACACACAGATGGAAGCACAAGCTACCAGCTCAGAGACACTCACAGGCTAAGAGACAGCCAAGATGAGATGTAGTCTTTCCAAACTGTTTCCATCACACTATGCCACACACTGCCCGTCACAGCACCTGTGAAGTACACACACAAGAACACGCATTGGAAAGCAATGCCTGTTCCCGTGTCTAATCTCACAATCTGTTATTTGTCTCTACGTTGTTGTGCAGCCTTCACAGTGTTAGTGGCCGTCAGCCACATGCACAAAACAATCTTTTCTAATATCGGTTTTATAATTTGATTTTCTTTTACATAGTTATTTTCACTCCTAGTGTAATGTTTAAAAATGAGATGTCAGATTAGTATTTTGAAAAATAAAAATCATAGTTATTTGGATGATTACCTCCAGAATGTTAAACTACAGGAGATGCATTGGAAACAGGACGTTGGGTCGTGTATTTCCAATTCAGAAAGGACACATTAATTTGGGGGGAAAGATGTGGAGGAAGAAAAGAAAGAAGGGGATTGCTTCCTCGTAAAATAGTGAAATAATCAAATAACCAAAATTATTTTCCTCTCTTCACAAAAGAGCCCCTCATATCAAGTACACAGCTTACATGTTTTCCCCTGCAATATTGCTCATCTGTGGTGTTTTATCTTTACATTCCCTTCACATACCGCTCTTCACTTTTAGATTAATCTGCCAAAATGAGATGCTAAGGATTTGCATACAGATTTGACTACACAAAAATAGATCTGGAATTAATAACAGTCTCTATATGTTTTAATTTCTTCTAGACTGGAGTACCCTTGCCTCCAGCAGTATTCTTGGCTTTGAAAGTCATCAAGCTGATTTGTCTGCTCTTAGGTTATGATGCCACATGCTGCTACACTGTCCCCTGCAATCAAAGTGCTCGCAGAGATAGATTCCATGCCTTCCCCTAACAAGTATATTTTATAGATTGGCAGTTTTGATCTCCCCTCCCCAGGGGGATAATCTGCATCTTAACAGGTTTCTATAGATACATCTGTCATTAAATATGCCATCTTATATCTGCATCAATTTTCAAACTCAAGTTCCTCCTAACTTTGAAGTGCTATAGCAAAAGTTTAAAATTTTCTGCCAAAATTCAAATTTAACAAGTCTGCAATGTCCTCTTGAACTATTTTTTTTTTTTTAAATACTCCAGGCAGCTGGGAAAGGGCAAAAGAAGAGCAATATGTCTTTTAAAAAATAGGAACAGGGGGAAAAAAGTTTAAATGGTACTAAAAATAATACATACTTTCTCAGAAAAAAATGGGGTCATTCTGAGATAATTTCTTAAACTTCTCTGCAGTGCTTTCTATGAGGAAGGGAGGGGAAAGGCAGGGAAGCATCATAACAACACTTGAGAAGAAGTATTGGAAAATACAAACCATGCTATTAAATTTGATGTCAAGCAATAGCAGCTAATGTGGTAGTAACCCATCAGTTAACGAAAGAAAAAAATGTCTGGCTGGGTAAATGACAGAAAATTTACAGTTTGGTCAGTGCTGACTGGATTTTATAAACAGAGTGATGATTGTACCACTTTACCATGAGCAGCTTGCTTTAAGGACTAGAGTTTCTGGGAGGCAAGGAGCACTCTCAGGACAAGCCTGTGTCTTTCTTGCTCTTACAGACATGAGAACACCCTCATGGAGAGCCCAGCATCCAACCCGTGGGCTTACAATGTTTTTACACTGCCACAGTCACTGTTGCTCACTCCCTTACAGGCCGTAACCCTGCTTTTTAAGTCCTCCAAGATCCCAACTCATGCAACAATGCCCCTCTACAGGGGCAAGTTGCTGGAGGATTCCAAGACCCACCTTGTCCAGCCCTTCCCCACACATGGGAAATATTTTGGGTTGTTATAGCCCCCCAAATAGGCCACAAACTGCACTGAAGAACACCTTTAATAAAGACACTTCTAAAAAGTTAAGGGTGGGAGGCAGTAGATTCAACACCATTTTCCCAATCAAAAATTTATAATCCATATTTATAACATGTCCTAGTAAGACCCCCATATGACTTGAGAAATCCAATCCAATCCAAGTCCCCTAGAAAATCTCACAACTCTCTCCGAAGTCCCCAAGTGCTAGGCTGCGTGCGTGAATCCGAGTTCACTGGGAGATGTGTAAAACTACATGTTGGCAAAGAGCTCCCACGTGTGTTCCTTCCAGCAAATTCAGGGAAAATATAGAAACTCATGACATGCGCCCCAAGGTGCTCTGCTATTTTAAAATAGAAATCTCTACTCTCTTACATGTCTGTGTGTTAAACACAAGATAATCCTTCCTCAACGTGCAAGCCCACTGCCTTTTACTTCAGCAAGCCCAGGTGCAGTCAGGACAGCTGAGCTGGAGCATATTCTCCCACCCTAATGAGATCCCTGGAAGATGCCAACAGAAGCTCCAGTTGACACTGTTCCACCCCAGATGCAATCCAGCTGCAAACAAGAGGGGCACAAGCCCTAGTTTGTTTGTGGGTTAGCTTTGGGGGTTTTTTTAATCACTGAAGTCTGATATTTACATTCAATCTAAGAGGAATCAATGGCATGAAACCTATAATGCCGATGCTTGAAAGGTGTGAGATCCATTACCTCTATTCAAATATAATAATAATAATAATAATGAAGAAACACTGTTCCATATACAAACTAAGACTGGGTCACTGAGGCAATTTTTACGTACTTGTTAATCTCCCACTCCTGGTAATTTCTGTACCAGCCGTATCACAAAAATTGATTTGGTTAGATACTGTCAATTCCCATTTATTCCAGATCTATTTTTCATAAAAGAATTTTACAGGCATTTACTGAGAAAAAATTTTCTTCTCCTCACAACAAACAGTATACTTACAGTAAGGTAATTCTTTTCACCCCAAACCACTTGCTAACTCAGAATAATTTTCCAAGATATGTTATCTCCATCATTTCCTTGGTCAAAATCTCCACCGTTAGGGAAAAAATAATAATAATAAAAAAATCTTGAATTTTGAGGGAAAAGCTCTTAAATATGAAGCAACTGTACAGGGTTGGCTTGTTTATCACCACCCACTCCCCTCCCCAAGTTGAGTTTCCATGTGCATGTCAAGATGTGGTTTTAGCTGATAGACTTAAGGTCAGGCAACTCAGACCTCTGCAAAACAACAGCATAATACTTTGCTTTACAGAAGACTTCTCATGTGCTCATCTCCTGAGCACTTAAGGCAGAGGGGAAGCCTCATTATCCCCAGCTGCAGGTGCAGGAATGGCCCAAAGCTGAACTGCCTGGCAGAGGTTCCCTGCCCCTCTCTGTCCACAGCAGCACTACACCTATACAGGAGAAGGAAGGTTAACGTGTATAGAAAAGCAGATATTCAGATTTGCATGAGTGCCACGGAGGATGCAGGGAAATGGGCATAGTTCAAGTTCTCACGCTTATGGAAAATATTTCCTTGCTTTTATAGGGAATGATTGTTAGTAATGTTGAACTCCAAAGGGTTTGGTGCATTTTGTTTCTCTTTCACTCAAATACTTCACTCCTCAAGCATGTGGTATGCAATTCGTTTGTGAAATGGGTCACGGTGTCAGATGTTAACTGGAGCCTTTAAGATTCATCTTTCTATAAAATTTCAAAACCATCTGCCCAATGCTGTACTGTCAGTACAGAAAACTTACTTTAATGAATTCTCATCTACTTTTTAAAATAAGAAAATAAAATAAAATGCAGGCTGTGAAAAATTTAAAAAAAAAAAAAAAAGACGAGAAAAAACGATGACACAAATATAAAAATATGTTCTGCAATATATGGAGCTCAGAAAACCTCGAGAGCTGAACCCACTTCTGCTGACCAGTGGGTCCGACTAGTTCCAGAGTGCAGAAGGCTCCCTCTGAGCCTTCTGGCAAGTTAAAAAACCCAAAGACATGGTGGCAGCTTAGGAGTCCTCCTGTCACCTGAAACACTGGCCACCCATCTCCTACTGCCAGCGTGTGGTTATACTTGTACAGTGTTTTGCTGAGCACATTTCCCTTCCCTGCTGCCTTTGCCATCATTTTATGCTCTATTATTTTTGATTCCTTCTCGTATTTGTCCCAAAGGAGCAGCAAAGTAAAGCTGAAAATGAATCCCAATAATAATAATAGAAATCCCTTAAGTCTAGTCAGCTTTTGATTAGCAAAGCCTTTACAAGACAAGGGGCTGTAGCAGAGGCACTGAGGCTTTGGCTATAGTGCAAGTAAATGGTCTGTGTGCAGGTCATGTTTTGACGACTCTCTCCTCAAACAGAAGGGCTAGAAATTCATCACAATTTCATTTATTCACTTGCTAAAAAACTGGGCACATTTTCATGGTTACCTTGCCAGCTGGTAGTGGCAGAGTGACTTTGAGAGCTCTTGCTGATGACCCGTATTTCCCAGAAAAAGCAGCAGGGATACAGCTCAGAAACATCCCTAACTCAGCCTAATTTTTGAATTACTTAATTTTAGGCCACATACTTCAAAATCAGGTTCCTTTCTGCATTACTGACTACTCTTATGCTAACACCTTATATCTGATGACTAACAGTGGATTGTTTCAGCAGTGACTACTGATATTTTTGGAACAATAAAACACCTCTCTGTACTGTTCCTCTGCCTCTGAATATACACATACAATTAATTAATAATAGAAAGCTAGCTACAGTTATCACATCTCCATCTACTTTTATTTTTACAATAACTATTCAATACACAGAAACCTGTTTTCAATCTGTGAGTACATAATTCAGATCAATACCCTACTGAAGTATTGCATAATATGCTCTCGTACTTCATAACTACTTGTCAGAATCTAGCAACTCAAAGCTGCTAAGCATTTTCCCCCAAAATATACAAAATACAACTGAAAAGTCCTACCTATCTTATTCCACTGACAAAACATTGCTCCTTACCATGACTTTACAACAGAAGTTATGTTGGTAGCATTTTCAAATATAAATGGAACAATACTAATAAAATATTTTTTGCTGTTTTGCCTAGTTTTAAAGAGTTCATCTAATAGGCTTCCACTTACCTCTTCCCCTGATTCTACAGCTGTATTAGAGGCATATCCTTGAACACGATATCGCACTACCTCATTATATAAGTGAAGATAGTATTTAAACACACAGGCAGGCATGCATTTCACTTACGTAACTAATAACATTAGTTAATCCTCAGCATAATTTTCCCTTTCCTGGCAGATCTGGAAAAATTAAGAGTAATTTTCAACCAGTCCCACATTTAACTTAAAAATCCCTATCAAATACTTTCTTTTATTGTGTTGGTTTGGTTGGGTTGTGGGTTGGTTTTGTGGTGTTTTTTGGGGGGGGGGATGGGGTGGGGGGGATGGGGGGGTGTATTTTTTACAGAAAAAAATGAAATTAAGAAAAAAATATTATTTTTACCACACTCTGATGGATGTTTCCAGTGCTTGCTCAATGATTTTATATGAATATGCTTAACACAATTTCCTAAAAAGCCCTGTTTTTCATAGAGACTGACAAATACAAACCACAAGAAATAAAAAAAAAAAAAAATTTAAATCAAGACACAGTAGTAGTAGCATCCATGTATTTGAATTGCACATCACAGACACACATCCCTCTTCACTGATAAAACAGGAAAGGTAGTGAATAAATAGGGTAATGCTCCAAACACACCCAACTGGTATCCTAAAGCAGAAACCCTGCTTCTGTACCGAACCTGGGTCTCAAAACCCACTGTGTAGAATCCACACTTCAGCATTAACACACAGCACAAACACTACAAGACTCCTTCAATGCCAATTGCTAAAGCAAGTGACCCAGACACCTGCCAGGGACCTTGGTGATTTTCTGCGTTCTGTCATGATTTAGTTCTGAAGTCATCATTCACGATTTTAGTGTATATGTATAAAAATAGATACCTGCTACCTGTCCCCCCGATGCTTGGGAATCCATTCTCACAAGGCACTTAATCCGTATGGGTAGAAAGGTACAGCTGGAAGTTGCTCTGCTAACCCAAATGACATACTTTGAGAAGCACAGTGAAGGCCTAAGTAGCTAACTTAATCTTTCATTCATATACCATCTTTTCACCAGAGGCATCCCAGGCCACATTAAAATCCCCAGGGGGTATCTACAGTGAAGATGGCAATTGCTGAATATTTTCCTCAAGGGCTGGCCCCATTTACTCATTAACTTCCTTGATAAATATTACAACTTTATAACCTTCCATGACACACTTCTTACTAAAAGGTGGATATTTTTCCGTCAAACCTTCTGCAAACAGCATCAATCTTATTCCAAAGTAACTAATACCAGAAAAGTCACTACAAAGACTGATGGCAATGTCCTCAACTCCCATCGTTGTGCACATGCAAGGCCTATGCTTTCAACTTCCTGTGCCATAAAGCTATGATTACCTCTAGGCAGTCCTGTGCACTTGTTATGGACAATCAGAGCTGTGCATGATTTCTAGCTAAGGTCATCTTGGACTGTTACAATATCCTGAAGAGCAAGTGGGAGCAATTTATGTATCTGCCTTCAAGCCCTGGATCAACACAAGCCAACAAGCACTTAATTCCCCATTTCATTATCAGGAATAAATGCAGTGGTACCAGATAATACTACAGAAACTGGATCTTGGTTTTGGTTTTAGGAAGCACACAGAATTTGTCACCTGAAATCTGTTCAAAAGTGCATTAACATTCCAATTCACTGTGATTTATGAATGGCAACTGGAGGTAGCACATACCATATATGCAGCTTTGAAACACAGAGGAATATTTAGCAGACAAAAAATATTGTATTAGGTACATTACGCTCCTATACTTGTAATCAGGCTTGATTGTACGCTTCCAGGCTTAAACTCTCTGAAATACCCGTCTCCTAAGACAAAAGTTACCAGGACATATAAACTAAAGAAGATTTATTAGTTTCATTTGAAACAGTACTTTGGTATTTTGTTAGTACCTCAAACCGTGTGAAACGTTTTCTACCTGATATCCAAAGAAGACCATCCACCACATATCCTGCATGGCATGAGAGCGACCGATCAAAGGACTGTACAAAGGTCCACTTGTTCTTCTTGGGGCAATAGCGTTCCACCGTAGGTAACACTTGACGCAATTCGTTTCTGCCCCCTGCTGCATAGAGGTACTCATCCACTGCTCCCAGCACAAAGTGTTCCCGACAGTTCTTCATTGGAGCTATCTCAGCCCAAGAGTTAGTGCGGGGGTCGTATCGACAGGCAGTTCTCACCGCACAAGTGCGCCCTGTGGAATGCTCTGCCTCTCCACCAGCCACAAAAAGAAAGTCTCCCATGACAGCAACACAGTGGTGGCTTCTCCCTACAGGCATAGGCGCTAGCTCGCTCCAGTTTGCAATCCCTGCGATGTGAACGTTCTCTTGATCTACTGGATTGAAGTATCGCAATTCCTTCACTTTACAGATTTCACGTTTTTTCCCACCAATAATGTAAAGAGTATCTGACTGGAAACGAGGTTTTGTCCTTCTGGTTTGCCAAACTGGCTGTGCATAGATGCTCTGGTGGTAAGCCAAGGCCTCCTTAATAAGTGCTGTCGCAGTTTCACTAGCTTGGACAAGAGGATGACAAAGAGCTACGGTATGCAGTGTATCCACATTCATAAGGCCAAAGCGGACATACTGGAGAAGTTCATCCATGTACTGGTAGCGGCAGTTGTGTTCCAACCACCTCACAGCCAGCTAGAAGTGGAGGGAAAGAAGGGGAAAAACAAGACACCAATTATTTGTGTACAATTCTGTCAAAATTTGGTCTTTTGAAAACTGCTTGCATTCCAAGAACAGCTATATACTTGCCTCAGTAGTGATATCAATCAATCTAAAAATCATGCGAGTCAACATAGAAGATACCTACTAAAACTCCACCTATAATATACATACAAGCATTGTATTGCACCAGTCCCCTAAATAATTTCCACAGCATTATCAGATTGTAACACTCCTATGCAATACTCTTGCTGTGCAAACTGTTAATGATGCTGTAGGAGACCACAATATCCCAGAATCAAGCTGCTGAAGGAATAATATAAATGTAAGGACTACGTGATCACTGGAGACCATGCATACACTAGAAAGAAAAGCTTATGGTTAGGTGATTAGAAAAAAAAAAAGCCCTTTCTCCTCTCCATCTTTCATTCTAGTTATGATAAAATATTGAAAGAATATAACAAAATACATACTGAATCCTTCATTTCTTTTTTTCTTCTTCATTTATTTTATTCATAAGGTGGAGAGAGATGTAAAGGGACCAGAAATTAAGCCAGAGAAGAGAGATGCAGAGAAAATGCTTTGCTGGTTTGGGACTGATAGAAAGCAGCAAAGACAATTCTAAAAGTGTTCAGCAACTGCAGCTAGAATCAGCAGCCAAAATTAAACATAGCCTTTAAATTACATAAAGCATATTGAATCCAATCAGGTCTAAAAAGAGGCTAGGAAGGACCTAAACCATTTCAAGAACTGTCGTATAAGTTATTCTTGAAAACCTCCAGTGATGAAGACACCCGAACTTCCTCAGGAAAACCACTCCCATGCTCAGCTATCCTCTCAGACAAATTTTCCTTTTACCTATGCAGGATCTCTAAACCCTTCAAACTCATTGTTCCATTTTCCACCTTTGGATTTATATTCCAGAACTCAGGAACCCCCAGGCCAACTCTGGAAACTAATCCATCCATACAGGATGAAAAGCAGTTTGCTACCCTCCTTTTCTCCCCCACCTCTGATGCATTATAATATGTGTGTTGCAGTTTCCTCTTCTCTGAATGAAAAAGTCTCTCAATCCATCTTGGGTCACATTTTCTAAACCTCTGTTGCTTGGCTCACGGTTCTCTGTTACTGAAAGGAAATGCCCCTCTTTCTTAATGTTTGCTGCTGAAAACAGTATATAAATCTTCCTCTTAAGGCTGTAGTAGTAGTGAATAGATTGGAAGGATCTCTTTGATTGTAGCAATCTATGCCATTCTTGTTTGTGCATCACTACACAAGACTGTCAGTATGATATTGCTAATTCATGTTTAAGCTCATGATGCATACTATTCCCACCTCTTTCTGCAGAACTTCCACAAAGTGGTATGCTTTCTCTGTCATTACTGAACTCTACTATTTACTTCAGGCCATTGCTCCAAATCTGTCAAGATCATTCTCAATCCTAGTTATATTTTTGAAAGTGCTTGAAAGACCTTTCCACCTTCTGATTGTCTGAAAACATAAAACCCATATTATTCTTTCACCCAAGTCATTAACAAAGACATTGACTAGTGTTGGATGAGGATAGACTCTTCTACTTGATACTTCATTTCATCCTGAGAAAGAACTTGTGGAGCAGGAGTTTCTAACTAGCTGTGTGATAACAACAGTTTCAGCTAAAGCTTACTGCCCTGTACTGCTCATGGGAATGCCACATGAAGGAGCTGAAACAAAAGGCTTCTGTTACTCATGGCTTTCATATACATATGGAATATCAAATTTATTGCTGCTTCCGTATTCTGTCAGAGGGGGAAGACGACAAAACAAAACCACCTTTTTAAGATTAATTTGAAACACTTTTTGTCCACTGTGCTATTCAACCTGTGAAACAAAGAATCAGTGAAGGGCATCAAAAATTGCAACAGTAGTTCAGTCAGTTAAAGGCTGTATTGAGTTTCAAAATGTGCAATAAACTATATGTATTTAGATTTGTTAGTAAAAAAAGGTGTTAGTTAAATAAATTTGAAAGTATTTATGGACTTGAAATCACTGAGCATTACATGTTCTAAATCTACCAAATCCATGTGTCAGGTGTCTCCTACTGAGTGGTTTTAGGCAACTCCATGTCTTAGGCCATGTGAATCAAAACTCTTCAGAGGCCTCAGAGTCTTCAGAGGCACTTAGCTCTCATTATTGACTAGACACTTGAAACTGAAGTGCAATTCAGGCTATCTTCATCACTATGAAGACACCAACTGATTTCATACCAACTGAATGATGTGTGTGTTGCTATATTAAAAGAGAAGAATTTACAAAAACTGAGTTCTTATCTGTCATCACTTGCATCCAACTGATTGCTTATAGCTCGTGCCTTCACTCACATCTAAAATGGCATTGTGGAGGTATCACCTGTGCTATAATGACAGACATTACAGACTTTTAAGACATTCACTAATGTATACCACGTCTTGGTAACCACAAGGCTTTTAAAGGAAGTTTAACATTAATGCCTGCTAATATCTTAGAACTTCACCTCTCCTCTTCCCTTTATTGTCCTCCCTCCCACCCCCCAATAAATACAACAGAAACACACAAGAAACATCCATTCATACCTGTCAAAGACACAGTATCTGCATTCATTTCTGCATATAGGATGTGTGATGAGCTGCAGCAGAAGGGATGGACATCTCCATTACAATACATTTTCTCTGCTGCATGAAGTTTGGCAAAAGCAACTTGGTTCACACTGAGTTTGGTCTGTACTGAGAATATTCCTGGAGTTGTAAAAAATGTTTCACTGAAACCAATAATGCTTAACGTTTCTCTAAAATCACAGAATTTCTAAACCACCACAGTGATGGTGCAAAGTGATATAAAGATTCTGTTGGCATTCATAGGAGATGTAGAATCTATTGCCGATCTTGAACCAAAACTTTCTCCATTCTTTCCTACGTTATTTCATCCCCATTTATCTGTCCTGCATCTTTATTTATGAAAACTTATGAACCTTTCCAAATTAAATTTATGGCAACCTCCTTGGGATCCTCTACATGCTGCACCTAAAGGTATCTTTGGGCTACACTACTTCCACCTTTACCTTCTGAGAAGCAACTGCAACAGGGAGAGTAATGTGAATCCCAGGCTGTCTTTTGTGTAGGTGGCTACTGGCTCTTACCAGACTCTTATGTCTGAGGTCAGTTTGCAGTGGAGTGCTACATTTTATCATATTAATTTAGAAAGCAGGGCTAAGAACCCTGCATATCACTGTATCACCTGGATAGTCTGTAGGCATGTACAGCAGAGAAGCTCTACTGGGTCTTAGGGAGGCAACTGAGGTCTGGGAATCACGATCTGTTTAGAAGCTCCTGTCCACATCAACTCATGCTATTGTTTGAACACAATTTGACTACAGTATCCCATGACCCACACCTAATCTGTGGCACTCCAAGGCAGAGAAAAGGCCGTAAGAGCTAAAAGCTATAATGTTTTTATCTCCTTCTCTTGCTATTGATAACAATGACTGTTACTCGATTTTAAATGCCATAAATTAATTTTGGGACACTCCTTAAAAAATAGCTGCTAGGAATTTAAGCTACAAATGTTGGTATTGATATGTATATTCATAAAATACAAGACCAACAAAAAAAAATACAAAACACAAGGCTATGGAACAGGTCATATGGTTCTAGGGGCACTCACAAACTGTGCCTTAGACTTCTACATCTGTTATGCAGCACAGATTGTTACGGTGCTCTCTAACAGAACACAGTGTCTCTCGCTATAGATGCATGGAAGAAAATTGAGTTATCTGGCTGGGTGAATAGATGTTCTAGTCACTGGATGGTCTGGCACCTATTGGAAGGCTGGATTAGTTCAAAACAAAGAAAATTAAGTTCCCAAACAAGTTTTTTGCTTGTAGCAGAAATAGTCACTGATGGACTGTAATACAGTTCTAAATACCCTTCAGTGTAAAGGAGGCAAGTATAACTCTCATGAACATATGGCAGAAGCACAAACTTCCATGTAACATATCAGCAAAATCTGTATAATTATCAATACAAGTTCTACCACCTTTACTCAGTTTTTGTTTAATCCTGATTTAGAAACTTGGTGCCTACATAAAAACTCCAAAATTCACCCCATCTATATACTAATTATAGCACCTCTTTTTTAGCCTCTCTGGCAGCAGTGATTAGCAACTACAATCAGTATTAGCAAAATAAACTCAAAGCCATTATACACTTTATGACACTGCAAGGAAAGACATTAAGGCTTCTCTAAGGAGATACCAATAGCACTTGAAATTACAACTGTGTTTAAAACGCAAACAAGCAAGCAAAAAAAAAGAGACCGTCCACAATTTTGAGGTTTAAAATATTTGTATCGCCGCTAAATAATTTACAAAAATAAGGAAAGACTCCTACTCCTAGTGCCATATAGGCAAATTCTATTTAAACTGTTAGAAGCTTCTTTTCTATTAATTTTAATGTAGGAGTGTGTGAGAAAAGGAAGCTACAGCCTAGTGCCTATATCAACTTTAATAAATAATATATTTTGCCATATTCATCTTCTAAACTAAGTAAATGACAAAAGTAGGCCCTCAGAAGGACAGGATTTTCAAACCAGATTAATTCTCTTATTCTAAAGCCTTAACCCAAAGGATTTTTCGTCTCCAAGGTTATATTACTTGATTTAACAGCCGAATACATTCTCAAAACAGCAGAAAACAGATGGAAAAATATATTGTGGCACAGTTGGAACATACATCTAAGCACACCTGCATGTTGGATTGTGATTTCATTGCATTTCCAACAGCTGCTTCTGCTTCCAGCATGGTGCTTTGACAGTCCAATTCACACAGCCTCAGAGTGCGGTCCTTCCCTCCCTGCTGTTAAAGCTGAATTAAGAGTTTCACTCCTGTTGAAGATAACCCTGCAATAGTTACCTGGTCTTTTGGGCTGCCAGCTATCCCAGGAAGCAAGAAAGCCCGGGATGCCTGTGCCTTGTCCCTTCAGCATCCCCCTGCAATCCTTCTCACGTCACTCTGCTGGGAAACGTGCCAGACCTTCACTTGACATCACAGAAAGTTTTCTAACCAGAAAAGCCAAGCTACTTTATGAGTGCAAAAAGCTTGACATAATCATTAGACCCAGGTTCACTTGGAAACTACTTTAAGTCATGAAGTCAGTGTCAGGGAAAGTTTAAGTTCACAGTGCTCTGAGAGAGAAAAAAACTGCTAGCCTGGGCTCTGTGAGAGGCAGAGGCCATGCAAACTCCATTAAAGTCATCTTGGTCTGCTCTTTAGTTGATGTATTCATGTTGTAGCCCCATGAACTGTAAAGGAATTATGCTAGTTTATACCATCTAAGGTCTCTAACAACTGAGATGAAGCCAAAAAGTGACAGTAGCAGAAAAAAAATTAGGTTTTTGGAGGGCTTTTTTAGCAACAACAAATGAAAGGAAACATCAAATTTCATAAGGTTCTGTAACAATGAATTCACACTGTCTCATTAAAACAAATTGAAATATTAAATATAACAACATAGTGAACATTCTCATTTTAGGAGAAAGGACAATTTTAAATATGGAAACAAAAGTGGAGAGAAGTATTTTCCTGGACTAAGATCAGATATATTCAATACAAATTATTTGATTTCTGCTTGACATACTGATGATGATATAAACCAGGGAAAGAGAAAGAGCCACAAATCTCTCTTTTCAACAGAAATCTAACCTGAGCAGTCCTTCTGTTGCTTAACATAAGCAAAAATTTTCTGCCAGGAAAAAAATCAAATTAGGAGTTTGTATCATTAGCATATTGGACAGTGCTATAGATCTGCTCCCATTAATCGATAAGCCAGAAAGAGTCATGAAAGCAACACAGATATGGCAGCAATCACTTTAAGGCACTGAGGGAACTTCAAAAAGCAAAACTTGGACTTTATGAGTTCAGTGTTTGAGAACACTAGAAATATTTATTTTGGCTCGGAACTTGGAGATGATTTGACCTTTTGTCAGATTTTATCTAACTCGGCAAGCCTCAGGTGTTCCAGACTGGAACGTCCTGCCTCAAAACCACTGTCTGTCTCAGCTGGCTATTGTCAGCACCACCCTGGCTCTTCAAATCTCAAGTCCAGGAACAGAATCCATGGATAAACCAGGACATATAGTAAAGCTCTGAAACAAAGTCCACTGAAGACTAGGAAGGAACTTCCACCTTTTTAAAATGAACAGGGATTTCCAAAGGGCCTGAATATGGATCCCTGAAGGGTCTCAGTCCTCCTGTCTCTCTCTCCAGAGACTACAAAGGGCAAAGCCCAGAGGGTTTAGGAAATTCATTTAAGCACTTTATTTAAGTAAGGTGAACTAAATTGGTCTGTATCACCATTTAAGAATAAAAACATATGGGTGAAGAATTGCTGCTGGGAAAACAAAACACACACAATTTTTTCAAAGCCATGAGTTACACGTGAATATTTTTAGAAGTTAGTAAGTAACCACGCAGCAACAGCCCCAGACTCTCTTTGCAAGTGTATCAATCGGGTATTACCTCAAAGTGGTGGGCAGCATAGTAAATGAGCGGCTCAAGACTAGATGCAGGAGAGCCTTAAAGATAGAAATCTTTTTCTTCTTTATATTTTGAATTAAAAATGTGCATAAAAATAAGACTGTAATGAGCTGCATGTAGAACAATCAAAATTATGAGGTATTTGCATTTCTTTTGCACCTTGAGCCAAACAACTACAAAATTATGCATAGGATTCTCTCAATCTGAACACAGTAAATATTAATAATCTCTGAATCAGCAATGAAATGCCTTTTGCCCCTGAACCCTGAAGAGAGACTTTCCAACTCGAAAAGTTGTAGTACAGTGACTGAGACCATATTTACAAGGCACCAATCTGAGGCATATGCGTGTAGCCTGTGAAAATAAAGCTGTGCCACCCCCCCTTTACACACAGACATTTTAAAATTACCTGTTTGTCAGTTTTACAAATGTGTGTCTACGCAAGCAGTCCCCTGTGTGGCGCTGCGTTAACAAGCAGGCACGCTTTCATTTGCACATTCTGATTTTACAATCAGAATTAAAACATTTGCTCTGTTCGGGGTGAGTTGATAAACAGGGAGTTTAAAATTTCCCTTTTTTTTTTAATGTGAAAAATGAAAGAAAAATGTTCCTCTAGATGTATTATGCCTTTGGGCTCCATTTGAGGGAAGGGAAAAAAGACAGAGAAAGCTACTGTGAAGGTCACAGAGTGAAAGAACTTCCTCAGGGCACAGAATAAATTAAATCCCAAGGAAAAAATAAAATGTGATTTCCAGAGTGTGAGGCACAAACTCAAAATGACAATGATTGACAGCCAAACTATATCCGTGCAATATCGAAGACTGCACGTTCTCATTTACCTCAGTGTAGCCAGCAAGCGCCCATTAAACATCCGTCTGATGCCCAAATTAACCTTCTTGGCAAACTGAAAGAGGCACAAACTATCATAATCAACCTTTCATTATCACAGCAGCCTCTAGTTAAAGGGTCAGAATAATTGTGCCATCAGAGCCCTGATTGTTTTCAATCAACAGACGACTGGAGTGACAGCTCAGTGATGGAGTAGTTTGATGAAACCGCACCAGGCCTAATCAGAGCAGATGAAAGGAAGGCATGATTGGTGCAAATGAACAGTCGTGCCTCTCTTTTTCATTTACAATCTGAAATTACTCTTAAATTTACAGGGTTTTTTGTCCCTTATGAGTACCTCTGAAAGAATGTTTGACTTATTATGAGTTCTGACAGTGCAGAGTTATAAAACACAGGTAGGGTTTTCAGCCCAGGCTTTAAGTGGGTATTCAGCATAATTTTAACAAATTCACTCTTGAAAAGCACAAAATGACTAAAGACATCCAATGACCTGACCTTTCAGTGCTGTTTGATTAGCAGAACAATTTATCACAGCTCACATTCTTCATGATAAGAGAAGATTAAAAAAATGGGCATGGATCTCTTGCAAATGTTTTCTCTTAGCCAATATATTTATTGCGTTATTGCTCTCTTGTTCTCTCTCACACGCAGACAAGGAAAAAAAAATTAAAGAACACTGCATTAATAACCCTCTTCCTCTTAGAATGAATAATGGAATCCAAGCAATGGATTGTTTGGAGATGAAAGCAGAGACCAATTATCATGCCACTGACAGCATCAATATTTAGTTTTCTTGTGGGTTGGGTTGTTCATTCCACATTCTAAAGGATGGGAAATTAATTGATCCCACTAGGTGTTTCTTACCTTACTCATTGGCACAGAATCAGAGTGCTTCACAAATGAATAGGGGGGAAAAAAAATAAATGGGGGCTGCTTAGGCAAAATTTGGAAAGAATGGAAGATTCAAGTTCCCTACACCTCCTCTGCTCCAGTTCACTTCCCCTCCCAGCCTCACCTAGCTCCAGCCACACGGCTTTCTATCCAGTGCTGTAAGAAAGGTGCGGTAAATCAAAAGAACCTCTTTGTAGAAGAAAGCAAGTATTTGAAATGATGAGTGGCAAATCTTT
This sequence comes from Strix aluco, assembly GCF_031877795.1. Lineage (NCBI taxonomy): Eukaryota > Metazoa > Chordata > Aves > Strigiformes > Strigidae > Strix > Strix aluco. The sequence continues at coordinate 87,910,699 of NC_133933.1, forward strand.
TGTTCTGTGATCTTGGTCATCATCAGATGTTCTCTAGTCTGTCAAGCATCACAAAATGCATACCAATGTTCAGGTCAGCATACCAAAACAAAAAAGCAGCTTACACGCAAAGATTAATATTTGCCTGAAGGGGGATGCAATAGAGAAGACTGATCCAAACACCAAAGTCTTAAGAAATTTTGTTTTCTGGACCTTTTCCTCACACTATAGAATGGAAGTTTTAATTCCTTACAAGTTTGGAGCTCTAAGCAGAACATTCATCTAAGTGGAAGAAACACAGGTGCCCTCAGCTGAAGAAGTTGTGAGCAGACTTGCACATTCTTGGTGACACAGAGGATGCCATTTTCACTTGTTCCTGGTTAATTTATTGAAGTCCACTGTTGATGTAAGTAGGTTGAAAGGACCAGGCTCTCTGGTGCTTTTTCTTTGTACAGTGAGGAAAGTTTTACTATCCTCAAATAGCATGAAGGCTCCAACCCAACCCAATTAAGGAAGATCTATTAGCTCCAAGTCCTAGATAAAAGAAGCTTGACAAAAGATGCCCAGTCTGCCAGCGATTTGGCAAGTACTTCCCCCAGTGCTTCCACTCACTTGATAGCTGAGTTTCACTTTTCCTCCTGTGTCAAATATTAAAACACCCAACCTTTTCCAAGTATAAATTACAAGTTTACAATATACACATGGATCAGTGAACCCTTGGAAATGACCCCAAAACATTCGTAACACACCAGTGAAGAAGGAAAGTAACAGTTTGGGAAGCTTCCACCATGTGCTTTGTTGAATGGAGCAGAGAGAAGGCTAAGAAGCAAACATGCTTCTCTCTACACAAATAGCAAAGACTCACATTCACATTTTCCCACCACATATTCAAAGATGCTATCACTGTATTTGTCCCCAACGCCTACCCAGCCATCCCCACACTAGTACTAGACCCCAGCTTCATCAGTGACACTGGCTTTGTGTACAAGGGGTCCCCTGCAGTGCATTCCCAAACTGGCATCTGAGACCACAGCTGGCAGGAAAACATGCATCCTTCCAGACCCTACCGTAATCACTGCCATCCAGTCACAGACCCACAGCTTCACAGACGGACAGGGTCTGGAGAACTGAGCAATCAAACAGTAGGCTCAGGCAACTGAGAGGGAGGCTGAATATAAATGAGTTATGACTTCAGGAAATATGTGGCCCAAAAGGAAGATTAGAGAACCTCAAGGTTCATTAGATCTGGAGAGTGAAAGCACTTGCTAGTGTATGTCGCCCTGACCTCTTATCAGTCTCTGCAAAAGCTGCTGTGGATTTGTCCACAGTACTATTTTAGGAAGCTCTTGGTCTGCTAAATAAGAAGTGCCATACCTCTTGGTTGGAGTTTTGCTAGTTTGGGATCTATGTGATGTCAAGACTACAACCTGCAACTTCCAGAACTCCAGCCCTGCAGTCTGTAAGCCACTTTCCAAGAGGGAGAAATTTGATTTTGATCTTTCAGCACTGAATAACATGCAGCAAGCAGAGTTGTTGGCCAAAGTCTGTCTGGCAGCACGAATGATACATTTCATGATAATATACTGTGATTAAAGTAGAGGTACATAATGCAGCTGTATTAATAGCAAACATTTATCAAAATTAATAGCATTAAAGTGAATCACAATGTATTAAAACTACTTCTTAATTTTTCCTCAAGTGCTGTTA